>NW_027507791.1:7980775-8343275 GCF_037356315.1 Lithobates pipiens
GGTTTCTAACTCTCCAAAGACACATCAGAATTCCTACTCAGAAAACACACAGAATGGAGACCTTCCAGCTCCACCAACAATGCCACAATTTAGTTCACTAATTAATGTAATTTAAATCACAACCCAGCTTGCCCTCCCTAGGTGCGATGAGGACATTGCCACTTTCTTTCATTTATTATGGTCCTGCCCAGTCATAATAGGATACCGGAGCCAGATGGCCAGGCTTGTTCATGATCGCATGGGTTCTCCACTTACTCTTTGCCCCAAACAATGTATACTGGGCCTCCTTCCCTCCTTGGAAGAGGATAAACACCTCCATATTTTCTTCCATAAAACCCACTTCACGACTAGATTGCTAATTGCAAGGGCATGGCTTAGGGAGTCCCCACCAACCTTTCAGGGCTGGATTGCGACCTTACCTTGCATAAAAGTTTTTTACACCCACAGAGGGTGCCCTACCAAATACCATCTGTGATCTGGAACAGGTGGTTGGAAAGCGCCACTACATGCATCAAAGATGAACCAGCTGTTAGATTAGTTACTAGGTTAAAGGCACTACAATCCACTTGAAGTGGGGGATTTCATCTTATTTTTCTTATGTTGTGCAGATTGATGTACAAAATGTTTTCTAACCGATTAGATACACATGCACACATATTGTTCACATGATGAATGTGGGTAATGCTACCCTCTACTTGGTGTATCTATCCAGTGTGTATGAACGTGTTATTGCACCTTGTTCAGTTTTGGTGCTAAATGCACCATCATATTTTCACTTCTTTCCTTTTAATAAAGAATTTGTTCTTTGTCTAAAAATGTTTTAATATAAATCCTTTATATTAAGATGTTATATCCCTTCTTCACGCCAAAACAAAAAATGGCTGTAGTTGAGCTTTAATTCTTTAGCACCTTACATGCCATTTCAGATGACGGTGTGTACATTATAAGATGCTTCACGGCTAATATAACAAAATGAGAGCAAGAGCTGTGACATCACCCATAATTCTTTATTACTTGTACTACAAGCTCCAGTTGTCTCTTACCTTTTAGATCAAGGTTTTTAGCTCCATTTATGACCTGTGTGACGGACTTGGCATCCACCTTCAGTGTGTGCGTATTACTGTTGTCTCGGGTAATTACCACATGATGCCACTGATTGTCATTCAGTGGCCTGTCGCTGTTCCCCTTGATGACGTTAGGGCCATTTCCAAGATCAAACACATAGTGGATGTACCTGAGGAGAGATGACACATGAGTTCTCATTTCTGTTGGATCCCCAACCCTACAGAGTTCCCATCTCTGCCGGACCCCAAAACCTACAGAGTTTCCTTGCTGCTGGACCCCCAATTCTTCAGACTTCCCACCTCTGCCAGACTCTTTTGCCTTTAAAGTTCCCACCTCTGTGAACCCCAACCCTAAATAGGATCTAGTTCTGCCAGACCTCCAACCCTACAGAGATCCCATTTCTGCTGGACCACTAATTCTTCAGAGTTCCCACCCTTGCCAGACCCTGAACCCTGCAGAGTTCCCACTTCTGTTGGTGCCCAAGCCCTACACCTCATCAGAAAGCTGCCTCCACCCAACTGTCAAAATGCTGGTGAGAGAACCATATACACGGTCTACATTTCCCACCGAGACCAAAAGGCTATCTGGTTTAATAAAGCCTAGTACACATTACTAGTTTTTTTTTCATTCAACCCAGCAGACAGCTCAGAAGGAGCTGCTGTACTAACTGTGTGATGTTTGTACAGCCATCTCCCCTGCTGCGCTAATGTGTTCTGACAGGGAACGGCCCCCCTAATACCCATTAGCTGAGATCGCTGATTGGAAGCCAATCAGCAGACCTTTTTTGGTCATGTCCCATTGACAGAAGCCAGTTGAACGACCGGCTGCCGTACACACAGGCCAAATGTTTCTATTGAACTGGTCAATGCTGTCCCACATTCGGACCATGTGTACTAGGCTAAAAGTGGTTGTAAAGGCAGGTGTTTTTTTTGTATCCTAATGCATTCTATGCATTAAGATAAAAAAAAACCTCTGTTGCAGCAGCCCCCCTCAGCCCCCTAATACTTCCCTGATTCCCATTTCGATCCAGGGATTTTCCACCTCATTGGCTGAGACAGCAGCAGGCGCCATTGGTGCCCGCTGCTGTCAAAGTCAGTGAGCCAATGAGGGGAGAGAGGGGGCGGGCTGCGGCTAAGTGTCTGAATCGACAGAGCAGTGGCTCAGCTTTGGTGCCCCCCAATTTGCTTGCTGTGAGGGGGCACTTGGCAGGAAAGAGGGGCTAGGAGCACTGCCGGGGGACCCGAGAAGAGGAGGATCCGGGGCTGCTCTGTGCAAAACCATTACACAAAGCAGGTACGTATAACATGTTTGTTAATTTTAAACAAAAACCAAGACTTTAATAACACTTTAAAAATAAGACCTTATTGGTACCCCTAATTGGGCTGACAAAATTAAGTGGGTCATCACGCCGAAATCTAAAACGGTTAATTCAGCTCAGACACAGACCCCACTAGAATACCACGAGTGTAGCAACAATAATGCTAATAACATCTCGGAGGGTGATATGTCAGCACCATATCATAGAAAGCTCATATTTGCCTTAAAGTGCAATGTTAAAAATATCACTACGAAACTGTTTACATATCTTGTACTTCTGTTTATTATGGAAAATGTTGAACTTGAAATAAAAACCATTGAAACAAAAAAAAAATAAGACCTTATTTTAAATAAGCTGCCAACCAAATCATTTTGTGTTTTCTTCACCCAGTTCCTGCCATGTTCCTGGGAAGTTCTAAAATAACAATCTGGAGGTTGGCAAAATCAACATCCAGTAAAGTGGCTTCTGAGATTATGAGCAAAAGTTCAAAGTTCTTGACAAACAAATGGCTGAATGTATACAAGGGAAGAGGGAACACTACAGGTCAGTCCATGTGCCACTTTTACAGCTCTTCTCTAATTCTGGAAATCCCTTTTTCTCAAGTTCCAAATCTGGAAAGTCAGAAATGTAGGAAATTTAACTGAAAAACAGCTAAATCTGAAGGATTATTAAAATCAGGTCAGGAAATTTAAATTTGATTTCCTAAAATAGCTTAAAATATTCTTGTAAGAACATGAACTTTCCGCTGCCTCTGTGTTGGGTTACCGGACGGGATTTGGATACCGTGCAACCCATGTGCCTTCAAACTTATTGAGTGATAGATACTGAAAGACTCAGAAGGGACTTTCAGTTCTCAATGAGTTCTTTCCTTTAGCAGTCTACAGTTAACTTCACCTGACCATCATATCTTCACACATATACAGTAACCCATCTGTACAATCATACTGTATATGCAAAAAAAAAAAAAAAATTAATAAATAAAAAAAAGGGAAAAGCAATTAATACCATTTTGAAATGTCACTTTCTTCCAAAATTGTAATGCATTGTAAGTGAATATTATGATTTTAACCTTTTAATTGATCATTAAAGTGTATCTATAAACAAAAGTCCCTTTTTATTAGCTTTGGATAGAGTAGGCCAGTAGGGAATGGTTAAAATCCCTTTTTTTTTTGCCATGTCCACTTTGGGAGATTTTCCTTCTGGTCCCACAGACACCACAGGAAGTACGAGAGAAATCACTTAGATGGTAACAGATGTCTCTGTTTAAAGATTTTCCCTTTATTTCTGTGGAAAATTTCGAATTTTCCATCACTTTCTGTTACATTGACAGTGGTGACCAGGACAAATAGAGGAATACATTTTCCCGAACTTCATTCACTCTATTCAAATGCTATAAAAAAATATAAAAAAATGTCAAGTGATATATTTTGAAATTATAATATTTAACCCTTAATTCAAAAGTCTACAATTGTCTCCCCAAAAATGTCCCTTGTATATTTATGAGCCTACTTTACCCATTTTTCAACCTCCAAATTTGACCCCCATAGTCACTTCCTGATGATCCTCATATCCCACACAGCCCACATTAAATTTCTTCCACCCTTCCAGTGTCCTAATGACTTCCTGAAGCCTAAACTCAGCCACCCAATTACATTTCCACATGACACACTAGCGCTCCCATTAGTTCTCCTTGTAGCTCACAGCCCCCCACATAACCTCTGCTCCTACCCCTTCACCAGCTCCACTGCGATAAAATCATTGCCGTCCCCGCTGTTGAACAAGATGAAGCCGTCGGATGAGATGGTCTTGAATTGGAAGAAGAGGTGCATGGAGGTGTAGGCCTGAAGGGTGGAAAGGCTCAGGTAGCTGGCCTTGGTCCTAAAGGTGACAGGGTCAGCAATGATGGGGCGCAGGCCAAACCGTGCTTTCAGTTCGCAGTAGTCGATATCGCCATTCTTGCACAAGTCGATGTACAGCAAGCCGTTGAACATTAGGCTTTGGAGATGCCCGATGAACTTAGAGGGCACGGCTGAAGCAAATTTCTTTTCCGTCATGGAGCCGGTCTCAATGTTGTGGAATTCCAAGCGGGTGTGGTCACCCGCCATAGTACCTGGGTAATGGAACCAAAACCAAGAGTGTCAGGTGATAATACTGGTGACTATGCCTGCAGATACCGGAGAAAGCAATCTAATGGCTATAAGTGGATTTTGATATCATTTTATGCGATAAATGTACTCGTCATTACAACTACAGTGGGTTTCAATGTCAACACAGAATATACTCTAAACTGTAATACAGGCCTGCCCTCTGCTGGTAAAAATTAAGAATGCATTCTAGCAAAACAACACAATTTAACAATTTATTTGTTTCCTTATTGAAACTGTTCCATATCTGACACTGTAAGAAACAAACCTATTTTTAAACAGCAGCATAAAATGACATAGAACAATCATATAGCTAATATAGTCCCACATACCCTTCTCACAATCTTCCCTCACCTTTCCACAGATCTGCCCTCACCATCCTCCCACAGACCCACCCCCATCTTCACCTTTCCTAATCTTCCAGAAACCCTCCTACCCCCATAATCTTTTCCTTCCTAATCTTCCCGAAACCCTCCTACCCCCATCATCTTTTCTTATTTTTTTTACATACTGGTCTTTATTATCTTCCCTAAAATTTTCACAAACCCACCCTCGTTATCTTTCCTCACCTTCTTACAGATTCACCCTGATCTTCCTTTATTTCCCCACATTTCTCCCTCATCATCCCATCTTCCCAAAGGCCCACCTTCATCTTCCCACAGCACACAACCATTACCATCCCATCTTTCCACAGACCCACCCTCATCACCTTCCAATAGACCCACCTTGATCATCTTCCCTCACCTACCACTAGACCTGTCCTCATCCTCTTCCCACCAACCTGCCCTCATTATTGTTTCCTTAGACCTGCCATCATCATCTTCCTTCATCTTCTCACAGACCTTCCCTCATTTTCCTTCCCTTCCCCCAGATCTGCCTTCATCTTACCACAAACCCCCTTCTCTTCTACACTCAGGCCTCTCCTCACCTTCTTCTCACAAACCCACCCTCATCATCTTCCTATGGACCCACTCTCATCATCTTACCAATAAGCCACCCTCAAAATATTATCTCATTTTCCCACAGACCCACCCTTATCATTTTCCCTCATCATCTACCATCATCCCAGAGACCTACCCTCATCATCTTCCCAGAGACCTAACCTCATCATCTTCTCTCATTTTATCACAGACTCACTCATCATTTTCCTTCATCTTCCCACAGACCCACTTTTATCTTCCCATGAATCTGCTCTCATCATCTACTTTCATCTTCCCACAGAGCTGCCCCTCATTATCTTCCCTCATCTTTCCATAGACCCACCCTCATCTTCTTCACTCATTAGCCCACAGAGCCACCTTCACCACCTTCCCTCATCTTTTCACATACCCATCCTCATCGTCTTCACTCATTAGCCCATAGAGCCACCTTCACCACCTTCCCTCATCTTTTCACAGACCCATCCTCATCGTCTTCTCTTCATACTGCCATAGATCAGCACTCACATCCTTTCTCAACTTCCACAGACTTGACTTTATCATCTTCCCTCATCTTTCCATGCACCTACCCTCATCATCTTTCAACAGATCCACCTTCCTTCATCAGCCCATAGACCTGCTCCCATCATCTTCTTTCATCTTCCCACAGACCTACTCTCATCATCTTCACATAGACCCCACCCTTACCATCTTCCCTCACCTTCCCAAAGACCCACACATAGCTCACCTTCTGCTACATCATCATCCACGGTCAGTTTTAGGGTCTTCCCTCGCCGGACCACTCTCACTGTGTGCCACTCATTATCATTCAGCTTCTGCCCCGCATACAGGGTCTCTGGCCCCTTACCTAACATACGGTGGGAGAGACATGTTACCGTCAGAAGACACAACATACATGAGCTACAAAATGTCAGGACAGCTCACACCAGTGCAGATCACCCCTGAACGTTATCACCAGGCAGCGCTGGGATCTTTAGTGATCTCCTGACTGTACACTATCAGGAGAAGTGTGCAAGGGGCTGAGATCTACAATGTGCACAGATCCCCTGACTAAATATTATAAGTGCTGGGATCTATGTGGAGGGATCTGACTGAATAATATAAATGACAGAATTTATAATGTAGAGGAAATCTGATCATATATCATCAGGCTGTGTACAATACGATCTTATAATCAGGACACGATCACACAGCGCTGGATTCTGTATCTGCTGAAACAATTGAACACACATGTATAATAGAAGTCAACGCTATACATTTCTCAGTGATGAACATTTGATACTTTTACCATCATTACAGTTTTAAAAATACAGAGCCACCTCCTGCAGAACAATGTAGAGATATACCATACAACACGGATGATTCTCACGTCTTCACCCCGGGCAGAAGGGCTGTATACTGAGCATGTAAATATTCTGTACCTGCAATCTGCATAGGCATCACCTCCTCTAGATTTAAGGCCCTCAAACCCTCAGGACCCCAAAAATAACTTTTTCCTTCTCAGAAAAAAAGTCTAACTTCAAAGGGAAGTATTTATGAAAACTTTACAGAACAGAAACTGCATGTACATTAACTGAATGCACAAAAATGTACAAAATGTACTGTTACTATGCTTGCGTGCCCCCCGTTTGCTCCCCGAGCCAATGCAAGTGCCTGGCGGTCTCGATCACCGCCGGGCTCCCGCGATCACTCGGGGCACATAGAGAACTGAGGGGCTGTGTGTGTAAACACACAGTTTACAGTTCTCTGAGCAGTGTACTGACAGATCATTTGTTCATACGGAGTATGAACAGTGATCTGTTAGTTTCCCTGCACAGTCCCATCCCCCCTTCAGTTAGAACACTCCCTAGGATATGTATTAACCCCTTCACTGCCAGTGACATTTGTACAGTAATCAATGCAATTTTATCTCACTGATCGCTGTATTAATGCCAATGGTCCCAAAAATGTGTCAAAAGTGTCCGATGTGTCTGCCATAATGTCGCAGTCATGATAAAAATGGCAGATCACCGCCATTACTAGTAAAAAAAAAATATTAATAAAAATGCCATAAAACTATCCCCTATTTTGTACACGGTATAACGTTTGGGCAAACCAATCAATATACGCTTATTGCGATTTCTTTTACCAAAGTATGTAGAAGAATACATATCGGCCTAACCTGAGGAAAAAAAGTTTTTTTAATATCTTTTTTGGGGATATTTATTATAGCAAATGTTAAAAATAATGCCTTTTTTTTCAAAATTGACATTTTTTTTTTATAGCGCAAAAAATTAAAAACGCAGAGGTGATCAAATACCACCAAAAGAAAGCTCTATTTGTAAGGAAAAAAGGACGTTGATTTTGTTTGGAAGCCACGTCGCACGGCCGCACAATTGTCAGTTAAAGCGACGCAGTGCCGAATTGCAATAAGTGGTCTGGTCTTTGGTCAGCCAAATGGTCTGGGGCTTAAGCTGTTAATGAAGGTACAACATTTAGCAACTCACATGGCTGATGATTAAAAGAGGCACATAGAAGTATGCAAGCACCTGGGGTAAAGCTGTCTGCAATCGTGACCAGGAAGACTACCCTGCAGTAGAGCTATCTGAAAGTGAGGATTGAACCGCTCGTGGAGCGCAGTGTGGAAGGGACGACGTCAATGGCGGTGCGGAGGGCGGTCTGTGTGGACAGCTTTACAATGGATGCCTGCATAGTTAATCATTTCCTGTTTTAATCATCAATGATGTTACATAGTTAGGTTGAAAAAAGACAAGTCCATCTAGTTCAACCACAAAAAATAAATTAAAAAAATGAGAGTTGCTAAATGTTGTACCTTCATTAAACGTAAACATATTGCTACACTTAGAGGCGCCACTCTTCTCTTTTATACTCAGTTGTGACATGATGCTACTTTTGCTTGTATTGCGAAAAAGCTCTCAAACCAAGTTACTCTCAAACCAAGGTTTTACTGTAAATAAGTATTTATTTCACATGACCATCCGCTCCATCTTGTGGCCATTATGTGGTATTTTCCCCGATTCATGCTAATATTAATAAGGAATGTTAAATTGGTGAGAAAACATCCTAGAAACTTCCGATTTTGCAGGTATTCACACAGAATGGACGTATACACATTTTCACAGGCCGAATAGCTCTGCATTTTTTTTTTAAATACACCCAAAGTGTTTCTGTCACAAATACTGTACTTATAAGTACTCTAAATCATTTTTCTTGATAGAACTGTGCCACCGCATCATATATGGCTGTTAGATATGTCAAAACTAGTATGAAGCATTCAGAGGATCAGCATGACAGCCTGCTGGTATTTTTGGCAGGAGGTAAGCGATGGCATATTTCTTTAATGTATTGTTTTCTCATAGTTTAAGGTGTTTAAAGGATTGTTTTCTTGTTCAATTTGAAAAACAATTGGATAATAGGATGTAATAAGATGGAGATGCCACCAGGATGCATTTACTAAAGGCAAATAGAATGTGCACTTTGTAAGTGCAGTTGATCCAGAGCTTAGTAAACGAGGGGGAGAGCTCCTGACTTCTATCATCCAATTACGTCCATGCAAAAATGCTGTTTTATTTTTTTTTGTTTGTTTATTTTTTTTCTTGTATGCGATTGGGTATTCTTTGTAAAGTGAAGCCTCACCTCATTTACTGAGCTCTGGAGCAACTGCACTTGCAAAGTGCACAGTGTATTTTCCTTTTTAAAAATTCATCCATTAATGTAAGCATTCTCTCCATCTACCCCACAAGAGAGCCCCTTTATTTTATCCTCGGGGATGACCTGTCCCTGCTTGAGCCACTCACAAAATTCCTGCCAAACTCGGGAGCCAGGGTCTTAAATAGACTCTGCCTCTCCAAAATGGCCGGAAAAGTCATCTGGGGTGCCAGCATCCAATCAGATAGATGCCTCCCTATGACCGAGTAAACCATAGAGGAAGCAGGTTCCCCTTGACTTCCTCCCTCATCTGCGTTGCCACTGCAGACAGCACCACCTGCAGTGGAGAAAATAGTCTGCACCCGCCTGCACAATCTACAAGTGCAGTTGCTCAAGAACATGATAATTGCGATAAAGCTCTGCTGACTTAATTATCCAATCACATGCAAGCAAAAATGCTGTTTCATTTTCCTTGCATATGATTGTGTATGGTTGTAAACTGAAGGTTTACCTAATTTACCAAGTTCTGGAGCCACTGCACTTGCAATGTGCACAATCTATTTGCCTTTGGTATATAAACCCCTTTGGATTACAGAGACGGATCTGCACCATCATGAAGAGAGTAAGAGAATACTGTACAAGCTAATAGAAATTGGGAGGATACAAAGAAATTATGAACTGTTAGGTTATTCCTGAAATTGGAAGTAAACAATGACACTGCTTCCAGTTTGGGTTTCATCATGGAAAGTTTTATGGTCTCACACTGAAGAGCCTCTGAGGAATACATGTTGGAGACACAGATGTACAAAGAAAACCTTTGATGTGTGTCCCAAACCCTACGCTGATCATGTCTGGAGATGATAGATCTCATCTATGAAGGTGTATTACAACATTGAATTAGCTACATATTAGAATTTTACATTTTCCAAATTGCTGTCTCTCTCTCTGATATGCTGGCATTTCCTGGTATTTTGAGGGTCCTAAAAATGTCCAGAGACTATTGGAAAGGTGTTCAGAAATATCTCCAGGTGCTCTTAAACACTCAATGAATATGTGATCCTATTTGTCCTCTTCCAAGGAAGGCATCTGTTTTGTGATACATACAACTGTGTCTGCATAGCTTCCAACTGTCCCTGATTTGGAGCAATGTCCCTCTGTCCCTATTTCCTCCTCATTTTGGTCTGATCTACATAGTTATATATAAAATCCACTATTTATCAAAAAGTGTTTCCCAGTGCTAAACCTTTTATCTATTGTCTAAATTGCTGCATTTGAAAATTCCAAAAGCAAATATAAAGTCATAGCAGTGGTAAAAAAGCACTTGTAGGCATAACCAATATTTTTTCTGTGCAATTCTCCTTTGGGGATGTGTCAAATGTCTGCATACTTTTGCTAATAGATGTCCTTCGTTCCCATCTCAGAAAGTTGGGAGGTATGTGCATGGCAATTGATGGCCAGGGAACACATAAAACGAGGCCTAATTACCAGCTTCCAGGCCCAAAGATACTCCAACTCTTCTCTTAGACACCTGAGAATAATGAGTCACCACCAGTGAAAGGTTATTTTCTTGCTCGCTGAGCTGCAAACTATGCATTTGATTTAATGCCGTTATCCTAAACCTCACAAAAATGTAACCTTCTCTCTTTTACAGACATGAACAAAATAATGCTCTTATTATATTGCAGCCCCTCTCAACCTTATTTACATGGAGGAACCCTTGAAATAACTTTCCGGTCTCAGGGAACCCCTGCTAAAAATTACTACAGTGGTGTGAAAAAGTGTTTGCCCCCTTCCTCATTTCCTGTTCCTTTGCATGTTTGTCACACTTAAGTGTTTCGGAACATCAAACCAATTTAAACAATAGTCAAGGACAACACAAGTAAACACAAAATGCAATTTGTAAATGAAGGTGTTTATTATTAAAGGTGAAAAAAAATCCAAACCATCATGGCCCTGTGTGAAAAAGTGATTGCCCCCTAAACCTAATAACTGGTTGGGCCACCCTTAGCAGCAACAACTGCAACCAAGCGTTTGCGATAACGTGCAATGAGGCTTTTACAGCGTCCTGGAGGAATTTTGGCCCACTCATCTTTGCAGAATTGTCCTAATTCAGTTACATTAGAGGGTTTTCGAGCATGAACGGCCTTTTTAAGGTCATACCACAACATCTCAATAGGATTCAGGTCAGGACTTTGGCTAGGCCACTCCAAAGTCTTCATTTTGTTATTCTTCAGCCATTCGGTGGTGGACTTGCTGGTGTGTTTAGGATCATTGTCCTGCTGCAGAACCCAAGTTCGTTTCAGCTTGAGTACATGAACAGATGGTCAGACATTCTCCTTCAGGATCTCTTGGTAGACAGCAGAATTCATAGTTCCTTTTATCACGGCAAGTCTTCCAGGTCCTGAAGCAGCAAAACAGCCCCAGACCATCACACTACCACCACCATATTTTACTGTTGGTATAATGTTCTTTTTATGAAATGCAGTGTTCCTTCTACGCCAGATATACTTGGACACACACCTTCCAAAGAGTTCCACTTTTGTCTCATCGGTCCACAGAATGTTGTCCCAAAAGTCTTGGGGATCATCAAGATGTGTTGTGGAGAAATTGAGACGAGCTTTGATGTTCTTTTTGCTCAGCAGTGGTTTTCTCCTTGGAACTCTGCCATGCAGGCCATTTTTGCCCAGTCTTTTCCTGATGGTGGAGGCATTAACGCTGACCTTAACTGAGGCAAGTGAGGCCTGCAGTTCCTTGGACGTTGTTGTGGGGTCTTTTGTGACCTCTTGGATGAGTCGTCGCTGCGTTCTTGGGGTAATTTTGGGCGGCCGGCCACTCCTGGGAAGGTTCACCACTGTTCCATGTCTTCGCCATTTGTGGATAATGGCTCTCACTGTGGTTCGCTGGATTCCCAAAGCTTTGGAAATGGCTTTATAACCCTTTCCAGACTGATAGATCTCAATTACTTTCTTTCTCAATTGTTCCTGAATTTCTTTGGGTCTCGGCATGATGTGTAGCTTTTAAGGATCTTCTGGTGGACCTTACTGTGTCAAGCAGCTCCTATTTAAGTGATGCCTTGATTGTGAACAGGTGTGGCAATAATCAGGCCTGGGTGTGGCTAGAGAAATTGAACTCAGGTGTGGACAACCACAGTTATAGTATGTTTTAACAAGGGGGGCAATCACTTTTTCACACAGGGCCATGATGGTTTGGATTTTTTTTCACCTTTAATAATAAACACCTTCATTTACAAATTGCATTTTGTGTTTACTTGTGTTGTCCTTGACTATTGTTTAAATTGGTTTGATGTTCCGAAACACTTAAGTGTGACAAACATGCAAAGGAACAGGAAATGAGGAAGGGGGCAAACACTTTTTCACACCACTGTACATCGATACATCTATCATTCATGATACGGTACAGTAGCATGATGGCCAGTGGGAAGAATGTCCCCCTTACAGATAGCTAAAAAGGGCATTAGTGTCAGTGGGAACTTATCTGAGAGGCAGAGATTGCTCATTGCTCAACAAACCCCTAACAGCCTTTGGAGGAACCCTGGTTGAAAAAGGCTGTTGTATAGGATTAAAAAGTAACAGTACAGCGCAAATAAACATAAAAAGATACAATCCAGCATCCATGCACGGATCAGTGTAACAGCTTGCGGATGACGTCATGGCTTAGGTCACGTGGTCCGTACGTGTTGGCGGGACTTCATCAGACAGTGTTTTTGACCTGTCTGATTTATCAGGGGTCCATTATTTGAGGTGAGAGTCCATCTTGCTCTTTGGTGAAGGGATCACATCATCACCTGTTTTTTTGATTGAAGACACACTGCGCAAGCGGACTCTTCTTGACAATTCACCTATTTTCTTTTTTTCACTTATAGACTTTTGTATTTGTATATGCACTATATTGATGGATTGATTTCATTGATTTTTGTTTATTTGCGCTGTACTGTTACTTTTTACTTTGTAATGTGGGATTTGGTATTTTGACCTATAGTACTCTAGCTGCATTAATTTCTTTTCACCATTTTATTTTTCATTTATTTTATTGTGTTCAGCGCTGATTGATTTTTTGTTTAAAACTTGTTGTATAGGATTGTCTCATGCCTGTTTTTAAACATTGTGTGGCTGGCCCATGCAAGGTTTGTAGCTGCTCTCGTGTTTTTCCCATTGTATTTTCTTCTATTGCTAAAAGAGTGAAGGCAGCATTCCGTCTGGTTGTTTTGTTTTTATTTTTGTTTTGGAAACTATGAAATATCTCCCACACATTTGTATCTAAATGTTTGTCTCATGTTTTAGTCTTCTAATTGTTTGTATGTAGTAACATGAATATGTTAGAACCCACCGCGGCGGCCCTCCTACGCGTTACGGCTGTTGTATTTTTGTAGGAATGTGAAACTAAGAGTTACAGAGGGTTTCGTTGCTGTCGGTTTTGAGGAATGTCAGTGACAATTTACCAGGAATATTGTATTGGTTGCCTTTCTTTGCAGGTTAAAGATGAAGGTGTATGTAGATAGTTGTATACATACATAAATACACACGCCTAAATAGGGTAAAAGTATAAAAGCAAAAGTATATATGGCCTGTTTCATTGTTTTTTTTTTTTCTGTACCATTCTAAACCCTGCGTCTTTTCCTCCAGTTTGTAATGAGGAAGAAAATGGGGGGATAATGGTGAGAATGTCAGTTTTCAAGTTAATGAAACAAACTGCTCTAATTCTAACCAAGTTTGTGACCTAGTAGGATGACATGTTCCACAACTGTCTTTCTTTGATGGAATTTGAATCAAACAACCAGCAGTCTGGTGAAGCTCCCATCCCAGATGAAGAAACTTTTTGTCAATGGTTCCAGGTATTACACCCTAGATCAGTGATGGCGAACCTTGGCACCCCTGATGTTTTGGAACTACATTTCCCATGATGCTCTGGCACTCTGCAGTGTAGGAGAGCATCATGGGAAATGTAGTTCTAAAACATCTGGAGTGCCAAGGTTCTCCATCACTGCCCTAGATGGTAAGCCACACACAGGTTATGCAGTGACCACAGTCATTGAATTCCCACATGTCTGAGTTATCGCCTTCTGGAGATTTGTTTGGAGGTCAACCGAAAACAGAGTTGTACTTTCCTCAGCAGCTGTGGCCTACATCCTCAGCTGATGGGGTAGGTGCAGTCACTGTAACATGAACTTCAAAAGGTCCACCACAGAGTTCATGAGTCCCTCCTGGACCTTGACACAATAACCGGTTTACATTCTTTCCAACCAGGTGACTGGGTCATTGTAAAGAAGCTTGAGGGACGAGACAACTGGATCCACACCAGCCACTGCAAGAAGCTGCTCAACTACACCAAAGGATGAGGAGTATCTTTATTTATATTTTTATCTTAGTGTATTTTCCAACTAGCTAAGAAAGCAAACAAGACCAATTGCTGGGTCTACTCTGAATCTCCACTGAGTTTTAGTACCCCAGTGATGACAGCGGTATATGCTATACGATGTACATATTGGTATGAGGAGTTTTGACAAACTAGTAAAAACGCCAGACACTTGCCAATAAAACTTAACAATATATTTCTAGAGGGTAAAATTAGTTATAGTTTTAACAATAGCTCTGGTTCTTGCCAGTTTGGGTATCGGGACAACTAGGTAGCCCACAAGTGTGCTTCAACTTTAGTTTGGTATTTTTGCAGATCTACAGCTTATAAAGGCAATTCCACCTAATGCAAGAGGTTCATGCGTATGGGTGATATTCATCCAAGCATCTTATGTCACGGCCAATCTTGAGGATCTGATGGCGTGAGAGAAGGCAAGAATGGCAGGAACAGATAGAAGGGAAGTGTTCACCAACCCCAACCAGGTTGGGCATGGTTTCCTGCTTGTACTGGGCAGGGGCTTGAGCTTATGAAACAATTGTACAATTTTTATTCAGTGTGGATGAGATGTTCAATAGAACTGTTGAAGCTACAAGGAAGATCTCACAGGAACAACGGCAGTTTAAGACCCATCTATTAAAAGATGGCCCATGATTATCTGTTGGCATCCAAGAGGGGTTTCTGTGAATTCTAGATACTAGTGACAAAGTTCAAGTCCTTATCGATAAGGTTAGATCCCTGCAAGGCAAAGCCAGAGCTGTAGCTAGTGAAGGTTGCCATGATGAGGGGTTACTGTTCTCTGATTGGACGAGTGAACAGAGCCCGAGCAGATGACCACATCTTTCTCTCTGAGATGTGCCCAACCCACATAAAAGACACAGAGGACTTCAGACAGACCGGCTTTCATGTCCTCCTCTAAGTCCTTCCTCCTGAAGAACAGAGTCTACAAGTCAAGCTCTGTTATGAACTCATATGGACTGTAAGGACTGATTCATTTCCAGGTGTAGGAAGAAGATCAAGATTCATCGAGGGAAACATGGGAGCATATGACAAAGAGGAAAGAATGTTGTGGAAATTTTTATTAATGTATGTTGTCAGATGTCTCCCAGTGTCAGATTTGCTCGCACATACAGACGTTGGTGGAAGACCATTGGCTGCGGAAACCTTTTCTGTGGACTCAGAAGATCTGTTTTCTCTGTTAAGGATGTTCGTTCATCTCTCACCAAGATACTGGCCACCTCATGGCAACTGCATTAACGCTCCTAGTAAGCAGATCTGCGTACATGGGAACCATAGCATAACCATACAAAATTATGGCCCACTGAGCCCTGATAGAGAATGGCTAGCGTCATTGGTGGCAGTGGGAACGTGCACATGATCGCGTTCAGAGCCATGTAAGTAGTGTTCAAATTGTGAGACACTTTGGTGGTTATTTACAAAAGGCAAAGACACTTTGCACTGAAAGTGCACTTGGAAGTGCAGTCGCTCTAAATCTAAGGGGTAGATCTGAAATGAGTGGAAGCTCTGCTGATTTTATCATCCAATCATGTGCAAGCTAAAATGATGTTTTTTATTTTCCTTGCATGTCCCCCCTTGGATCTACAGCAACTTTACTTTCAAGTGCACTTAAAGTGCAAAGTGGATTTTCCTTTAGTAAATAACCCCCTTTGCAGTGCAAAGTGGATTTTCCTTTAGTAAATTACCCCCTTTGTGTCTCACAAGACGCTTGCCGCATGGCTGTGCACACGACCATCTGCACACGTCACTACTGGAATTCTATTTGCATATATACATGTGTGTGATTGGTTCTTTTGAAAGAATACAAGTGTCTGATTGGCCGATTCTGAAGCCACCACCTTCTTTTGTTATTCATGTCTACAGTATAAATAAAAAGGAGCTGTTCATCCTAGGGAGGATGGTCTAAGCTCAACTTAATATCAGCGTCTGTGTTACTTGGAGATATTTAAGTGCACTTTTCCCGGCATTATACAAGAAAGCTATGATTGAGCTCATTAGCGCATGGAATTATTTGCTTATAAAGAGAAGCTTTACATAATCCACAACAGTTGTAACTGTACTGTCCCCCTTTATATTGTAAAGCGCTGTGCAAACAGTTGGCACTATACTGTATAATGACAGTATGTAAGAGGCATGACATGAAGATGCCAAGACTGAGTTCTACCTAGACTTTCACCAAGGCCTACGTTAGCAGTAAGAGTATGTGTGCCACTGTGAGACGGTGTGTGAAATTCTTGGATGTATTCCACCTTATTTTGTCTGAGTTTAATGTTGTTTCAGTTGAATATTTTGGCAATATCGACGGAATGTCATTGAATAATATTTGTGTTGCTTGTATGTGGGACTCGTACTTTGAAGTTGTGGGAACAGAGAGATGATATGAATGTACGGCTCCATTGGCTGGCTATCGGTGGGGTGTCGGGTATGGAGAGTCTTCCCTGGAAAAATATAATTATTATAAAAGTGGAATACGCAGAATCCTGTGATCCTGAGAGCTGGGACTTCACATCTCCATAAATACAGACAGAAATTACTGGTACATCAGGAATGTGAGAATGTTATTTGGGGAATATACTGACACGCAAGATATGGAGGGGGTCCAACTGCTCGCTAGTTATATGATGGATTTATGGAATGTAAAGCAGATATCAATGTATGCATTGGCTTGCAAATCAGAACAAGTAGTTCACTCTGTGCAGATGAAATATGGGTGAAGGGACTAAAGCTGACCTCCCGCCTTCCCTTCAGTTTACCTGGAATTCAAGCACGGTGGAAAAAATTATACTATGTTATGCTGTATAAGCAGGAGCTTATTTATTAAAGAGGAGGTTCAGCCACCCACAAGAAAATAAAAATTCAGCAGCTACAAATACTGCAGCTGCTGCCTTTTACTATATGGAGACTTACCTGTCCAAGGACCTCACAATGTCGGCACCCCAGATGATCTTTGGATCGGCTGTCGGGAGCAGCCGCTGCCATTCCTGGTAGGGTTCCCTACTGCGCGAAGTGCGCTGCTCTTTCTAATTGGCAGGAGGAGGGGGGCCAAACTTCCAAGAGATTGTGCCATCTCTGGAAGTGGGGAACGGTACTGGTCAATAACAGGTACCTCTTTCCCCCTGAAAGGTGTCAAATGTGGAGACGGATAAGCGGAAGTTCCACTTTTGAGTGAAACTCCTATTTAAGATGCCTTACTGAAAGGTCCACTTTGAATCTGACCTCATGCCTTCCCTTTAGTCTAGCACAGTTTTACAGACTCCTCTCCTGCGCTACCACTTAATTAGTGAATATAAAGCATAAAAGGTGTAATAAATGAAAATAAATAATAGTGCAAAGAACGAAGGAATGATTGCTGCAACACAGGAAGTGTCTCCACAGTGATCAGTATATAACCACTTCCCACCCGGCCAATGCATATATACGGCCGGGTGGGAGCCGTCTACTCCTGATAGGACGTTCAGGAACGTCCTTCAGGAGTAGCGGGATCGCGCGCGCGCGTGCCCGCGCAGCGGCGCGATCCCGATGTGCTCGTGTCACCCGGACACGGCACATCTCAGATCGGCAGGAGGGCTCTGTGATTGGCCCTCCTGATCACATGACGGCCGTGTCCAATCACGGCCGTCATGTGATGTAAACAAACAGCCGGTTGCTAGGCAATCGGCTCTCCTCTCCTCACACGGAAGTCACCGCTGAGGAGAGGAGAGCAGAACGCTGCAGCCGGCTGATGATCAGTGAGTATGGGCTGCTTTTTACAGCTTTTTACTCACTGATCATCAGTGTAGTGTAAACACACAACACACCACACAGTACAAACACAGTCCCCACATATGTCCCCAAAACACACATGTCCCCAAAACATACATGTCCCCAAATAATAAAAACACATGTCCCTAATAATAAAAACATGTCCCCCACATATGTCCCACTAAAATCACATGTCCCAATGATCATTTGCGTACATATGTCCGTGATCACACAAACCAATTATTATACACTTAACGGAATTTTTTTTACCAAAAACATGTAGCAGAATACATTTTGGCTTAAATTTATGACAAAATTTGATTTTATTGGATTTCTTTTCAAATAGAAAAAATAAAATATTGTTTTTTTTCCAAATTTCCGCTTTTTTTGCGCTTATATCGCAAAAAAAAAAAAAAAAAACGGAGTCGTGAATAAATAACACCAAAATAAAGCTCTATTTGTGCGAACAAAATGATAACAATTTCATTTGGGTACAGTGTAGCATGACCGCGCAATTGTCACTGAAAGCGCTAGAGCGCTGAAAGCTGAAAATTGGGCTGGGAAGGAAGGGGGTGAAAGTGCCCTGTATTGAAGTGGTTAATATTGGTGAAGGTTGGTGTTGCGCAACCTGAAATAGCATACGTAATAAAATAAATATCTTGGTGATATCACAGTATTTTCTATATACATACACTATATAGGCTCAGATCACATATCACATACATACATTTTGTAAAAGCCATGTCCCCACTATATAAAGAGACTGCACTGGCAACCAATCCGGTCCCCAGATGAAGTCACAATGCCGTGACGCAACGTGTAGGGAGTCTTCGAACCGGAAATGACCTGCGAGGAGCTCGTTGCTGACTACACTTACCTTTTAATGCAGATTTTATGTAAGCGTACATTAGAAGCTGCAGCAAGTTATCAGACTTGGCAGGAGGACATCATCTTGCTCTTTCCTGGCCAATCTGACTGTCCCCGACCCGTCCCTTTCATTCAATGGATTTCAGTTTGTTCGGTTATGAAGGTTCAGCATCGCATGTGAGTGCCCCTGTCCAAATTGCATGACAAGTTGCACCCTTTGTTCAGCATTGGAACTGTTCAAATCTGTGTGAAGCCAACTTTGCGGTGCTGCACCAATTTGAAAAAAAGTTCCTGCGCTATTGTTTGTGATTTCAGGTGCAACTTCCATAGATATCTGTGCATGAAGTCGCACAGATGTCAGTCAAGTCCCACTGACTGTACAATTTAAAATGAAGCTGCACAATTTCAAAGCTGCATTCAGTGTGAACAGGGGCTTAGGGTGCTCTGCATACAAATGCAGGCTGCCTAGGAACGCATACTCCTCCAGACTGACATCTACCCATCAAGGCATTTTAATATTTGCATAACTCCTCCCAAGAGCCAGCCCACTGCTTGCACCAGGATTGAGGGCTCATACTGGGGCAGGGTGCCCTGATGTTTTCAGGAAGCTATGTCCAGCACCCCGCCGGCCCCTCCCACCAGCCATGATCTGTCTGCATTGCCTAGAGAAGCACATAGACCCCGTGATGATATCACATCACTGGGACCGATATAAGGTACGTAAAACAGCAGGGTTTTATTTAAACAATTTAATATGTTGATGAGGGGAGTGAAGGGAGGAATTAGGGAAGGCAATTGTTAAATTCTGGGTGCTATTTATTAGAATGAGAAAAAGTGCTGCAGCAATACCTATGCCAAGGCAAGGCAACCTCGGGCCTTCAGCTGTGGTGAAACTACAAATCCCATCATGCCTCTGCCTCTAGGAGTCACGCCTGTGATTGTCAGGGTCTTGCAATGTCTCGTGGTAGTTTCACCACAGCTGGAAGGCAGAGGTTGCCTAGCCCTGACCTATGCAGTAAAAGAAAGACAAAAAGACTAGAGCTGGCACTACATGGGCCACTTTTCCCCAAAAAATACCTGACCTGATTTCCCCTTCCACACATTGGAGGTGGATGGGGAAATCCTCCCTGCTGCGTCTTTGTATTCTGATGCCGCCATCAGAATACACTGGTGAACACTGCAGCCGATTGGTTGCATGAGCTGATTGAACGCTGCTTTTTCAGCTGGACCTTTCAACAGAAGCCGATCTAATGACTGACTTCTGTTGAACAGGCTGGGCTACACAAGTATAGAAATTCAGCTGGTTTAGGAGGAACCATGTATGGCCAGCTTAAAGTGATTGTCATTTTTTAAAATATATTTTAGCCTTTACAGACATGTTATACTTACCTGCTCTGAGCAGGTAAGTATAGCGTAGGTGTTTTCCAGGCTGTGGCTAACAATTGCCAGAACATGGAAAACACCAACCATAACTTTTGAAGCAATCAAAAATTTTGAGTTCCATCCAAAAGTGGAACATCCGCTTTAAGCACTCCTCGCCCCCTTACATGTCAGATTTGGCATGTACTTTTTTTTTTGGGGGGGGGGGGTACCCAGCTCCTACTTCCTGGTCTCCTCACCGCCTAGGTGACTCCTCCTCTCCCCCTCCCTCTTTGCAATCTTCTGGGACATGTAACAGGTCCCAGAAGATTGCCTGGCCACTAAGAGACTCTCGCATGCGCAGTGCACACCCGGCTGTGAAGCCGCAGGCTATCACAGCCGGGTGCCCACACTTGCAATACTGGCGCTGCAGAGAAGCGATGGAGAAGAGCGAAGGCGGCAGGCAGCCACATTGCTGGACCGTGGGACAGGTGAGTATCTGTTTATTAAAATTCGGCAGCTACACTTTTTGTACCTGCTGACTTTTAATAAACTTAAAAGCGGTGGAACTCCGCTTTATCAGACATTTTAGCCACACCCATACACAGTTTGGCAGCCTTGGATATCTCAGGCATCCCATAGATTAGTCATGTTTTTTTATTAAATTTGTTTGCTCTACCAGCGGAAAGAAAAGTGTGTGGATGGGGGAATCTTCCCACTGAGCTATTCTGACAGTGAGGAGACTCTATGCTGTCAGAATATGCTGACCAGCAATGCCGGCTTTAGCTGGTGGGAAAAACACAACGGGGCGGTTGTACAGAAGTTGATCGGTAGCTTGCCAACTTTCCCATACATGCAGTGAAAATGTGTCTGGTACTTGCTGAACCGGCAGAAATTTGATCCATGTATGGTCAGCTTTACTCACAACCATCACTTTTGCCACTGTGACCACGCTACAGGGCAAACCCACTGGGCAATCCCGATTCCTCTACCCGTATTCCTTTCCCCCTTTCCCCGACCTCTTCTGTTATCCACATTTTATTTCTATGTTTCAACTAGAATACCATCCTTTTATTCTCTTCATTAAAGAGGAAGTGAACCCTGATGGGTTTACTTCCTCTTTGATTCCCTGCAAAGGTAAAGCATAATGGACTACTATGCATCGCATAGTAGTCCATTATGTGTCACTTACCTGACAAATGAGCCAGCGAAGTCAACGCTGTCCCCTGTAGTCCGGCGCATCCATCTTCTCGGTGGGTCTCGCTTCTCCGCCGCTGTCATTTGACGAAGCCGCGATGATGTCACTCCCGCGCATGCGCACGGGAGCCGACACTCGCGGCATATCGCCGCAGACAGCGGTGCCTGTCTTTCAGCAAATATCTCCTAAACCTACACGGTAAGCGGTAATCTAGGCTTACCTGTAGGTCAAAGTGGTTTTCTAAAGCCCCGTACACACGAGCGGACTTTTCAACATCCAAAGTCTGACGGAATGATTCCGGCAGACTATTCGATCGTGTGTGGGCTGCAACGGACTTTTGATTCGCAAAAGTCAGACAGACTTTAGAAAATGGAACATGCTTCAAATTTTTCCGACGGAACTCCGCCGGACCCAGTTCCTACCGAAAAATTCGCTCGTGTGTATGCTATTCCGACGGACTAAAACCGACGCTAGGGCAGCTATTGGCTACTGGCTATGAACTTCCTTATTCGAGTCCAGTCGTACGTCATCACGTTAGAATCCGTCGGAGTTTGGTGTGATTGTGTGTGGCCAAGTCCGCTCATTCGGAAAGTCCGTCAGAACTCTGTCAGAACTCCGGCAGAACTCCTTCGGAAGTCTGTCGGACATAAGTCCTGTCGTGTGTACGCGGCATAAGGGTTTACAACCACTTTAACCTATAGCCATTATCATAATCATAATCACCCCCAAGCAGTTGGGGTTATTGAACAGCTAAATAATGGATATTAATTTGGCATATTCCTTTGTTTAACCCCCTTATTAACCCTTAATTTACTCTAGTCAGCCCAAATTAAAATGGAAGTAAACCCTTCCAAACAACTTTGACCTACAGGTAAGCCTAGATTAAGGCTTACCTGTAGGTCCAAGTAATATCTCCTAAACCTATATGGTTTAGGAGATATTTGCCCGAAAATGGGCACCGCTGTCTACGGCGCATGCGCCGTAGACAGCGGCGCGCAGGCGCACTAAATGCGGCAAGTCCAAGAATGGATTTGCCTAATTTGTCGACTCCCGTGCGCATGCGCGGGAGTGACGTCATCGCGGCTCCGCCGAATGGCAGCGTCGGAGCTCCGAGACGCGACTCCCGTGCGCATGCGCGGGAGTGACGTCATCGCGGCTTCTCCGCTGTCATTCGTCGGAGCTGCGAGAGACGCCACAACCAAGATGGATGCGGCGGACTACAGGTGACAGCGGCGACTTCGCTGGCTCCTGTGTCAGGTAAGTGACACATAATGAGCTACTATGCGATGCATAGTAGTCCATTATGCTTTACCTTTGCAGGGAAAAAAAGAGGAAGTAAACCCATCAGGGTTTACTTCCTCTTTAACTCCTTATAGTGGTGTTGCCACCAAAAAAATAAAACTACTTAAAATTCTTTAAAAAAATCCAAAAAAAATAATTGCCAAAAAAAAAATTTTTTACTCACCTCTAAATACCGGTTGCTAGGGGGTCCCTCGTAGTCTGCCTTCTTCATTGCCCGGGCTGGTGACATCACTTCCCCTCGCGCCGCACATTCACCTGGGACCTGTCATGTGTCCCAGGTGACTGTACGGCGTATCACGGCGCCCTGCGCCGCTCGCGCATGCGCAGTGGGTGCCCGGCTGTGAAGCCACAGCCGGGTGCCCACAGTATGCATGACGGCGCCACGAGCGGAGCGGGGAGCGAGGGGGGGGCTTCGTTCCCCCGCATCGCTGGACCCTGGGGCAGGTAAGTGTCCGATTATTAAAAGCCAGCAGCTGCAGTATTTGTAGCTGCTGACGTTTAATTTTTTTTTTTTAGGGGGTACCCCACTTTATTCTCCTTCTTACTTCAGCTATTATTTACCTGCTGATTTTTTTTTGTTTGTTTCTATTTTATTAACTATTAATAAAAAATTTTTGTTTGGTAATATATTTACACATTGCCTAGTTAAAAAACAGAAATGAAAAAATAAAATAAAACACTTTATTTCCATTTATAAATACTTTTGCAATTCTTTGTACCATAGTTTTAGCCAAAAATGCATGACAAGTGGAACCTCATTTGTGCCTTTGGAACCGTTCAAATCAGTGCGATTCCGACTTGCACCAGTTTGAAAAAGGTTCCTGCACTATTTTTGGCGACTTTCATGTGCGACCTGCATGAAATTGCACTGACTGGCAGCTTTGAAGTTGTGCTGAAGTAGCACGATTTCAAAGCTGCATTCAATGTGAACTGGGGCTTAGTGTCATTTTAAAGAGGATGAATTACAGAATAAAATATGCAATTTTCGTCTCCGAAAAACACTATTTTTTAATCTAGAACTGCTAAAAACAAGACAAAAAAAAAAAAAGTGTATTTTGTTTAGTTGCGTTTGATTGTCTACAGATTGCGGGGGAAAATGAAAGAAAAATTGTTCCACCAGAACAGTAACGAAAACCTTGTCTGTCCTTAAAAAAAATAAAAATAAACACAAATATATGTATGACCTTGTTATGCTAAAATAGAATTAAAGGCTATTTTTTTTTCATTTTGGATAGAGTAAGGGGGGGTTATAACTCCTGTCAGATTTCTTTTTGCCACCTCTGGCCCATTGCAAAGATTTCCCTTCAATTCCTGTCACGTAGCCAAACGAGAGGAAATCCCTGCAAATTAAAGGAATCCCTTGGGGACCCCCCAGATCACCAGAACTCCAGTCCCCATTGGAAGATTACTACTTTTCTGGGGACAGCTCAGAATTTTGGATTTTCTTTTACTTTCACTTTCGATGATAATGGTAAACAGGAGAAATAGAGAGGGTGAATCTCCTTAACACAGGCATAGACAGCAATAAAACCCGACAAGTTTTCTATTCCCTCTCCACTCTATGCAAAACAAAAACAAAAAATAGGTTTTGCTTTTAGTTATACCTTAAAGTAGCTGTAAAGGCAGAAGGTGCATTTTATGCACTAAGACAAAAAGCCTTCTGTGTGCAGCAGTCCCCCTCTTACTTACCTGAGCCCCATCTCGATCCAGCAATGTTGCACAAAAGACTTGGCTGACCGGGATTTTCCCTCGTTGGCTGAGACCGCAGCGAAACTCCATTGGCTCTCACTGCTGTCAATCAAAATCAGTGAACCAATGAGGTGGGGGGGGGGGGGGGGGGGGCGGCGCCACTGCTGTTTCTGAATGGACACACAGAGCAGCAGCTTGGGTGCCCCATAGCAAGCTGCTTGCTGTGGGGGCACTCAACAGGAGGGAGGGGCCAGGAGAGCTGAAGAGGGACCTGAAGAGAAGGATCTGGGCTGCTTCATGCAAAACCATCACACAGAGCAGGTAAGCATAACATGTTATTTTGAAACAAAAAAAAAAACAAGACTTTAGTATCACTTTGAGTAATGACAAAGTTATTGCCGAAATAAACAGGCTAATAACAAAATGTAAAAATTGCTCCAGTCCATAGCAGTTGAACAGGTGTGAGTGGCTAAAAGACTCACCATGCAATATGTTGAGACCCACCTTAGCTGTTAAAGCCCCATTCACACGGGGCGATTACAGGCCTGCCCTATACAGGGCTCCAATGCATTATTCCCAATGCACACGTTCCTGTAGAAAAAGCTGTGTGTATAAGTGGGTGCTGAAGCAACCGCCGGCTGGATCCGTGTCTAATCAGAATAAGACAATGTCACCAGCACACTAAGGATATCCAGAAGGAGCTTTATTTGGCGATCACATCGTTACAGCAGATTGCAGAGTTTCAGGTGCACGCAGGACCCCTTCATCAGGCATGTGACGATGAAGGGGTCCTGCATGGCTCCGAAACATTAGAATCTGTTGTAATGATGTGATCGCTGAATAAAGTTTTTCACTTACTCTGGAGATCCTTAGTGTGCTAGTGACATATTCTTGCCCCTATACAGGGCTGTGTTTAGCCGGCACTAGGATGCACGGGTGTTGCATGTATCCTTGTGCCGGTGTCCCATCGTTTTCTACTGGGACACGCAGAGCTGCACAGACACAGCCACTGTGTCCTAATATGACATCTGTGAAAGTCCCCGAATACGCACAGGGTAAGTCCAGGGACCCACACCCACATGTCATATTCTGTGGCAGCTTGTGCTCAATATTTGGAAGAGACGGATGAGCAGAGGCCTCCTTACCTTAGGAGGCAGTTGACAAGGATCTTGCTCCTTGCTCCAGGGCCGTTGCTTCTCTTCCCGGTCGAACAAGGAGTGGGTCCTGAGAATCCCTGGCCACTTGGGTCTCAAGACCCGCTTCCTGATTGGCCAGGAGGAGAAGCAGGAAGACAATAATAAATATTAATTTGCTATTGTCACACAAGTGACCCACCCTTTTTTGAAGCCAATAAGAGCATCAGGCTCTAATCATGTGCTAACCTGGTCATAATGCAACACAACGGCTGTGCAGTTGTTGCCCCAATGGACAATAATGGGACACTGGTATGGCATTGCACGCAACACTTGTGCATCCCTGTGTTGGAAAAACACCGCCCTTTATAGGGAACGCAAGTAATCGCCCCACGGTCACACCGATCGGGACATTAAAATCGCTCTACTTCAAGATTTCAAAGCAGTACTACTTCAGGTGCTACTTGGAAGACATCTGTGGCTTCATGCACAGAGGTCTTTGCAAGTCGCACCAGAACTTTCAAAAAGTAGTGCAGGAACTACTTTCAAAATCCTGGTTCAGAGATGTGCTGTTTTGACAACTTCCAATGCGTACAATAGGGTGATTAACTGTCAAATCTCATGAGACGTTACACCGGTGTGACCAGGGGCTAAATGTGATTTCATGTTTATACCATTCCGATTATCAAAGTCTCAGCACTGTTTTTTTCCCCCCATGAATCTGACAATAAAACTCTGTAAAATAAAAATCTATTTTCTTCGTGAACAAATTCCACTTCTTTAGTAAATCAACCCCTGTATGTGATGTGTGCATTTCAGGTGTATTTGTACAATGAAAACAACCAGAAAACGCCTGCTTGATTATTATTATTATAAAAGCCCGCTGGAGTCTGGTGGGATTTGCAGTGATGGACGGCTCTAATTATCTTTAAATGTCTGGAAGAGAAATGATATAAAAAGGACTGAGAACTGTCACAATACGCCATCGTTCTAATATCAAAACGCGGGATCCCGAAGAAGGGAAAAGAACTCCTCCTAAGATGAGCGCCGCTTGTCTTTGAGATTACTGAAGCCTGGATTTCGTGTGATATTACAAAGAATTGAATCCTAAAATTATACTAAAAACTATGAATTCCAGAGAGTGTTCATTAAAGCTTATATTTGTCCTTTAACCACTTGCTTACCGGGCACTTAAACCCCCCTCCTGCCCAGACCAATTTTCAGCTTTCAGCGCTGATGCACTTTGAATGACAATTGCACGGTCATACAACACTGTAACCAAATGACATTTTTATAATTTTTTTCCCCATAAATAGAGCTTTCTTTTGGTGGTATTTAATCACAGCTGGGGTTTTTATTTTTTGCTAAACAAACCAAAAAAATTTAAATTTTGAAGAAAAAAAAAAAAATCATGTTTAATAGTTTGTTATAAAATGTTGCAAACGGGTAATTTTTCTGCTTCATTGATATGCACTGATGATGCGGCACTGGTGGGCACTGATAGGCACTAATAGGCACAGTTAAGGGGGCACTGATAGAGACAGATAAGTGGGCACTGATGGGCACAGATGGCCACTAAGATGGCACTGATGGGCCCTGATGGGTGTCACGTATGGGTGGCACGGATGGGCACTGATAGGTACCACTGATAGGTGGCACTGATGTGCAGCACTGTCCAAGCACTGATTGTGGGCACTGATAGGTGGTACTGTGTGCACTGACAGATGGCACTGTGGGCACTGACAGGTGGTGCTGGTGGGCACTGGTAGGCGGCACTTGTAGGGGGCCCAGGTGGACACTGAGGATCTGGGCACATCGCAGTGAGCGGGACTGATGTCCCGCTCACTGCCGCCGGTGATCGGCTTTTTTTTTTCTCCTCGCGACGTTAGCTGATTACCGGCTGTGTTGACATCACGTGATCAGCTGTCATTGGCTGACAGCTGATCACGTGGTAAGGGGTCGGTATCGACCCCTTACTCCAATCTGTGATCCAGCGAGTCTCATAGAATCGCTGATAATAGAGAGCGCTGCGCACACCCTTCAGGGGCGCACGGGCCACTCGTGCATGGGACAATGTCAATAGACGTCGTCCCGGCAATGTAGCCGTCATTCAGCTATAGCGTGGATCCCTAGTGGTTAAAGCAATTTCTGGGTTAAAAAATATATAACCCAATTTTTTTGTAAAATGTAAAGAGAAGAAGATTTCATGCCGAGTAAATAGATACCAAACATGACACGCTGCAAAACTGTGCATGCCTACACAGTGGCGAGAAACAACATAAACTTTACTATCCATAGGCGACGCTTTAAAAGCCTTTGAAGATTACCACTTTATATCTACAGAGTCGCCTTTGCGCGTTAGCACTGGGGGGGAAGCGGGGAACTTAAAATTAAATTTCTTTGTTTTTTTTTACTATTGCTTTAATTTTTATCACTTTTATTGCTGTCTAAAGGAATGTAAATTTCTTCTGACTGTAATAAGCAGTGACAGGTACTCTTTATGGATTCAACTTTTGCCACCTCTAGTTCCGCTACAGCAGAGCTGAGATTGGGATGGGGAGAAGCAGCACAAGCTGCTGATCAATTGTGCTGCAGTGCTCATATGCTAACAATAAGCATAAACAATAGAAGGAGAGCGTAGAGTGACAGAGGAATGAGCTCATCAGTCTGCTTCTTCTCTTTCACTGTCCAATCACAGGCTAGTGGAGGGACAACACCTATAGGGGTTGCTGGACAGCAGCAGCAAAGAAAAAAATCAGACAGGGTTGTGCTGTGTGGCAGAGCTGTGCAAATCTCAGGACTAGATGGACAGAGACAAGTCCTTGGGCAGGCTAAGCTGTTCCAATATATATATTTCATCTGCCTGGAATTCACCTCATCTACGTTACAATACTGTCAGACCCAGTGGTGACTGTAGCTCAATTTTCTTGGAGAGGGGGGCAGCCCACGGCCTCAATCATCACCCCCAGCACCCGCTCGTCTCTTCCTGAGTCCAAAGCCCACCCTTTCTGAAGCCAAGAAAGGAAACTAATGCAAATCCTTAGGAAAAAGTAAAACAACTTGTATATGGCCAAATATATGGCTTAGAGAGAAGAGTTAGGCGAAATTATGAATTATAAATGAAAGGTCTATCAGAAAGTTCATATATGAGGTCCACATACATGAGAGTCGCATTCTGGCCGTGTCTGCAATCTTTTCTTGAAGCAGGACCTGGGATGACTCCCACCAGCACACCATGTGAAAACAGAAAAGAGAGGTAGGGCAAGGAATCACTACTGTCTGCATGTAGTATTTATTACCTTATGTAAAATAAAAAGGATTGTACTCGCATATTAAAAGAGTATATAGGCATATCTACAAGCTCTCCAGCAGGTGGCAGCCTTCCAGGTGGGCAGTGGTGTGGCAGCAAACCCCTCAGTGTGGATGGGATGTCAGGCAGTTAGAACCAGGAAGCAAGCTGGGGCACCAGAAAGAACCAGCAGGAGAAGAAGCTCTGTATGCAATCCAGTTAGTGGCACTGTGGACACTGCACAGTTGGGCAGGCTTGAGAAAGGGGCTCCCTGCCTGAAACGTGTCCTCACACCCATTCATGTTGCAGCTGCCGAGATGGTCCTGAGTTACTTCCGTGTGGTCCACAGTGGCCACTACCGTGATGACATCATACACAACATGAAGTACGAGTGTGACAATGTGTCTCAGGGTGGGGAATCCCTTTCTCAAGTCTGCCCAACTATTCAGTGCCCACAGTGGCCATTACCTGGATTATACACAGAACTTCACCTTCTGCTGGTTCTATCTGGCTCTACAACTTGCGACCAGGAAATGCTGACGGTGCTACAACCGCTACGATCAGTAACCACTGCAACCGTACCAACGGTCAGGACCTGGAATTGGGAGTTCTCTGATTGGCTACCACAGTGATCAGTCAATGTGAAGCCCAGCCCTGTGTTTCTCACTCTGTGAATGGAGAGGAAAGATACATTGCATCTTTCTCTTTCCTTGGAAGGGAGGATGTATGCAAAACAAATAAATAATAAAAAATAAAGAAAACATACTTAGATCAAGGTTTGATCTGGATCAATGCCAGGGTTAGTTTTAGGGTCAAGTAAGGGTCTAAGGTTAGGGTCAGTATATTTTGGGCAGTATTTTTTTTTTTTTAATTAGCATCAGTGTCAGTGTGTTTTAATGTGGTATCACTGTGATCGTCAGGAGCAAGAGAATGTATTTTGGGCTGTTCGTTGGCAGTAGATTATGGTAGTAATAAAAAAATTTACAGCTAAAATTTAAAAATATTTTTTTTTTACTATTTTTGGCCGGTTTTCCTTTGATAACAAAAAAAAACAAAAAAAAAAAAAAATACAGGAGCTATCCATTACCATTTACCACCAAATTAAAGCCCAATTTGTCCTGAAAAAAACGCGGTGTAAGCCACCTGGATTCACAAAATAGTGATGGTGATATGTACGGTTTTACTAACTCATGTCAAAGTTGCAAAATTGTGCTTAGACATTAAAATTTGTTTTACCCTTACAAATTAAGGGGTCAACACACAGTATCTCACAAAAGTGAGTACACCCCTCACATTTTTGTAAATATTTTATTATATCTTTTCATGTGACAACACTGAAGAAATTACACTTTGCTACAATGTAAAGTAGTGAGTGTACAGCTTGTATAACAGTGTACATTTGCTGACCACTCAAAATAACTCAACACACAGCCATTAATGTCTAAACCGCTGGCAACAAAAGTGAGTACACCCCTAAGTGAAAATGTCCAAATTGGGGCAAAAGTGTCATTTTGTGTGGCCACCATTATTTTCCAGCACTTCCTTAACCCTCTTGGGCATGGAGTTCACCAGAGCTTCACAGGTTGTCACTGGAGTCTCTTCCACTCCTCCATGATGACATCACGGAGCTGGTGGATGTTAGAGACCTTGCACTCCTCCATCTTCCGTTTGAAGATGCCCCACAGATGCCCAATAGGGTTTAGGTCTGGAGACATGCTTGGCCAGTCCATTACTTTTACCCTCAGCTGCTTTAGCAAGGCCGTGGTCGTCTTGGAGGTGTGTTTGGGGTCGTTATGTTGGAATACTGCCCTGCGGCCCAGTCTCTGAAGGGAGGGGATCATGCTCTGCTTCAGTATGTCACAGTACATGTTGGCATTCATTGGTAGCAGTGTACACCTTCTGCCCGAAAACGTATTACTCTGTATGTATTGGGTCATGTATTTGAGATATTAGGCCTCTTCGGAATAAAAAAAACACCAATTTTTTACGGATCTGAATATGGATGCATTGTTGTCTATGAAATAATGTACACACATCAGTAATACAGTGATGATTGCACAGGTGTGAAACGAAAATTAAAAAGTTTACATTTGAGTGGTCATTTTCGTGTGTACACATTATGTTACGTAATTATGCCGAGCGCAGCAAGGCCATGCGCGAAGCCCGAAGCGCGGCGAGTGAAGCGAGCCCACGAGGAGCCCTGTGGCAAAGTGGACTTACAACAGTGTTGGAACGCATATGGTGGCGTCGCGCATGCGCACTCCAGCGGGTAGCAAAATATGAATGTGACGAAACACCACCTTTCTGTGGCGCCTATCAGTGCCCATAAGTGCCACCTATTAGTTTCCATCAGTGCCATCTCATCAGTGCAGCCATATCAGCGCACATAAGTGAAGGAGAAAAATTACTTATTTACAACATTTTATAGCAGATAGTAAATAAAAAAAAATTTTTCCCCAAAATTTTTTTTGCTTCTTTTTTTTTTTAGCACAAAATTAAAACCCCACTGGTGATTAAATACCACCAAACAAAATCTCTGTCTCAATCTGCCCAATTGTCATTCAAAGTGTGACAGCGCTGATGGCTGAAAATTGGCCTGGGCAGGAAGGGGGTAAAAGTATCCAGTAGGGAAGTAGTTAATGAATTTTAATGCATACAAACACAATATAATACCCAATTTATTGTTAAAATATAAAAGACAGTGTTATGCCAAGTAAACACACTATATACCAAAAAATATTGGCACGCCTGCCTTTACATGCACATGAACTTTAATGGCATCCCAGTCTTAGTCCATAGGGTTCAATATGGAGCTGGCCCACCCTTTGCAGCTATAACAGCTTCAACTCTTTTCTGGGAAGGCTGTCCACAAGGTTTAGGAGTGTGTCTATGGGAATATTTGACCATTCTTCCAGAAGTGCATTTGTGAGGTCAAGCACTGATGTTGGACGAGAAGGCTTGGCTCACAGTCTCCACTCTAATTCATTCCAAAGTATTCTATCGGGTTGAGGTCAGGACTCTGTGCAGGCCAGTCAAGTTCACCCACCCAAAACTTGCTCATCCATGTCAGGTTGGGCCTGGCCCCTTAGTTCCAGTGAAGGGAACTCCTGAGGCGTCAGCATACCAAGACATTTTGGACAATTTTATGCTCCCAACTTTGTGGGAACAGTTTGGGGATGGCTCCTTCCTGTTCCAAAATGACTGCGCAATATGAAGGAGAGGGGATCTCACTGCTCCAAGAGCACACATGCAGGCTGTAAACTGTCTCTTCGGCTGGGAAGCCACAGGTGCTGGCTATTACCACTAGCAACAGACGAAAAACAAGCTCTGGACTGCCGCACTCTTCAGAAAGCCACTTTCTATTATTGGAAAATCACATCACAGCTCAAAAAACACAGTGAACAAGGAAAAATTGCTGACGTTTCGCACTAGCTGTAGTGCTTAATCATTATGAGTAAGCACTACAGCTAATGCGAAACGTCAGCAATTTTTCCTTGTTCGCTGTGTTTGTTGAGCTGTGATGTGATTTTCCAATAAAAGAAAGTTGTTTTCTGAAGAGTGCGGCAGTCCAGAGCTTGTTTTTCGTCTGTTCCAAAATGACTGCGCACCAGTGCACAAAGCAAGGTCCGCGCTCCACACACTTGTGGAGTGGTGACAAACTACACTTTAAAAGCCTTTACAGCTTACAAGTTTACAGTTAGCCCACGTACACACGGTCGGAGATTTTGCCAACCAAATCCGTCGGATTTTGCCCGACGGATTTAGTCCGACGGATTGTGTCCGAAACTGTTGCATACACACGGTCGGGCCAAGTTGGCGAAAAATCCGATCTTTCAGAACGTGATGACGTAATTTCGTCACGATGGGACTACATTCAGGCTAGTAGCCAATAGCTTTGATGTAGGAATTTGATCTGAGCATGCGTGGCACTTGGTCCGATGAAAATGCTCTACACATGATCGGATTAGGTCCGTCCGGCCCAGTTGGTCGGGAAATATTTCCAACATGTTGGAAAATTGGGTCGGACGGAGATTCGGACGGAATCAGTCCGATGCATACCACACACAGTCGGATTATCTGACGACACGGTCCCATAAGACTCATTCCGACAGATTCTCCGACCGTGTGTACAGGGGCTTACAGAGGAGGTCTTGTGCTCGAATTATTGCTCTCACTCTGACATTTACATCAATACCTCACATGTGTGGTGTGATCGCCATTTACATGTGTTTGACCAAAGCGCGCGTTTGTCTTTGCGCGCGAGCGTGGGCAGGACGAGGGTGATTTAAAGTGGTAATAAAGCTGTAGGTCCTACACTGCCCCAAAGATACTGCTTGCTGTCCCGCAAGCGCACTGTCCCAGTGTGAAAGCACTCGGGCTTTCACACAGAGGAGGCAGAGAGGCAGTTTTCAGAGGCAGTAACAGCCATCCACCAGCAGAAAAAAAACAATACCAGGAGGATGCCTGTAGCTGCAGGAATCATCCCGGTACAACCGCCTAAACCAAGTGACATTCATGGGCATGATTTGGCCTAAAGTGGATAATCATGGTTACACGTGTATACATGCATGTACTGCAACACTGGCAATGAAGAATTTAACGTGTATACGCATATGCACATTTATGTGACTTTACGCGCATTAAAGCAAGGTCTTTCAGGACATTTTATTTAGGAGTTTTCTGTCATTCACATGGAACTAGCCTTAGACATTTTGTCAGATTTAGGCCTCATCTACACTTTAGTATCACACTATAGCCAAAAGATGGCTGCACCGTGGTCCATAGATACCCTCCCAGAACCCGCCCCCTGTACACCCCCTGGGCCACGCATCAGGCACGCTTTGTGACTGCTGTGATCACAGATTGGGGTAAAGGGCCAATCACAGCAGCCCTTAACCATGTGATCAGCTTTGTCCAATCATAGCCGATCACATGTAAACAGATTTGCATGTTATCGGCTGCTAACCCGCCAGCTTGTCAGCATGCTGCTTACACTGATTATCAGTGCCCTGATCATCAGTGCAACTTCATCAGTGCTCATCAGCGTAGCCCATCAGTGCAGACTCATCAGTGCTCATCACTGTAGCCCATCAGTGCAGACTCATCAGTGCTCATCACTGTAACCCATCAGTGCAGACTCATCAGTGCTCATCACTGTAGCCCATCAGTGCAGACTCATCAGCGTAGGCCCATCAGTGCAGACTCATCAGTGCAGCCTATCATGCCCATCAGTGCAGCCTCATTAGCGAACATCAGCAAAGAAGGAAAGGTACCCATTTGCAAAGTTTTATAACAGAAACTAAAAAAAAAATTATATATTTTTTTTCAAAATTTTTGTTCTTTTTTTATTTGTTTAGGAAATAATAAAAACACCTGTAGTGATTAAATGGCACCAAAAGAAAGCTCTATCTATCTCAAAAAAATTATACGAATTGCATATGAGAAGTGTTAAATCACCGTGCAATTGTCACTTAAATTGCAACAACAATAAAAGCTGAAAATCAGCCAGAGCAGGAAGGGGGTAAAAGTGCCCAGTACTGAAGTGGTTAAACAGGGAAAGATGCGTATGCGTACATAATACATAATCCCCCCCCCCCCTTTGTTTATGCTTAAAGTGGATCTTGGCTCTTTTTTTCTATTAGTAAGGATTATCCTAATGGCCATGTATATATAAGATTCAATTTTAAGTAAAAGTACCTTTTTTAGTTTAATTTTCGTGCCGCACCCGTTTGCAGCCACTTAGGCTAATGACATAATCATAAGATCCCTAAAGACTCATGGGACATTAGTGTCATCGATTCCAGGAGTCTTCAGGCAACCTCAGATTCTATCACTGCGGTATTACTGCGCAGGCATAAGACCGAGAGGTATATGCTGGGTAGGCAGCTGCAAAAAAATCCCTGAAGAGTATGGGCGCCCGGCTTCAGATGCCCACACATGCAATGGCTGCCACCACAACTTCTACAGAAGAGAATAAACTACAGATTTGGCAAGTAAACATTACAAGGAACTATATCCGAATATCCAAATTAGATGCAGCGATTATTAAGAATCCCAAGGATGCTTTTATTAAACTTTGGGTTTGGAGACTGTGGCACTTCTTTAATTTATATACTTACAAACATCTATACACAAATTTATACTCATAAGTCCACATGTTCTTTGACACAGATTTTTGGATTCTGCGTTTACAGATCTGAAAGCAGCTCATGTTTACAAACCTGTGTAAATGGCCCCATTGAAAATAATGCAGCTGCAATTAAAGCCATAATTAAAAACACTTGTATATGTATTTTATTTTTATTTTTTTCCTTGTTACGATGGTGTGAATAGGGCCTTAGGCCAGTTGAAGGCAGATTTAAGACTTTACTGACATTTATACAGAGAATCTTGTCGAAGAAAGGTTCCTGAGTTCAATGTTCTGTGAAGACCTCTCTGTTGGTTGAACTGGATGGACTTGTGTCTTTTTTTTAAGCAGTTAACTATGTAACCGGGTGTAAACACACGGAATTGTATACAAGTGTAAAATTCTTCTTCATTTCCTGTAATGCACTATAAGCATTATAAACATGTTTTCCCACAAATAGAGCTTTCTTTTTGTGGTATTTGATCATCACTGCGTTTTTGTTTTGTTTTTTTTATAGCGCAAAAAAAAGACCTACAATTTTGAAAAGAAAAACAAAATTTTTTACTTTCTGCTATAATAAATACTCAAAAAGAAAAAGAAGTAAAAAAACAAATTTCATCATCAGTTAAGACCAATATGTATTCTTCTAAATATTTTTGGTAAAAAAAAATAGCAATAAGCGTATACTGATTGGTTTGTGCAAAAGTTATACAAAATAGGGGATAGTTTTACGGCATTTTTATTAGTATTTTTTTTTTTTTTACTAGTAATGGCGGTGATCAGCATTTTTTTGCGGGACTGCGACATTGTGAACAGATCAGACACTTTTGACCCTTTTTTGGGACCATTGACATTTATACCACAATCAGTGCTATAAAAATGCACTGATTACTGTATAACTGTCACTGGCAGGGAAGGGGTTAACACTAGGGGCCGATCAAGGGGTTAAATGTGTTCCCTAGGGAGGTGTTTCTAACTGTGGGGGGGGAGTGGACTGACTGGTAGTAGAGAGAGATCGCTGTTCCTGATCACTAGGAACAGACGATCACTCTGAACTCCCCCGTCAGAACAGGAATCTGTTTGTTTATATTGACAGATCCCCATTCTAGCCCTCTGTGGCGCGATCATGGGTGGCTGGCGGACACCGTGGAATGGCTCCCCCGCCCCCCCCGCGGGTGCCGACTATAGCTGTTGAGGGGACCGCCGTACAGCTGACCTGCTGCCGTACAATGACCGCAGCTGGTTGGCAAGTGGAGAACAGCCGCTCTCGCACGTCAGCGGCTTAAAAAAAGCATAGATGTGAACGTGTCCCATAGGAAACCATGTTAAATGAACTGTGGTGCGTTTATGCAAAAAGCATCAAAAAGCGCATAGGTGTGAAGCAGGCCTAAAACCAAGCTGATGATAATCAGTCTATCATGAATGTTCAGTGTCTTCCACCCCTCTCCGCCATTCACTATACTGGTTCCATTCAGTGTCCTCCATCTTTCTCTGCCAATCCCCACACTGGCTTAGTCTCCATTCAGTATCTGCCACCCCTCTCCCCCAATCCCTACACTGGCTTCAGATCGCCCAGCCAATTAAATACAAAATACTAACTGCTATATACAAAAAGCCATCCACAACTCTGCCCCAAGCTACATCACCAATCTTGTCTCCAAATATTACCTAAACAGTCCTCTCCGCTCCTCTCAAGACCTCCTACTCTCACACTGCCTTGTTACCTCCTCAAATGCTCATCTCCAGGACTTCTCCAGAGCTTCTCCCATCCTCTAAAAGTCTCTACCTCAACCTGTCCACCCATCTCCTACTCTGGCTGCCTACAGGCCATCCCTGAAAACTCATCTCTTCAGGAAAGCCTATCACACCTCCAACCAGGGGCGTTGCCAAGTCTACAAAAGATCTGGGGCTAGAGCCCATAGCAGCGAAGTAAAGAAAGTCATACGCTTGGGCAGTCAAATGCATGTATGTATATAATATAAAAAATTCCCTTGTATCGACACATGTAGGGGAAGGGGAGAGGACGGCACGCTTAGCAGATCAGCTGTTAAGAACGATCAGCATATCATCCCGTCACCGGACTGTTTGAACCATTCATTTTTTGCTTGATGTAGAATGGTGCACTGAAGAGCCTGGATATTGTGAGCACCCTGTGTGGGACCTGTTTATTTTTGTTTCAATAAATTGCATAAGTATACTACACTGTGAGATACTTTTTTCATTGATTTACTAAGGCACATTGGTGATTGATCTAGGGTCCGGACACACTGCTGAACCCTGTAGTGTAGCCTTTCTCAAACTTTTCAACACAGAGGAACCCTTGAAATAGTTCTCTGGTCTCAGGGAACCTCTGCTAAAAATTAGAAATCTACAACTCATGATACATTAGTGTGCTGGTCAGTGAGAAGAAAGGCCCTTACACTTGTGGTCATTGGGAAGAATTACCTCCTTACAGATAGTAAGGAGGTAATTGGTACCAGAAATGGCCCAATGCTGAAGGAACCCCTAGCAACCTCTGGAGGAACCCTGGTTGAGAATCACTGCTGTAGTGGTTCCAAAGCGTGTATTGATCAAGCTTAACAGCAGGGTCACACACCTTAAGGTGAGCCTTCATTATAGGGGGGGGGGGGGCACCTTGAACTTTGCACAGTGCACGTATGTATGTAATATATATATATATATATATATATATATATATATATATATATATACACACACACACACACACACACACATAGTATATATAAAATATTGTTACATATCTGAGTGTGGATCCCCCCTTATATTAAGGTCCCCAGAGAGCCTCTTCCTTATGCCCCATACACACAATGTCGGATGAATGATCATTCTGTTTTTTATTGCATGCTAATCTCAGATTGAATCTAATGAGTTTACTAAAGTCACGAAAATTCCCGCACGACAGAAAAAAAAAAAAACTGAAGTAATGCCATGTGCTGTAATGCATTTTCGAATGATAGCTGTACTGGTTAAACGAAAATCGGACAATCTGGCATCGTACGGAAAAAAATTCCGTGCATGTCCGATAGAATAATATCAGATGAACTGTCCTGATCGGCTCTTGAAAGCTCTGTACGAACGGTCCGATTGTCGTGCGAGCGATTCGAAAGCAGTATTTTCTGTACGATTTTCTGATTATGTGTACGGGGCATTACATCAGGGTCCCTAGAGAGCACTCCCCCCCCCCCCCCCACACACACACCAGGGTCCCCAGAGAGCCTCCCCTTGTCTGCAGCAATTATAAAAAAAAGCTTCTACTCAGCTGGGGGCCAGGGAAAGCAACAGGACTGTTTTACCTCTCAGCTCAAGTACTTTCCGCTTGTGGTGATCTAGGCTCTGGGATCCACCTGCTCAGCTGGTGGCCCGGGGAGGAACATGGCTAGTTAAAGGGACACATGTTTTTTCACCTTAATGCATTAAGGTGAAAAAACATCTGTAAGTGACCAGCCCCCCAGTTTTACTTACCTGAACCTTCAAACTTGTCCCACTGGGACGCGCTCTCTCTCTCTCTGTAGGGGGTTCTCGGCTCTTGAGTGGATTGATAGCAGCGTAGCCACTGGCTCCCGCTGCTGTCAATCAAATCCAATGACGCGGCCGCCGGGGGGCGGGGCCAAGGCCTGCATTCGGTGTCTATGGACGCCAAATGCTGGACTCGGGAGTGAGCCTGCAAGGTTATCTGATGCGAGGAGGAGCCGAGAGAGCCGCTGAGGGACCCCAGAAGACGAGGTTTGGGGCCACTCTGCAAAATGAGCTGCACAGTGGAGGTAAATATGACATGTTTGTTATTTAAAAAAAAATAAAAAAGAACACAACGTGAACCTTTAGTGTCCCTTTAATGTTATCAGGCACAAGTTGTTATCTATATTCATCAGTTTCAACAATTTAATCATTGTCCTGATGTCCACTTCTATACCAATCTGCTGGACAATGTAATTGTTGGGAATCGCAGCAAAAGATCACCCCCCCTGAGCCCGAAAAGCAACAAATAGTCCCAGTGGAGTAATCCTTGTGTTGCGGTATATATAGATAAAGATAAGAACGTGTGCCTGATAACATTAACAAGTCATGTTCCTCCCTGGGCCACCAGTTGAGCAGATGGAGCCCAGAGCCAACCCTAGCTAAGAGACTCGGGGCTATGGCCCTCAGATTGGGGGCTATGGCCCCAGTAGCCACCCCGTAGCATTGCCACTGCCGCCAACTAATCTTCTATCACTTCCATCAGCTCATTCCCCACAGCTACAACCTTTTCTACCACCTGCCCTGCCCTATTAGATCGTAAGCCCTTCTGAGCAGCGCCCTCTTAACCCTCTTTTATTTAATTGTATTGTAACTGTACTGTCTGCCTTTTATATTGTAAAGTGCTGTGTAAACCGTTTAATATGGCATTTTTTACTCCTGTGTGCAGGAGGCCTTATAGCGCTCTACTTTCTATAAGCGAGCCATTACCATACACAATACAGTACCATAAATTTACAGTTCACCAGTGACTGTGGCAGGCGGGGCTCCATGATTGGACAGGGCGGGGCAGAGACACAAACTACTGCACGAAATCTCACCATTGTGGGACGGGCAGACAAGCTACTGCAGGGAATCTCAGCATTACTGTGTGCTCTGTTTGCAAAAAACAAAACAAAAATATGCATTTATGTTTTTTTTATTCTTCATTCTATTGCTTTGGCAGATCATTCATTTCAATGGACTGCCTCAAATCCAGGGCATTTTTTTTCAGCAGGAATGTGGGGGAATGCAGTTTCGACATCTCTAGCACTGAGCACTATGTAATGGCAATGGGTACTGAGGTATGCTGGCAGGAATCAATTTTTGTGTGGGGGGTCTATTATTGCTGGGGGTAGGGGATTGCTGAGGGAGAGGTCTATTGTTGCTGCCTGCTGGGAAATCTGTTGTTGCAGGGGTGGATCTTTTGTCACTGGGGTGGTATATTGTAAAAGGCTGTCCATTGATGCTGGGGGGGGGGGGGATGATGTATGGGGATCTATTGTTGCCGGGGTGGGTCGAATGCTACTGGGGGTATTGATTATTGTTGGGGGATCTATTGTTGCTTGGGGTATAGTGTTGCTGGGGTGGGTCTAGTGTTGCTGGGGAATATATTATTGCTGGAGGATATATGTTTGCTGAGGGTATCTATTGTTGCTGGGGGGATATATTGTTGCTGGAGGATTTATTGTTGCTGGGGTAGGTCTAGTGTTGCTGAGGGGATATATTATAGTTGGGGGATTTATTGTTGCTGGCTGCAGAGGATCTATTTTACTGGTTTAGTTGTTATATTTAAGAAATCCCAAACAAATTACATAGCGCCACAAAATAATACTTGGTTCTGTATTCTCTAAAAGAACCAGTACTGGGAGGTGGGTAAGGGGTGTAACCAAGGGACAGTGTTCGGGGGGGGGGGGGCAAGAAGTGACTTAGAAAGGAGGAGGAGGAGTTCCTGCATCTATTCTATGAGAAATAAAAGCACTGGAATGGAGGGCCCTTAGGATTCCCCTTACATATGGGTATGGCGGGCTGACAAGTGCCCTGTATGGTACCTGCAGGATTTCAAATTCAAGGTGAAAAGGGATACTCCATTGGGATAGATTAGTTAACATTGATCTTCCCCGGTTTAATAGTATCATATTGATACTAAGGAAAGGAATACAGTTATCTTCAATGAAGGAAGTGTTAAGATTGTGTTTAGATGGCACAGTCCTTTGAAGCTTACTACAAGTATATGAAGTATACATTTTAGGAGTGATAATTATCAGCCTGTGAATTCCTTGACTTCTTATCACAACAGGGTGTGATCCTTGGGCTATTGGCAAACTGATACCTCATTGGACCTCTTGGTGGGCCCTGAGGGTCCTTTGGAACCTTGATCACGTTTGGGTGACATTGTATAAAGGTCCTACAAAAGCTCCAGAAGAAGCCATGATTATGGCGAAACATGTAGAGGCAACCAACTTTTGTATTGTGACCAAATGACTTTTCAAGTTCTGGTTTTAAACCATGTATGTTTAAATAAAACTGTGAAATTTGAAATATCCATTTGATTAGATTTTTTGCACCTCAAAACTTCCAATTTTGTTTCTTGGTATTTTTCTGAATATATTAAGGGGGGTTGTGCTTGTAGAGAACTCTCCGGTCTCTCGTACTAAATTTATTTTTAGATGCAATGTTAATTGGCAGACTCCGAGACTTCTATAGGTAGACAGGTATAGAGGTGAAGGCCTCCAGCCGGACACCACTTCTGTATAGGTGGGACAGCTGTCTGCTATGGCAACAATCTTGTAGCTGTTACAAACGGTAAAGGTATTCAACTTTCTGCAACATGAACAGTTCTCTTTACCCCACACCCACTCACTGTGGGTCTTCACTCAACGAGCTCCCAGTCTCTCTCCCTCTAGACTTCAGATCCACTAGCCACTGGATCCCCTGAGCTCTTTCACTGTATCACTTAGTATCTTCCTCAAACGTCACCCCCGCTTCACTGCTGGATCCCTGGCTTGGCACTCACAGATACTCCTTAAGCTACATGCCTACCAACACATTAGGTGCCTGGCTTGGCGCTCCACAACTGCTGTTGCGTGGAGTCCCTGACTTGGCACTTGCTGATGCTTCCCCACTTCTTCACTGTCCCCGGTTGACGAGAAGTCTGCTCTGGTGCTGGCCTCAGCTCACTCACTGTGGTCTACGGTAGCAAATGGGGATGGTCCCGTTGTATCGACAGCTTCCACTCTACCTCTGACCACAACAGGTTCCCTAGCCAGCAGAACCATTGCTTCTGGTTGGACTACAAGCCCGCAGTCCCAATCCTGCACTACTTCTGGATAGGCTCTCAGATAGCCTAGCAGCGAGATGTCCCCGGGATAGGCTTTAGCTTTCTGGCCTAGCAGCCCAGTGCAATACAACACACATCCACCCAGACAGCCTTCCAGGTGGAACAGAACCCCAATTATCCGACTCCATCCAAATAAATAGGCTCTCCCAGCAGGCCAAGGGAACTAAGAAAATCCCTGCCCATTGGCTGCGACACCTCATTCATTCCTAATATGTCCTTGCAATGCCCTCGTCTTATCTAATGTCACCAGATACCCGGCCATCTAGTGACAGAAGAGAGAAGTGCAGCAATTACAGAATTTGGGTGAAATCAATTGACCACTTATCAATTGGCCAAGGCAACTATCACTTGGTAATACATTTAATAGCAACCCTGCCTAAACATCAGGGTGCTACATTGAATTAGTAGCTTGTCGCAGAGGTGGATGACAGTAGGAATAACTAGACTGCAGATAACTATTACTTCTGACCTTACAGCAGCATTACAACACTGTACAGAATGAGCTCCATGGCAGCCATGACATAGACCCTCACAGCTCAGTTGTCACAGATTGAAATGCATGCCGCCCTACGAGTCTCCTCCACTCAGAGACTTGGCGGTAATATATTCTCATTTCCACCACCCTCTGTGTCTACTGTCCGACTCCTAGGAAGCGGGCAGAAATATTGCCAATGAGAATATCATGCAGGAGCCAAACTCTCACCAACAAATACAATTCCAAAACTGAAAGTTGTTACCGTAAAAAAGTGATCAAAAGTGGACAACCACCTGATTTCACCACGTTCAGTACAATATCTTTCAAATATTCCACATAAAGTCTTTTTAAAGGGTTTAAGGGTTTCTACAGAACAGATTTTGCTGCATTATTGTGGTGACAAAGCAAAATAGCCACTAATAGAGTGGCAGGTTCCTTTGTCACCATTGGGGTACCTTAGGGGCCGACTATCCCTCCGCTCTGCCTTCAAACCCCTCTATAACAAGATGCTCAGTGACTAACTTCTGAACATCTCACACAGAACTGTGCAGTATAGGAAAAGTGCTGCTCAGAGCTACTTCATAGTGAAATCCTGAAGTAACAAAAGACAAACCACAAAAATGTATAAGTTCAACTTACTCTAAAGGCCTATTCACACCAGTGTGCCATAGAAAACCCATTTTCATGCACTTAGATGCACTACGCCAGGCATCCAATCCAAAATCGAATGAGTGCTCTAAAGCAGTGGTTCTCAACCCTGTTCTCCCCAACAGGCCATGTTTGCAGGTTTTCCTTTATCTTGCACAAGTGCTTTAAATCAGAGTCCATGGTTTGGTATTTTGGACAGCTTTTTTATCTAAGAGAAATTCACAAAACATGGCCATGGGGAGTACCTGGGGGTACTCGAGGACAGGGTTGAGAACCTCTGCTCTAATGCACCTAACATACAAAAAAAAAAAAACATTACACCACATTACCAAAAAACATTATTGTGAATGGGACCTAATTACAACCTGAGAGTCAAGAATGGAGCACCCTAAGGTAGGGAGCACAAAGGGCTCCCTACATTAGGTTGCTCCATTTGAATAATAGGTTGAGGTTGGACTTAAGGTGTGCAGAGTAGAACAATTATAATGTGAATAGGAACGCTTTGCAAGAGCATATTGTATTGGCCTAGACAGTAAGCACTATTTAAATGTGTCAAAGTGTGAGAGTCACGTATCAAAGTACATGAGCACTTTTGATCCAAGTACGCTACTGCTGAGCCTGCTAGCCACTGGCCGGGACCTGAGCTTCAAAACCCATGCTGTCATGAAGATGCAGCATGGACACCTATTTGGATGTAGCTTGGACACATTTTTGGAAGTAGTGTGAACAGGGCCAGTGCTACCACTAGACAAACTAGGCAGCCGCCTAGGGTGCACTGCTGCCTAGGGTGCCCAACCACTGGTGTTCCTACTCTCTTTGCTCTGCAGCAAGCAATTAAGTCACAGCATTAGTAGGCAGCCGCTGCTACATTCGCACATAGTGTCAGAGGTGCAACAGCGGTGGAGGACTGTGTCTGTGTCCCGACTCCCGAATTAATGGAAGCAAGCAAACTGTCATTGATGGGTGCAGGTGAGGCTGCATGGATGGGCGCTGGTGAGTCTGCATTTGATGGGCACTTTATTAAAAAGTGGGTATACATGGGCAGGGCAAAGGGGGTGGAGTCATAGGTGGAGCCGGGGGGGGGGGGCCTCAGCTAAAAGAGGTATCGCCTGGAGAGTGGCAAAAATCCTTGCACCAGCCCCGAATGTGAACATCTACCTGAATATATTGTGGAAACCTATTTGGAAGTAGCATAAACAACATAGACATCTATCTGTATGTATTTTGGACATGGACTTGGAAGTTGTGTGGATATCATTCATGTATTGCGGACACCTTTTTGGATGTAGGGAGGATATCTGTCTGATTTTATTGTGGATGCCTTATTGGATGCAGGGAGGATTTATATTTGTATATATTGTAGACTCCTATTTGGATGTAGGGAGGGCACCTTTTTGGATGTAGGATGGACATTTGTCTGGATTTATTGTGGACATCTATTTGGATATAGGGTGGACATCTATTTTTATGCAGCATGGTCACCTATTTGGATATATTGTGCATGTATATTTGGAAGTATCATGGACACTTGTTTGATGTAGCGTGGACATCTATTTGGATGTAGCGTGGACATCTATTTGGATGTAGGATGGATATGTATTTAGATATAGCATGGAAATCTATTTGGAAATAGCAAGAACATCTTTTTAGATGTGGGGTAGACATCTATTTGGATGTGGGGTAGACATCTATTTGGATGTGGGGTAGACATCTATTTGGATGTAGGGTAGACATCTATTTGGATGTAGGGTAGGCATCTATTTGGATGTAGGGTAGACATCTATTTGGATGTAGGGTAGACATCTATTCGGATGTAGGGTAGACATCTATTCGGATGTAGGGTAGGCATCTATTCGGATGTAGGGTAGGCATCTATTCGGATGTAGGGTAGGCATCTATTTGGATGTAGGGTAGACATCTATTTGGATGTAGGGTAGACATCTATTTGGATGTGGGGTAGGCATCTATTTGGATGTAGGGTAGACATCTATTTGGATGTAGGGTAGACATCTATTTGGATGTAGGGTAGGCATTTATTTGGATGTGGGGTAGACATCTATTTGGATGTGGGGTAGACATCTATTTGGATGTGGGGTAGGCATCTATTTGAATGTGGGGTAGACATCTATTTGGATGTAGGGTAGACATCTATTTGGATGTAGGGTAGGCATCTATTTGGATGTAGGGTAGACATCTATTTGGATGTAGGGTAGACATCTATTTGGATGTAGGGTAGGCATCTATTTGAATGTGGGGTAGACATCTATTTGGATGTAGGGTAGACATCTATTTGGATGTATTGTGAACATATATTTGGATAGAGGGTGAACATCTATCTGTAGTGTGGACACCCATTTCGATGTATAATCTACATCTAAAAACTTTGTTCCAAAAAAGTTGGGACGCTGTGTAAAATATACATAAAAACAGAGTGCAATGAAGGATATATAAATTAAAAAACTGGGGCACAAAAAATAAAAAATAAATAAAAAGAATAATGAGAAGAAAAAAAGTATATATACACATCAAATTACATAATAGAACACCCAAGAAATCTCTGCCCAAAAATGAATCCATTGGTGAAAGTTCAGCTATACATACAATTTGTGTGGTTGCTTACCAGAGAGAGTGGACTAAATGATAAGTTCCTACTAGTTCCCCTTCAAGTCCACTACTCTTGTGATTGACAGCAGGCAGTTGGTGGAACCTTACCAGACATCCTGCTACAGAATCCACCTACTACCCGCTGCCAATTACAAGGCGAGGGTGGACCTGATGGGGAACCAGTGTCTCGTCTTCCCCATCAGGCTCCGGCCACTTCAGCATCACTGGTTGCTAAGAGGTTGTTGGCTGTGAAGTAGCAGACACTCCCCTTATTATAAACATCCTCATACAGATTTGTATTGTACAGAAAAAAAAATGTTTGTAACATACCAGAGAAGGAGGTGTGGCTGACCAGTGAGAGGTGTCTCTGGCCAGTTTTGATTACTCTGTGAACTTGGTTTACAGTGCCTTGAAAAAGTGTTCATACCCCTTGAAATTTTCAAAGTTTCGTCATGTTACAACCAAAAATGTAAATGTATTTTTTGGAGATTTTATGTGATAGGCCAACACAAAGTGGTACATAATTGTGAAGTGGAAGGAAAATGATAAATGGTTTTCAACATTTTATACAGATATTTGTAAAGTGTGGCGCGCATTTGTATTCAGCCCCCTTTACTCTGATACACCTAAGTAAAATCTAGTGGAACCAATTGCCTTCAGAAGTCACCTATTTAGTAAATAGAGTCTAAGTATAAATACAGCTGTTCTCTGATGCCCTCAGAGGTTTGTTAGAGAACCTTAGTGAACAAACAGCATCAGGCCAAAGAACACACCAGACAAGTCAGGGATAAAGTTGTGAAGAAGTTCAAAGTAGGGTTAGGGTATAAAAAATATCCCAAGCTTTGATCAACTCACGGAGCACTGTTCAATTCATCATCCAAAAATGGAAAGAGTATGGCACAACTGCAAACCTACCAAGACATGGCCGTCCACCTAAACTGACAGGCCGGGCAAGGAGAGCATTAACCTCCCTGGCGGTATGATTCAGTCTGGTTTTAGGTGCTGAAAGTGCTCTTAAATCTGTTCAAACCAGAGTCTAGCAGACATCCCGGGTATGATAAAGTTTATAATATAATAAATAATAATAAAAATTATTCAATAATGTAATCAAATCCTAAAACACTGAAAGAGGGATACTTTTTGGTTGCTATGAACAATCTCCAAATTTCAGGCAGAAAAAACTGTATTTATAATATAAAAGTGCATGCAGGGCACTCTACAGACCACTAGGGACAAAGGGGGTGTGTATTTTTTAATACAGTACTGTAATCTGTAAGATTACAGTGCTGTGTGTGTTTTGTGTCTTTTTACTTTTTTGAATTTGGCGTCGTTCTCCGCTCCCGTGCGCCGTAACGTCGCAGGGAATGGAGCTCGGCGGCATTCGGCACTGTGAATCGAGCGGAGGACAGCTCGATCACACAGCGCGGAGGACATCGCTGGATCCAGGGGACAAGGTAAGTAACTCTCCCTGTGTCCTCCCTGCATCCAGCGATGCGATCCCGAGTCTGGCTCTGGGTTACTGCTCCTGTTAGTAAAATCCCAACCCGAGCCAGACTCTGGAGGTTAATCAAAGAGGTAGCCAAGAGGCCCCATGGTAACTCTGGAGGAGCTGCAGAGATCCACAGCTCAGGTGGGAGAATCTGTCCACAGGACAACTATTAGTTGTGCTCTCCACAAATCTGACCTTTATGGAAGAGTGGCAAAAGGGAAGTCATTGTTGAAAGAAAGCAATAAGAAGTCCTGTTTGCAGTTTTTAAGAAGTCATGTGGGGGACACAGCAAGTGGAAGAAGGTGCTCTGGTCAGATGAGACAAAAATTAAACTTTTTGGCCCAAAAGCATAAACGCTATTTGTGGTGGAAAACTAACACTGCACATCACCCTGAACACACCATCCCCACCATGAAACATGGTGGTGGCAGTGTCATGTTGTGGGGATGTTTTCTTCAGCAGGGACAGGGAAGTTGGTCAGAGTTGATGGGAAGATGGATGGAGCCAAATACAGGGCAATCGTAGAAGAAAACCTGTTGGAGTCTGCAAAAGACTTGACTGGGGCAGAGGTTCACCTTCCAGCAGGACAACGACCCTAAACATACAGCCAGAGCTACAATGGAATGGTTTAGATCAAAGCATATTCACGTGTTATAATGGCCCAGACATAGTCCAGACCTAAATACAATTGATTATCAGTGGCAAGACTTGAACATTTCTGTTCACAGACGCATCCCAAAAAGACTTTTGCAGCTGTAATTGCAGCGAGAGGGGGTTCTACAAAGTATTGACGGGGGGGCTGAATACAAATGTACCCCACACTTTTCACATTTATTTGTAAAAAAAAAAAATTTAAAACATTTATAATTTTCCTTCCACTTCACCATTATGTGCCACTTTGTGTTTGTCAACCACGTAAAATACCAGTAAAATACATTTAAATTTTTGGTTGTAACATGACAAAATGTGGAAAAAAATTCAAGGGGTATGAATACTTTTTCAAGGCACTGTAACTCAGATGCTTATTGAATGGGCACAAAAATGTTCATTGAAATATATTCTTCAGTAGCCACACCTTTGTAAACCCAGATCTTACTATATAAAAGTAGTAGTGACATCATCACTGTGCTATACATAGCTTCTGCAGAGAGAGGAGCTGTGGGAGGGGCCCAGCAGGCTCCACCCACTACAGGCTGCCAGCAGAAAATTAAGGGAGGGGGTGGGGACAAGACCGGTCACCCTTCACAAGGCAAGTAAGCAGCAGTGAGTGGTCTTTGTTACAGGAAGCTTCCGCACAGAGGGAAGGTTTTACACTGGAATGTCCTAGTATACAATATTGATAGATGCATATATAAAAGAGTAATCAAAATTGAGGATTTACTAATAACTTACTACCTGGCAGTACAATACTTCCACCCTATTGTACAATCTGGTACTACAATACTTCCATCCTATGACACAATTTGGTAATACAATACTTCTATCACCCAATGCAGATACTTTAATCCTATCTTCCGGTCCAGCAATTCAATAATTGCTTCCTATCACCCAATTCGGCAGTACAATACTTCCATCCTATCAACCAATCCGGTGGTAAAATACTTCCATCCTATGACCCAATATGGCGGTAGAATTTTTCCATCCAATGACCCAATCTATTAGTACAATACTTCCATCCTATCACCCAATCATGCGGTACAATTTTTCCATCCAAGGACACAATCTGTTAGTACAATTATCCTAACCTTCACCCAATCTGACGGTACAATACTTCCATCCTATCATTCAATCCAATGGTACAATACTTCCATCCTATCATTCAATCCAATGGTACAATACTTCCATCCTATCATTCAATCCAATGGTACAATACTTCCATCCTATCATTCAATCCAATGGTACAATACTTCCATCCTATCATTCAATCCAATGGTACAATACTTCCATCCTATCACCCAATCCAGTGGTACAATACTTCCATCCTATCATATCGTACAATCTAGCAGGCTGGCCAGTTCATGCAAAATCAATATGACGATATGTTGTATCATCATATGTTAGCAGTAACCCAGTGACCACTTTGGCGAAACCCTAAATCTCCTAGATCGCTACTAAGGAAAAATTAGTGAGTATTTTAAAAGATAAAACATTTATGACCCCGAGGCTCAATACCATATATTAATGGATGGAAATACAGATGGATGCCAGTGGACGTTTAGCTTCAAGTAGAGAGTTCTCAGAGGTAATCCAGCCATGTGCAAGGTTAAAGGGGTTGTAACCCCTCATGGTTTTTCACCTTAATACATTCTATGCATTAAAGCGTAGTTACTCCTGAAAAGAAAAAATGAAAAGTCAGCAGCTACAAATTCTGTAGCTGCTGACTTTTAAAAGAAGGACACTTACCTGTCCAGGGTGCCTGTGATGTCCTCACCCAACCCGTCCCTCGGCTCTCAGATGGAGGTGTCGGCATCTTCAGTAAGGAGCTCCCAGGTGGAGGGAACGGACATGGCATAGTTTGCCGCAGATACTGCAGTGATCTTTCATTGGAAGTGGGAGCAAATACCTGTATTAGACATATGCTCCCCCCTCAAATGTGTCACGGGGGGGTGGGGGGTGTAGGAACAGGATCAGTGGAAGTTCTATTTCTGGGTGGAACTATGCTTTGAGGTAAAAAAACCTTCTCTCATGCTGCAGCCCCCCCACCCCCGTTTTACTTACCTGAACTCTGTCTTTTTCTCCCGGGGACGAGCACACCAGCTCTAACTGGTGTCTCGTGTCCTCACTGGATAGATTGATAGCAGCCCAGTCATTGGCTCCTGCTGCTGTCAATTAACTTCAATGATGCGGGCAATAGACAAAGAAGCAGGACTCGGAAGAGCACCCGCGCAGGTGTCCCGAAGGAGAGCGCTTCTTTGACAGGTCACTCGAGAAGAGGAGGAGCTACCAGCGATGCTGAGGGACCCCAGAAGAGGAGGATCAGGGCCACTCTGTGATTAACCAACTGCACAGTGGAGGTAAGTATATGTTTGTTATTTAGAATATTTATTTATTTAAAAAAAAAAAAAAAACCTGCCTCCTCCCCCAAGGCCGCGTACACACGGGCGGACTGTTCGCCCAACTTTGTCCGCTGAACAGTGTTTGGGCGGACAGTCCGCTCATGTGTGGGCTTTCAGTGGACAGTTTCAGCGGACAGTTTGACGGACAAGGTTTTTCGGAATTTCCGAAAAACTGTCCGCTGAAACCTTGTTTCAGCGAACAGTCCGCTCGTGTGTAGGCTTGTTCGTCAAACAAAGTTGCGCGCATGCTCAGAAAGGATTTTCACGCCGAAAGTTATAATGCAGTGTATAGGACGTCGTATTTTTCGTCCCGTCGTACGTGCCGTTCACGTCATCGCGCACGGTTTCAGCAAACTGTTCGTCCGTCGTGTGTGGCCATGTCCGTCCATGCTAAATTTGAGCGGACTGTTTGCCGAAACTGTTTGACGGACAAAGTTGGGCGAACAGTCCCCGCGTGTGTACGTGGCCTTACAGAAACAACAGAAAAAGGATTCACACGCAGGGGTAGAAAACATACTCTTAAAGCAAAAGTCCGTCAAACAAAATGTAAGCCTCCTGGTTAATAAATAGACCTCACCGAGTCTGCTTCAGTCCTGCAGGCATTTTCCCTCACAGCCTGCTTCCTTCTCTCTCAGCACCAACGCTGATTACACTCAGGTAAGTCAAAATGATACCCCAGGTGGGGGAGAAAGCTTAACCCCTTGCTGCCTACAGACCTTTCACTGTCACTCATTTATCTTAAGAGCCTCAAGATCCTGCGTGGCAGATACACCCCATCACTGAGAGGGGCTGTCACACCACTTTTAGTATTTCAGCCTTCCTATTCTTGACTTTTGTCTGAAGTGTCATGATACATCCATGATTGTTTTGTCCTGATATGTACTTAAAGTGTTACTAAACCCAGGACTCTGCATTCACTATATTTGGTCTCCCACAGTACACAGAACATGGAAATGCAATTATTTTAGTAAAATAGGATTTTTGACATACCATAAAATCCATTTCTCCGAGTTCATTGACAGAGACAGCGCTCCATTATTCAGAATCATAAGGTTATATCGCCCTCTACAGGAGTAGGACACTAGGCAGAAAAAAAGACTTGGCTATGCCTATGGGCAGTCCTAGGTGATATACACCCCTCCCTCTGCTATAGGCTTTCAGTTTAGTAACAAGCAGTGTCAGAAGCATGTGTCTGTCAATGAACCCAGAGAAACGGATTTTACTCAAGTCAAAAATCCTAATTTCTCATTCGTTGATTGACAGACACAGTGCTTCATTATTCAGAACCATAGGGACGTCCCAAAGCAGTGCCAAACATGAGGGGTGGGACAACAACAAATCCCAAGGTCAACACAAGAGCCTACCAGGTAACAGGAGCTCAACACAGAAGCAAACTGCAGCCCAACCTGAACAATACCCCTTCAAGAGGGAATAGAACCTCTAAACAGCAGCCTGCAACACCTTGCGGCCAAAAGAAGCACCCACAGATACCAGCACAGCCACGTTGTAGAATTTTGTGAAAGTGTACACCAACGACCATGTTGCTGCCATGCAAACCAGCGCAGCTGACACCTGATGGATGGAAGGTTCAAGAAGCAACAATGTCATCCAGGGTAGCCCTAAACCAGTGATGGCGAACCTTGGCACCCCAGATGTTTTGGAACTACATTTCCCATGATGCTCATGCACTCTGCAGTGTAGTGGAGCATCATGGGAAATGTAGTTTCAAAACATCTGGAGTGCCAAGGTTCACCATCACTGCCCTAAACAGACAATTGCCTTGAAATGGTAACCCACTCAGAGCTTTTTTAGAAGCCCAGTCTGCAGACCAACACTTTAGCCCCATTACATGTCTAAGCACCACTGCAGAAACAGAGAGCTTAGCAACCAAGGGAACTGCGTCCAAGAGGCATACTGCAGCCCCCAGAACAACTGGTCCACCAACTCAGCGAAAGCAGAGAGAATCTTCTCCCTCTCCAGGCATGTCAGCCAGATCCTTAAAAGCCGGAGACTCATGGTCGCCTTGCGCAACCTAGAGATAGGGGGATCCACTACCGGTGGAACAGTCCACTCTTTAAGGAGGGACCTCACAAAGGGGTACCTCATAGCGAAGCGTCTTTGGAACAACAAAGGGAAGCTTTGGACACTCACAGTCTTTATGAACAAATATTCCAAAATAGGAGGGAGAAGGGAACACTTTTGCCGTGCGAGACAGTTTATGGGTGCCAAGGGGACCAGCACCTCTGCCGCAGCCACAGCTGCATCCTTCATCTTTAAAGCTTCCCACACAGATGTAATAAGGGAGACAACCAGCACCTTCTTGTGCGCCACTGCAGTTGTGGAGGAACAACCTTACTAACTCACAGGACAGGGAGTGTGGCCACCAACCCTGCAAGGTGGGCCACATCCATGACGGCAGAGCCAGACATAGTATTAGTAGACGGAAAATATACTAAGCCGCGCTAACTTATATAAACATCAAATAGTGCAACAATTGAAAAATCGTGAACAGTTAATATCCTCTACACACAAGATAGTGTACCCTTGTGTCTTAGATAACAAAAACATATATAGGTTATAAATACAAAACACTCATTCCTTGCAGTATAGAATCACATAACATATGCCTATATGAAAAAACTCTGCACATATAGGCATATGTTATGTGATTCTATACTGCAAGGAATGAGTGTTTTGTATTTATAACCTATATATGTTTTTGTTATCTAAGACACAAGGGTACACTATCTTATGTGTATAGGATATTAACTGTTCACGATTTTTCAATTGTTGCACTATTTGATGTTTATATAAGTTAGCGCGGCTTAGTATGTTTTCCGTAATTATGTGACACAGTTAAGCTGCAGCAAAACTTTTCTTATTTAAGAGCTTCATATATGATTAATTTTTACATTTTACCTTAGCGCAGTTTTTTTCCCCTTTTTTCTATAGTATTAGTAGAGACCGATGAGGCAGGGGAGGGAGGGGGCGCCATTTACTAGCCTATATGCCCAAGCGCCACCTGTGAAAAACGCAAACACAGGGGGGCTGCCGACTGAGACCTCCGCTGCTTTAAGCCTCGCACAGGGGTGTCACCAAGGTCCCACACGGGGGACGTCGACCGAGGCCCCGCACCGGGGGCGCAGACCCTGGCTCCTCACAAGGAGCACCGGCCAAGACCATGCAATGGGGCGCCTACTGATACCCCACACAGGGGCCACCACTGGACCCCTAACAGGGGCACTGGCTGAGACCCTGCACAGGGGGCACCACTGAACCCCTCACAAGGGGCATTGGCTGAGACGCCACACAGGGGGCACCTACAGATGCCCTGCACAGGGGACACCAGGGGACCCTTCAAAGGGGGCACTGGCTGAGGCTCCTCATGGGGGACATCCACCAAGGCCCCACACATGGGGCATCCACCAAGGCCCCACACATGGGGCATCCACCAAGGCCCCACACATGGGGCATCCACCAAGGACCCACACATGGGGCATCCACCAAGGACCCTCACAGGAAGCGCCTACGGAGGGCCCACCTAAGCAACCCCCCCAAAAGGGAGTTGCCCTCAGAGACCCCCACAGCGCCGTCCCTCTAGAAGAAGGCATCCGGCGTGGCTGTGCGGACTATCAAGCCGCGGACTGGACCAGGCTAGAGCCGAGGAAGGAGGGTGGATGCCCACAACGGAGAGTGGCGACCTCCGCTGCCCACTGTAGGGCCCCCCCACACGTCGCCCGGTTGGTAGGCCCGCAAAGCCGTGGCCTAAATTAGTGGAGGGCCGCCGAAGGGGTGTGGCTCTTCTGATTCCTGGTCACCTACCCAACCAACAGGTGCCAAGGTGTACCCCCCCCCCCCAGTGATAACCCTGGAGGGGTGGAAGGGGTAGACTGTTTCCGAAGCACTAAGCCAGGGGCCTGGGCCTCACCCGGGAAAGGGGGGGCATGTCGAGAAGAATCCCAGAGGGTCCGACCAGCCCAGGGAGTACCCGGACCCCACACCACTCCAGGAAAGGAAAGGAGAGGAGGGGCCCCTTACTTACCGCTCCAGCGAGTGCGTGGGTAACACTCCCGGACAGATCCTCCTCACTGCCAAAGTGGGGGCTGTCGGCATTAAGGAACACTGCAACACAGGCCAAAACCCGGTCGTATGCAACCCAGCAAGATGTTTAAGTCGCTGGGCCAACAATTGTCCAGTGGGGCTATATTGCGGCCAACCTAGCGTGTAGCTGCGGTCTGCACGCGCTCTCTGACTAGACTAGGGAGACCATTGGATCTTAGTGTCCAGCCCGTCGCCCAGTCCAGCAATTGATTGTAGGTCTGACAGGCAAAAAATCCAAGAGAAAAAAAGTTATTTAAAAAGCAAAACCGAAAAATTGGTAGGACCAGAGATCCCAGCAGGTAACTAGGTCCTTACTCCTGACTAGGCAGAAAAAAAAAAAAATAAAGGCCTATAGCAGAGAGGGTTGTGTATATCACCTAGGACTGCCCATAGGCGTAGCCAAGTTTTTTTCTGCCTAGTGTCCTACTCCTGTAGGGGGCGATATAACCCAATGATTCTGAATAATGGAGCGCTGTGTCTGTCAATGAAACAATGAGAAATATAAACTGCTAAATACCTTTTCTCATCAGCAGTATATAGCACTCTTGTGACCTATCAGTGTCTTGTTTAAGCTTGTAGGAGGAGTTTGTTCTACTCTAACTGTCCTATGAGGCTTCTGGACCCCTGACCCTCTGTCTGTGGTAAAAGCAGATGGTTGAGCCATGGATTTACTGCCCTTCAACCGACCACAAAAATAAATGCAGCAGCTAAGGGCTGTATACATACTGCAGCAAAAATGAAATGGCCTGTTGCATTTTAGCGAGCGGTGCAGCTGCTAAAAAGAGGGCCCTCTGGCAAACGTCAGGCAACTGTGTACAATGCAACATTTTAAGAACAGGGGCAACAGATTGTCCCCTCACCACCTCTCAAATCCCCTTTAAAAAGCAATCCACTGTGGATCGATTTTCACAGGGGAGGCACTGTGAATGAGCCCTAACTATTCCAAGATATGTATTTTTAGGACATTGTTTATGTTGCCTAGTCCTGTCTCTTTAAATTTTTGACAATACTAATATAAAAAAAAAGATACAAAAGACATCTGTGCAATTTCAAGAATCAGTGCACATTGGCATCTCTAGACTTGGCTCCCCTCCGATAGGCTTCTGTAATCCAGCAGGGAGGTCTCTGAATTGATGAATCTGCAGACAGGACAAAACTGTGTCGTGCAGAGGTTTTTATATCTGAAATTTCTGTTTCTGTTTCCTGGCCAGATACAAACCAGATCGGTCCATGATTGTATTTCACACCATAACCGCATGGTCTATATTTGTCCACTGTCAGTTTTATTTCTAGTCCGAAATGGACACAGAGCAGTGCCCTCAACCAGGGTGCCACAGAATTCTGGGGTGCCATCTAAGTTACCCTATGGAGCCGCAAGCAAGGGACCCGGTTTGTCCTGGATCAATATTTTGAGTTGTCATGGTGCAGGCGGGTGGTTTGCTCTCACCATGGGAATATGGAAATATAATCCAGGGCAGGGCATTTAGGAGAACACAGAAGTCTGCTACCTTCATAGCTCCTGGCATATGCAGCACTGCTGAAGCCAAAGGGTAGGGCTTGGTTGTGAAGAGGGGACTGTGTGATTGGGGAGCTCTGTGATGGGAAGACCCTGATGTGATGGGGGGACTCATGTATAGGGGAACTGATATATAGGGGGGCCTCTGATGTGATGGGGGGATTCCTGTATAGGGGGACCTTGATGTGATGGAGGGGACTCATGTAAAGGGGCATTCTAATGTGATGGGGGGCCTCTGATGGGAAGGTGGGGCTCTAGAGGGGCCGCTGATGTGATGGGAGGAACCCATGTCCCAGGCTTAGGCTTCCCGTTTATAACTAACATTAGGGTTTTTTACATTTTACATTGAGGTTCCTCAAGGTTTTGCATAATTTCAAAAAGGATAAGAAACACTGGCAAGGATGAGAAGAGACATGCACAGATCCTGAAAGGGGACCACACACACCACAATTTTAACCATCAGCTGAATTGGGAATGACTAGAGATTATAAGGGCCTGCTAGTCTAGGTTCACATATGTACGAGTGCACTTGTGTGCATGTAGCGGATACAGCAGCTCATTCAATTAAATGCGTTGCTGTACCCACAAGATGTCCCCATCCCACTTTTCTTTTTTTATATGCGCCAAAGGGAACGTGAGTTATTGCACCCCCATGCGCTGTCTGCTAAAAAGCAGCACATTTCTGTGCTGGTTAGAAACACATGATTATGCACGTGTTCCTGACACATATGTGACCTAGGCTAGGCCTCCGTTTAGATGTGCCTTGTACGATTCCATGGATGTCCATTAACACACCTATTACATTAAGATGCGTTATTGATGCATCATGTTACATAACGCTTTACAGAAGCCTCCTCCATTGATTTTCTATTTTATGGATTCTTGTACTATCACCTTAGCTAGTAATGTTTTCGAAATGCATCTCAAATGCGCTGTAAAACACCACAGGCACTTTGTGAGGCATTTGTAGCACATTGACATTAATATGAATGGAGGCATTTGGGGAGTGGAGAAGCCAACTGAACTTTTGGCGTGACAACGTAAATGCGACCACGCACACAACACTGTCCTCTGCAATGCATTTAATTGACACAAAGCATTGCCAGGTGTTTGAGGCTGCAAAAGCAAAGAGGAAACACCTGCTTTTGACACATGTGTAAAGCCTTAGGGTTAAGAAATTAATGATAATGATCAGGTGAACACAACTGTCGCGGCTGTCATGGTCTTTCCTGATGCATAGTCAGTATAGGAGATGGCTACATTTTCATGTCACCTCATCAGTCCAGCGTGACTATTCAGACTCAGGCAGCACTTGAGCCGTTAATACGAAGGCCACAGTCCTCGGTGTCACAGATCACAGGATGATACAATCATATCATCCCTCAGCTTGCTGCAGCCAGTCACCTCTGGCACTATCTCCTCCATTTTACTCTCTGCACGGGTTCCTCATACAAAATGGCTGAACATTCCATTAATTGTCACCATAGCAACTGAGCCACAGACTCCTTGCCGGTTGCAGTGTCACGGTAAGAGCCTCTTTTTGCAGGTGACATTACGCTGGGCCAACAAGCGGCAAATGACATGTAGAAGAAACAACGCTGCGTAACCGACATTGCAACTCCGTTTCCTATTCCAGAAGAGAATTCATCATGCGGCCTGCCGCACATTAACAATTTGAGATAAATGGTTCATTATCTTCAATAGTCTGTTGGCTGCTACAGATTTGTGATACTCCATCTGATGCGGAACATAATGTTCACCAATTCCACCCCTCCCCTTCCAAACCAACATTAGGGACAGCAAAGTGGCCCCTGTATAAGTTTGTCACCTCTTCTTTCGACAAAAGGAAAATCTAATGGTTTATTTCCTATCAATCACAATGCCAAGTCCCAGGCATAGCTTGGACTTGTATGTATTAGTATATATATCATGAGGCAAGTATTTTTTCCAAACTAGGTTGCTATGGGTCTATACATCATTACTATCCATTCCTGAGCCCTGTCGCACATCCTCTGGTGGTGAGCAGGCTGTATTGTGGCGAGTGGCTCATCAGGTCCACCAGAGACTCATATCTGGTCATGAATGTCCAGCCTGTGGACTGATTGGCTTCCATTGTTCTCCCTCAATGGCAGAGTTCTGGAAGCTGACTATAGTCATTCAGAATTTGGGTGTTCCACTGCAGGTGATGGCTATCAAATATTTAATAGAAACGTATCCGAGACTCTCGTGAGGTCCACTGATGACATTTATTGGCTGGATGTTTGATGAGCATGAAAAGCTGCATATAATTCACCACCTCTTACAAGCTGGTCACAGAAGACCCGGCTCACAATGAGAAGGAGCGATCGTGCACCACATTCTCTGAACATTTACATACCATGTGTACAAAGCACTACATCAGAAATATAGCTAGAGTATATCATACACTATATGGACAAATTTCTGTGCACTCCTGGTCATCACACCTATATGAATATGTTGGACATCCTATTCTGAAACTATAGCCATTAATATGGAGCTGCCCCCTTATATATAACAGTTTCTGCTCTTTTGGAAAGCCTTTACACAAGATTTTGGAATGTGTCTGTGGTAATGTGTCCCAGTTTGTGAGGTCAGATACTGATATTGAATAAGAAGACCCGGCTCACAACTGGCGTTACAATTCATCCTAAAAGATGTTCAGCAAGGTGGAGGCCACGGCACTGTGCAAGACACTCAAGTTCCTCCACACCAATGTGGTCACACTAGGTCAATGGAGCTGGTCCAAACTGGTCTAACCAGGTCTTTATGGAGCTGGTCCTAACTGGTCAAGCTATGTCTTTATGGAACTGGTCAAACCATGCCTTTATAGCTGGCTTCATGTATAAGGGGAACAGTTATGTTGAAACAGAAAAAGGTCTTCCTCAACCGGTTACCATAAGATTCAAAGTACACAGTTGTTTAAATTGGCTTTGTAAACTGTTATTAACGCTACCAGGCCTGGATTCGGACCAGCCAAGCACCAGAGAATAAGAACAAAGACAGTATCTGGCTACACCCATAGTGAATCCTAAGCATGTTGCGTATCCTACGTGATGTGCGTAGTCTGATGCATAGTTATTCCTCCTCATCGGTGGAAGACGCACTCCCGCTGTCGGGAAGATCCACAGGCAGAAATCCTCTTTCATCCTGTAGTAGCATAGGTCTGGTGTACAGTGGAGCAGATTTATACCCCTCTCATGAGAAAGCACATGCCAGTTTACTTTCTGGCCAGTACATAGTCTCTCCCTTTGCATCGATTCCTAAACTGTGGATCAACCTCCGGGTGGGCTGTTTTTTGCCCTAGTAGCCCTTTTTTTCTGAATTACCGACTGCAATCCTACAACACTATACATTTTTTAAACCTTATCTTCAGTGGTCACCTTTAAAGTCCCAAGGGGGTAACTCTTGAATTGTCCTATAACTATACAGGGATGCTGGCAACCACCACAGCAATGTCTACCTCTTCACCCTCACAATTTTACAAATTCCTCCTCCGACGGGCTGCTTAGGCTACCAGCCTATTGTCTCTCCCTGAACACTGGCATCCTCTACTGAGTGTGTCATCTCTATGAGCACTGGCATCTCTTTTTTCTTTTTCAAAATTCTTTATTGTTTTAAAGAATTTTAGGTACAAAAACAGAGCCCATTGGGCATACCCAGGCTTGACATGAATACAACAAAAGCACACACGTAACATAGAACCAACAAAAACTCTAGTGCCCAACTGGCAATAACCGACAGTATATTCCAAAAGTCCCATCAGGTTTCCTACAGAAAGTATGGGCTTGTCTACCCAGGGTCTAAAATGAGGACTGTACAAGAGGCAAAAACAACATGTTGCTGGATGTCAAGTTAGCATGATCCTCATGCTTGCTCTCACCGTTTCCGGGAAAGGAGGGGGTTTAACCGCTTAACGCGAAAGGTCTGGGTCTGCCTTCATGGAAGGGGCCTCAATCCAAATAGCCCATAATTTGTGGAATCTTTAGGGCATCCCCTTGATAAATAAGTGGCCTTATACAAAGGTAGCTGAGAGTTTAACTTTTTCCATAACGTTAAAGTAGGAGCAGAAGTAGACTTCCACTGAAGTACAATAATTTTCCTCACATATAAAACAATCCTACAAGGGTTCTGGATGCTCTGCAGTGGGCTAGAGGGTCAACCAGATCCAGCAGACATACCTCCACAGTTTGAGGCATCTGAATATTGGATATTGAGCAGATAGATGAAACTACAGGATTCCAAACCATTTGAATATGAGGACATACAATATGCACACTCGAGAATAAGCTGTACATAGGGCATGCACACCACTCCTACACCAGGCCATGCCATTAGTAACTTAGAAATAATACATTATTATTATTATTATAATACAGGATTTATAGAGCCAACAGTTTGCGCAGCGCTTTACAATGTAGGGAGACACTACACCAACATTAAAATTCAAAACAAGAGGGTTGCTCCTGCGAGCTTACAATCTAAGAGGGAGGGGCTGGTAATACAAAAAGGTATGTGAGAGATGAACTGATGAGGGGAGTAGACAATTCCGTTGCTAGCTGGAGGCAGGATAGGCCACCCTGAAGAGATGAGTTTTCAGTGATCGCCTAAAAGTGGACAGAGTAGGAGATAGCCAGACAGAATGGGGTAATGAGTGCCAGTGGATGGGAGAAGCTCTGAAGAAGTCCTGGAGACTAGCATGGGAGGAGGAGACAAGGGAGCTAGAGAGCAGCAGGTCTTGTGGGAGCGGAGAGGACGGTTTGAGCGATATTATATTAAAAGAAATCACAACTTCCAAATAATCTGACAACATTACAGGATCCTCTTTAATCTGAAACAAAATCAGAAAGCAATCCCCCAACAATACTTCTTGTGTTCATGTATAGTGGAATACTGTTGATCTGTGGTGGCAATCTGAATTTGTATAGGATACTTACAGAATGATAACAAGCACGTTACTGTGATAAGTTGTGAAATCCCCACAATCATTCATTAAAGTGTAGACAATTTCCAGCACACGGCATCATGGACTGGGTATGTGGGGACATATCTACCTGCCTGTCACTGTGGATGACAGAGGGATCCAAGATAAGCCACAGATAACCTAAACTACACAGGTAAACCCAGGTACTGCTCACTGCTCAGTCAGGAGAACAAGAACTGTAATAGATTATGTCTTCCTATTAAAAAAAAACCTCCTTCTTGTGGACTTCCATGGTCTTGATCGATGATGCTACAACTATAAATAATGAACGGTGACCATCTGACAATCACAGCAATGTATTACTCATCACCAGTCAATGAACGGTGATCAACGCTGGGTGGATGAACATGTCAAGCTGAAACAATTCCCTGGCAGTATGAGGTTACCCGTCTCAAAGTAATGCATGACTCCCGATTAATTCTGGATGCAATATTTGTGTTCCCTGGGAAGGACAGATGTGCAGGGGAAGTAACTCAATATTTATCTGCCCCATGTGAGCTGTCCTACAGAGAGAACCAGCATTGTCCAACAAGTCCTGCTCTGTCCTCACAGATCAGGGCTGGGACGAGGGGTGAGCAGGAGAGGCAGGAGGGGAGGGCATGCACCCTCACCACACACTAGCTCCAGATCGGTGGCTAGCAACCACCCGGCTGTTCTGTCAGATACTGTTGTCACAGTGTGCTCCAGTGTGCCCAATCTCCACCCACAACAAAAAATGCACCACGCATTTGCAGCTACCTTCTAGTTGCTAGAAGGCAAGAAATTGGCCATGCATGTGCAGTGCATACTCCATGCCAGCCAGGGCAAGAAGGCTGATTTGGTGCAGGGGTGGTACACCCCATTCTATGGCATGCATTAGGAGTAGCAGAAGGGGCGCAGTTCCTCATCCTTGCCCTGGGTGCTGAACCAGCCAGTCCCGGTAATGTAGCAAAGATGTGGTCTGTGTGCTCAGCCCTTTATTGGTCATCGGCCATCAAACACAGGCCATCCCTTGTTCCTGGGCTGCATGTGCTTCTGGTCTCAGGAGCCAAAATAAAAACCATGTATAACCGATTTACCTCTGAATCCCAATTGGGCTGTAAAGAAAGCCAGTGCTCGGCTCAGTGATTCTTTCTATTTCAAGAAAGTCCTGCAAATGGCTCCAAGTCCTCACAAGATGTTAATAATCAATGGACTTACAGCTCAGTAGAAAGAGCCTCGCTGACATGTCTAAGGTTCTCAGGTCATGGTAGTAGTTGGTCACATTCAACTGGACTGGTTATGCAATGTTGAAGATGTTTTGTAGCTTCTCCATGCCAATTCTTCAGTTCCAGTGAGTGTCAGTAAATGTTGGTGTATCTTCTTGGCAGTCATTAGAACTGGAGAAGGTAATGATTATTTTGCTACTGAATTATTTTGTATTGGAGAAAATTGAATAAAGAATAAATATATAAAAAAAGAACTGGAGAAGAAGCTTAGAGAAGCTATAAAATGTCTTCAACATTACAGAACAAGTCCATTTGAATGTGACCAATTACTGGTACAGTCACATCGAGTTTCAACCAGAATGGTGCCAATCGTAGCTGTAATTAAGCCAGTTCTGGCTGTACCGTGTTATCGTGACTGTTTTTACAGAAATGTATGTCCACTGATTAATACAATTTTACAAGGACTTGGACCTGTGTGCACAACTTTTTTCATAATATTGCTTCTGGTCTCCACCTCTGCACTGTGCCGACAGGGAGGCTTGGAGATGGGGCTGCTCTGGGGTCTCCTCCAGCCCCCAATGGCCTCACACTGCCTGCCATGTACATTAAATGCATTACACACACATAGTTGTCAACAGTTCACCAATTCATTTTACTCATTCCCCAGAGAGGCTCAGTATAGGATCTATCACTGCTTGTGATATCACAGAGGTGGCGCTGGTGATGTCACAGGATACTTCAAGTGCTGCTGGTTATATTACAGGAAATGCTGGTGACATCACAAAGTGATGACAGTGTTGCTGGTGATGTCACAGAAAGCGATGGTGGTTGTATTGGTGATGTCACCAGTGAAAGTGGCAGAGAACAAAGACAAATTGGGCACCATTTACTAGAGATGGCTGTGATGGTAAAGGTATGTACTTAAATCACCAACAAGTTCCTCTGCGCCTCCTGAGTCAGCAACTGTATGAAATGACTGCTGTATGTTACTTGCCACCCAGAATATGGTGTGAACTTTTTCCTTGTTTTCAGTCCTGGTCTGCAGGGCTGCTGCTCTCTACACTATAGACTGCAGACTAGCTGAATGTAAACAAAATAAAGCTCACAATGAGCTGGGCTTGCGATGGCAGCTGTCACAGGACAGGGAAAAAACCTTCAAAATAAGCCACATAGAGGCAGATGATTGGCTACATTTGGAGAGACGACTGGTGTTTGTGGATGTATTAAAAAGAAAATTAGTTTTAAACCTACCACGATTTAAGGTCTTTATATCATGACCTCAGCCTAATAGCTGACCCCACTTATTTTCCTGTAAGCTGCAGCTTTTTATAGGTCATACATTACGCCTTCACCCCAGGGAAAGATGGGGGCGTCCAGAAATACTTCATGCAATCTCCTTCATTGCAAAGCTAAACTGAATGATGTCTAACTGGGGAAATTACAGCATATTACAGTGTGAAAGTTTCACATATGGAAAAAGCACAATTTAGATGAATGGCCTCAGAAGGAACATTTGCTCGCCATCATGCACACGTTGCTTGGACAGCCTGGACACAAAGGATTTTGTGGCACCTAAAGTGGTGTCCCACTGGCTCCTGTACAGTCCCTAATTGCTGAAAGCAGATACATCAAAAAGTATGTTCTTCAAAATATTTATGGCATTGAAGGTACAACACACTTCTATCCTCATCCTCTCACATTACTTCCATTAATCTGCTATCCCCATCCTCCCCTATTACCTTCATCCACCTCCCAACTTCATCCTCCATTATTACCTCCATCCACCCTCATTACCTTCATCCAGCTCCCATCTTCATCCTCCATTATTACCTCCATCCACCTCCCATCTTTATCCTCCATCTACCCTCATTACCTTCATCCAGCTCCCATCTTCATCCTCCATTATTACCTCAATCCACCTACTATCCTCATCATCCCGCATTACATTCATTCACCTCCTATCCTCTTCCTCCATCACCTCCACCAACTTCTGAACCTCATCCTTCCTCATTACCTTCATCCACTTCCCATCCTCACGTTCATTTACCTCCCATCCTCATTCTTCCTCATTACCTTCATCCTCATTACCTTCATCCACCTCCCATCTAGATCCTCCCTCATTATCCTCACCCCATTTCCATCTTCATCCTTCATCATTACCACCATCCACTTCTGATCCTCATCCTTACTCATTACCTTCATCCAATTCCCATCTTCATCCTCCATCCACTTCCCACCCTCATTCTCTCTTATTACCTTCATCCACCTCCCATCTTCATCCTCCCTCATTATGTCCACCCCATTTCCGTCTTCATCCTCCATCATTATCACCATCCACTTCTGATCCTCATCCTTCCTCATTACCTTCACCCAATTCCCATTTTCATCCTCCAGCATTACCTTCATCCACTTCCCATCCTCATCCATCATTACTTTTGCCCACCTCCCATCTTCAATCTCCATCATTGCCTTCATCTGCTTCCCATCCTCATTCTTCCTCATTACCTTCATCCATCTTCCATCTTCATCCTCCCTCATTACCTTCATCCCTTTCCATCTTCATCCTACATCATTATTTCCATCCTCCATCACTACCTTCATCCTCTGTTTATCTTCTTCCTCCAAAACCTTTAACCCCTATCCCCTTTCCATAGTCATCCTTAAAGGGATTGTAAAGTGAATTATTATTTTTTTAAATAACAAACATGTTACACTTACCTCCACTGTGCAGCTCGTTTTGCACAGAGTGGCCCCGAACCTGCTCTTCTGGGGTCCCTTGGCGGCTGTCTCGGCTTCCTCCCACAGGTGCTTCTAACGTTCATGCGAGCTCCCTCGCATGGTGAGAAGCATCTGCGGGCGTGCTCCCGTGATACAGCCGGCGGCTATAGCCGCTCGCTGTATCACATGGCCCCGCCCCCCGGTGCTCCGCGTCAGTGGATGTCATTGACAGCAGCGCGAGCCAATGGCTGCGCTGCTTTCCATCCATCCACTCCAGCCAATCAGCGGCCAGGCTGAACGGTGGAAAGGACGTCGGGGGACGAGCGTAGGACTTTCGAGGGGTGAGGTAAGTAAAACGGGGGGGCTGGGGGTGCGGGCACTGTCAGATGTTTTTTCACGTTAATGAATAGAATGCATTAAGGTGAAAAAACATTTACCTTTACAACCCCTTTAATCATAACCTCCATCCATCCTATTCCCATGCCCCTTCATTGTGTCAATCATCATCCTTCCTTATTACCTCCATTTACTCCCCAACCTCCACCATCCTCCCTCATTACCCCCATCCACCTCTCAGCTTCATCCTCTATCGTTACTACCATCACCTTCCCAACATCTTACTCCATCATGAACTTAATCCACCTCCTTTCCTTATCCTCCCTCATCATATCCATCCATTTCCAAACTTCATCCTCGATCAATAACTCCATCCACCTCCCTTCCTTATTCTCCCTCATCACATCCATCCACTTCCAAACTGCATCCTCCATCATTCACGTCTACTTCAGTGCTATGGTATAGAAAATAAAAAACAGTGAACACTGCGCTATCCAAAAAAATAAAATAGCAAGAGCTGCTAACACGCCCAAAAGAATATTTCAAGGTGAAAAACAAACATTCAATACAAAAGTGTAGCGCTAAAAAAACAAAACTAAGTGACATATCTCATGTGCCACCTATCGAAAATTAGACGGTGTTCTTTGTGATAAGAACATAAAACTAGATAAACACCAGGATTATGTTATATAAACCAATCATTTGAAATCATAACAAATAAAAACAATTCATATATATAATTGTGTTAATATGTGAACAAAAAAATTTGAATGTTCAATGATCCAAGTAAAAATCAACAGTCTCTTTGTGTAAGCCCTTGTACACACGGTCGGAGATTCCGTCGGAATGTTTCCTATCGGACCGTTTTGTCGGATATTACGACTGTGTGTGGTCTGCATCGGACTGTTTCCATCTGAATATCTGATGGACCAATTTTTCCAACTTGCCGGTAAAATTTTCAGACAAAATGCTCCGATCGGACATACTCCAATCATGTGTAGCCTACTCCGACGGACAAAGTGCCACGCATGCTCAGATCAAATTCCTAGACCAAAGCTATTGGCTACTAGCCTGAATGTAGTCCCGTCGTAACGAAATAACGTCATCACGTTATGTACAATCTGATTTTCCGACAACTTAGTCCGACCGTGTCCGGACCTCTTCCATCACTTCCGTCTCGTGTCCTGTCCAGTTCCACCACTGTTTGCAATGCGAGCTTACCAGACGTATTTGACCCAACCGAATGTACATTCGAAGGATCAAACAGGCTTGTGTCATTTAAATGGATTCACATTCACAAGGTTGGACTCCCCAGGAAAACTTCAAAAACAATCATTCCACTCATATACTGAACAATAGGTTATCTTCCGCTATATGATCCAGCTCAGATTGTTGGATACCTTTGTTCGTCCCAAGTAATTTGAGTTATATATATATGAATCGTTTTTAATTTGTTATGATTTCAAATGATTGGTTTACATAACATAATCCTGGTGTTTATCTAGTTTTATGTTCTTATCAAAAAAAGAACACCGTCAAATTTTTGATAGGTGGCACATGAGATATGTCACTAAGGCCGCGTACACACGCGCGGACTGTTCGCCCAACTTTGTCCGCTGAACAGTGTTTCAGCGGACAGTCCGCTCGTGTGTGGGCTTCAGCGGACAGTTTCAGCGGACAGTCTGACGAACAAAGTTTTTCGGAATTTCCGTAAAACTGTCTGCTGAAACTTGGTTTGAGCGGACAGTCCGCTCGTGTGTAGGCTTGTTCATCAAACTAAGTTCCGCGCATACTCAGAAAGGATTTACACGCCGAAGGTTGCATTGCAGTGTATAGGACGTCGTTTTCTAGTCCCGTCGTACGTGCCGTTCACGTCATCGCGCACGGTTTCAGCGGACTGTTCGTTCATCGTGTGTGGTCAAGTCCGTTCATGCTAATTTTGAGCGGACTGTTTGTCAAACTGTTTGACGAACAAGGTTGGGCGAACTGTACGCGGCCTTAGTTTTGCTTTTTAGCGCTACACTTTTGTATTGAGTGCAATGGTATAGGATGGTGCTATATAAAACAGAAAAAAATAAAATAAAATACTAACACAATCACAAGGAAAAGACGATCAAGCATTGGCTCCAAAGTTTTCTGGCACAAGACCAAGATTGTCCACGATCCTCTTCATCTCTTCAGGCAGCCAGAAAAGAACAATGAAAGCCTAATAAAGGACGCGTGGTGTTTACTCACACCTGCAGATCTATGAGTCAGACAATGCTGGAAGGACACAGAGGACTCCGCAGAGCTTTCACGAGTCAGCTCCTTCATTACACCACAACACGTGCAGAACTCTTATCCTACACTGATGAATGCACATAAGGGGGAAACAATCTGCCTGATAGAGGAATCTCAGAACCGCTTTTCTGCAGCTTGGAGATACATTCCCATTGTTTTATAACTTGTTGATCCTGCTAATAGATCCTTTTATTTTTTTTCCCCCCCATTTCCTGTACATAACGTGATGATGTTATTTCGTTATGACGGGACTACGTTCGGGCTAGTAGCCAATAGCTTTGGTCTAGGAATTTGATCTGAGCATGCGTGGCACTTTGTCCGTCGGAGTAGGCTACACATGATCGGAGTATGTCCGATAGGAGCATTTTGAACAACTTTGTTCATTCTGCGTGGAAATCACTCAGCAGTGTTGTCACAGGGCGGCATTTAAAGGGGTTGTAAACTCTTGCCGTTCTATGCATTAAGGTAAAAAACATTTTTTAATGCAGCAGCGCCCCTGAAGCCCCCTTATACTTACCTGAGCCCTGAAATTTGTGCGACGGGAACGAGCACACCAGCTCCAGCCGGTGTCTCGTGTCCTGATTGGATAGATTGACAGCAGAGCAGCCATTGGCTCCCACTGCTGTCAATCAAATCCAAAGCCGAAGGGGAGGGGCCGAGCCATACATTGGGCGGCTATGGACACCGAATGATGGACTTGGGAGCGTGCCCCACACGGAGTTATCTGATGCTGGGAGGAGCTGTGAGAGCTGCCGAGGGACCCCAGAAGATGAGGTTTGGGGCCACTCTGTACAAAATGAGCTGCACAGTGGAGGTGAGTATGATATGATACGTTTGTTATTTAACAAAAAAACTAACCCTTGCAATCACTTTAAGTAATAGACAAATTGAACTCCAATGGCAGCTAACACTTTTTAAGCAGTTACAGCAACACGGATAGGGGCTGATTTACTAAAGGTAAATCGGCTGTGCACTTTGCAAGTGCAGTTGCTCCTGATCTTAGTAAATGGGTTAAAGTTTCACTTTCCAAAGAATACCCAATAAAATGCAAGGGAAATAAAAAAAAAAAAAAAAAAAAAAACAGAACACAGCCTTTTTGCTTGCACATGATTGGATGATGGAAGTCAGCAGAGTCTGCTCGTTTACTAAGCTCTGGAGCAACTGCTCTTGCAGAGTGCAACTCCATTTTGCAAAGTGTACAGTCTATTTGCCTTCAGTAAATCAACCTCTTAGGGTCTATTTGCATTTTTTTCTGCACATTACAGCGGTATTAAACCCAAAAGCAAACATTTATTATATTGTAGCTTACCAGTTCTTAGATGTGATGGCTGCAATAGTTTTCTTTTTTTAGGTTCTCTTTACTTTACCCTGGTGATTCACCCTGTAAGTTAGTAGTTTTTAAACAGAACAAGCTCTCCCGCAGATCATTTCAGTTACAGGGATGAGACAAACCATTTAACACTGACAGGGGTGTTTACAATAATCAAATTTTATTTCTGTAAAACCTTTATCCCAAAAAGGGGAGAGAAAAAAAAACTGTTATGTGTAACTTCTTGTGGATCTGCAGTGTGAGCTGGAGTTTGACTTCAATTTATTAGTGTATTTCAACCTGCTAGTCCATCCAACACTCCCCTCTACCCAGACTGACATAGCGGATATCCAAATGTGCCCCCTGTGCTCCTTCATCCAGCCAGATCACCAGGTGAAGACAGGGAGGAAAAGCCTAAAAAAAAGGAAAACGAATGCAGCCACCACATCTAATGATTGATAAGCTGCAATATATTACATTTTTGGTTTTGGATTCAATACTGCTTTAAGGCTAAGCTTATACATGCAGCAGACCTCTAAAAAGCAATCTGAGGTGAATCGCTTTTCAGAGATGTTTGACGTTGTTTTAACCCTGTAAATGCTACACCAACACAACCCAACTGCGTGCATTACACATAACTGCAGGGCAATTGTGGTGTGGCTTCATTCACTAAAATAGGTCATGTGTGCCCAGTGAGGGCGACACGGAGTATAACTGTGGCCTTGGTACTTGTACAACCCTCATTTGCCTTTGCAAGAGGGGTGGCGAAAAAGCTTCTCATCTACCTGTTTTTACTGTCCCCTGATGGACTACAAATGTACATGAAGCTTAGGACGTGTTAATGGGCTTAGTGTTAGGGAAGCCCATTGAAAATAATGGGCCACCGATGTACCAAACAGCTACAAAACTGGACTTGTCAAAAAATCTGTAATGCAGTGCACCACACTAAGATCATTTGCAGTATGTCTCCATGAATTGGGGTGTCATTCTCTAACCCTCAAAACCCATTTATAATTTTGCATTCAGGTAACTACTGCCCGCTTTTGCGGTACATTAACGGTTATCCTAATTTCTTAAAAATTGCAAAGGGTGCACTGCACCGCAAAGAAGCAAATTTGTGCTAGCCTACAGTGCCTTGAAAAAGTATTCATACCCCCTTAAAATTTTCCACATTTTGTCATGTTACAACTAAAAACGTAAATGTATTGTATTGGGATTTTATGTGATAGCCTAACACAAAGTGGCACATAATTGTGAAGTGGAAGGAAAATGATAAATGGTTTTCAAATAAATATGTGAAAAGTGTGATGTGCATTTGTATTCAGCCCCTTTACTCTGATACCCCTAACTAAAATCTAGTGGAACCAATTGCCTTCAGAAGTCATCTAATTAATAGAGTCCACCTGTGTGTAATTTAATCTCAGTATAAATGCAGATGTTTTGTGAAGCCCTCAGAGGTTTGTTAGAGAACCTTAGTGAACAAACAGCATCATGAAGGCCAAGGAATATACCAGACAAGTCAGGGATAAAGTTGTGGAGAAGTTTAAAGTAGCGTTGGATTATAAAAAAAAAAAACATCCCAAGCTTTTAACATCTCACAGAGCACTGGTTCAATCCATCATCGGAAAATGGAAAGAGTATGGCACAACTGCAAACCTACCAAGACATGGCCATCCACCTAAACTGACAGGCCGGGCAAGGAGAGCATTAATCAGAGAAGCAGATCAGAGCCCCATGGTATCTCTGGAGGCGCTGCAGAGATCCACAGCTCAGGTGGGAGAATCTGTCCACAGGACAACTATTAGTCCTGCGCTCCACAAATCTGACCTTTATGGAAGAGTGGCAAGAAGAAAGACATTGTTGAAAGAAATTCATAAGAAGTCCCGTTTGCAGTTTGGGAGAAGCAATGTGGGGGACACAGAAAACATGTGGAAGAAGGTGCTCTGGTCAGACGAGACCAAAATTGAACCTTTTGGCTTAAAATCAAAACGCTTATTTGTGGTGGAAAACGAACACTGCACATCATCCTGAACACACAATCCCCACCGTGAAACATGGTGGTGGCAGCATCATGTTGTGGGGATGTTTTTCTTCAGCAGGGAAGCTGGTCAGAGTGGATGGGAAGATGGATGGAGCCAAATACAGGGAAATCTTATGCTGCGTACACACGACTGGAATTTCTAGCAGAATAGGTCAGACTGAATCATTCCATCTGATAGTCCGATCGTGTGTGGGATAGTCCGATCGTTTTTCTTTAAAAAAATTCAGACAGACCTAGAAATAGAACATGTTTCAAATCTGTCCGACGGACTCAATTCCTATCGAGAAAAAATTTGGCCTGTATGCTGGTCCGACGGACCAAATACGACCCAAGGGCAGCTATTGGCTACTGGCTATTGAACTTCCTTTTGTAGTCCTGTTGTATGTCATCCCGTTCAAAACTAACGGACTTTAGTCCGTTCGTGTGTGGACAAGTCCGTTAAATCCGTCGGGAAAACCGTCGGATCTTTTCTGCTGGAAAGTCCAGTCATGTGTAGGCGGCACACGCCCGGTTTTCCCATCGGAATAAACTCCAAAGGTTTTTCCGATGGAGATCCGACAGAGTTCCGCTGAAACTGTCATGCATACACACGACCACGCCAAAGTCCCATCGTTAAGAACGCGGTGACGTACAACACGTACGACGGGACTTAGAAAAAGAAAGTTCAATAGCCAGTAGCCAATAGCCTCCTTCTGTTACTTGCTTCAGAGCATGCGTCGCTTTTGGTCTGTTGGAACAGCATTCAGACAAGCGGTTTTCCCGATAGGAATTGGTTCCGTCGGAAAAATTTAAAACATGTTCTATTTCTAGGTCCGTCAGAATTTTCATTAAATAAAGTCAGATGAGGCATACACACGATCACAATATGCAATGAAAAGATTCCATCTGACTTTTTCTGTTGGACATTCCACTCGTGTGTACGCGACATAAAAGACTTGAGACTGGGGCGGAGGTTCACCTTCCATGGTATGAATGGACCTTAGCACTGTGTGTGCAGCCAGCACTGGGCAAAGATTCTGGCCTGAGCTATGTTTAGTAGATCCGTCATTCTGTAATGTCACCCAGGATTAAATTATAAGAGCACAAATCATTCTCAAACAAACACGCTACTATTAGTATGTAGTAACGATTAATCGCAGACAACACTGAACCATGATTGGTTTCACTATCACAGTGTGTAGATTATATTATAGAGCAGGGGACTCTAAACTGTGGCTCGCAGGCTGGATGTGGCCTTTTATTAGTCTTTATTCGGTCTTTGGGGCATTATTTCTCCCACTGATATTAAGTACTATTCCTGCCACAGACACTAAGGCCGCGTACACACGGGCGGACTGTTCGCCCAACTTAGTCCGCTGAACAGTGTTTCAGCGGACAGTCCGCTCGTGTGTGGGCTTCAGCGGACAGTTTCAGCGGACAGTCTGACGAACAAAGTTTTTCGGAATTTCCGTAAGACAGTCCGCTGAAACTTGGTTTCAGCGGACAGTCCGCTCGTGTGTAGGCTTGTTCGACAAACTAAGTTTCGCGCATGCTCAGAAAGGATTTACACGGCGAAGGTTGCATTGCAGTGTATTGGACGTCGAATTTCTCGTCCCGTCGTACGTGCCGTTCACGTCATCGCGCACGCTTTCAGCGGACTGTTCGTTCATCGTGTGTGGTCAAGTCCGTTCATGCAAATTTTGAGCGGACTGTTTGTCGGATTGTTTGACGAACAAAGTTGGGCGAACAGTCCGCCCGTGTGTACGCGGCCTAACAGTGGGACATAATTCCTGCCACTGACACCAACGATGGGGCACTATTCCTCCAACTGACACCAATGATGGGGCAATATTCCTCCAACTGACACCAATGATGGAGCACTATTCCTCCAACTGACACCAATGATGGGGAACTATTCCTCACACTGACACCAATAATGGTGCACTATTCCTCCCACTGACACCAGTGATGGGGGATGATTCCTCCTAATGGCACCAATGGTGGGGTACTATTTCTCTTTCAATTGACCACAGGTTCCTTTGTATTTTTTTTTAAATCCTGCTGACCACCAAGCTTGAGACACTGTTCACTCCCACTGCCGGGACATTTCCTACCCCCACTGGCACCCCTAAAGAACAGTAGACTGGCCATCTGTTTCGGAAAGTTTGGAGAACCCCTACTCTAGAGTCATCCCTACCATGTGTATTGTTACTCTTATGCCGCGTACACACGACCGTTTTTTCCGTCAGAATAAATTCTGACAGTCTTTCCAACGGAGTTCTGCTGAAACGGACTTGCCTACACACGATCACACCAAAGTTTGTTAGTTTAGAACACAGTGACGTACAACACGTACAAGGGGACTAGAAAAAGGAAGTTCAATAGCCAGTAGCCAATAGCTGCCCTTGCGTAGTTTTTGGTCCGTCGGAATAGAATACAGACGAACGGTTTTCCCGATAGGAATTGATTCAGTTGGAAAGATTTAAAACATTATTATTATTATTAGTAGTATTATTTCTAGGTCCATCAGAATTTTTGAAAAAAAAAAAAAAGTCAGATGAAGCCCACACATGATCAGAATAGCCGATGAAATGATTCCATAGGACCTTTTCTGCCGGAAAGTCCAGTCGTGTGTGTGCGGCATTGGAAATCAATTGCAGTTGATTTAATACGGAGAGGTCAGCAACCCGTCAATCGAGGGCTACCTGTTGCCCTCAGGTAGGTAACAGGTAGACTGGGAATAGGTTTATGCAACCGACTTCAGCCTCCTACTGCTAGCTGCTGGTCTTCTCTTCGCCCTTCGCATCCTCCACCAAGCCTTCGGTCCTCTTCTCTCCCTCCCCTTCTGCCTCCTTTGTCGCTGTCATCAGTGAACAGCGGAAAACGAGAGGCAGCACAGCTCAGGACAGAGGGCGGGCAGAAAAGCTGGCCAAATTAACTTTTCTAGTTAACCAACATGTGATTGGTTGCTAGGTCCTAAGCAACCAATAACCAGCTTGTTAATATGAAAAGTCACTTGGCCAGTTCCTGCCCCCTGTCCAGAACTGTGCTGCCTCTCTGTCTCCTGTTTGCACAGGTAGGATGCTATGGAACACTGCAATGGGAAGGAAAGGGGGAGACCACCCCATAGGAGTGTTCTCTCTCTCCATTCACCCCCCTCCCCCAATCCCTGCATTCTCAGCGTATCGCACTCCTGATCCCTGCATTCTCAGCGTATCGCACTCCTGATCCCTGCATTCTCAGCGTATCGCACTCCTGATCCCTGCATTCTCAGCGTATCGCACTCCTGATCCCTGCATTCTCAGCGTATCGCACTCCTGATCCCTGCATTCTCAGCGTATCGCACTCCTGATCCCTGCATTCTCAGCGTATCGCACTCCTGATCCCTGCATTCTCAGCGTATCGCACTCCTGATCCCTGCATTCTCAGCGTATCGCACTCCTGATCCCTGCATTCTCAGCGTATCGCACTCCTGATCCCTGCATTCTCAGCGTATCGCACTCCTGATCCCTGCATTCTCAGCGTATCGCACTCCTGATCCCTGCATTCTCAGCGTATCGCACTCCTGATCCCTGCATTCTCAGCGTATCGCACTCCTGATCCCTGCATTCTCAGCGTATCGCACTCCTGATCCCTGCATTCTCAGCGTATCGCACTCCTGATCCCTGCATTCTCAGCGTATCGCACTCCTGATCCCTGCATTCTCAGCGTATCGCACTCCTGATCCCTGCATTCTCAGCGTATCGCACTCCTGATCCCTGCATTCTCAGCGTATCGTACTCCTGATCCCTGCAGTCTCAGCGTATCGCACTCCTGATCCCTGCAGTCTCAGCGTATCGCACTCCTGATCCCTGCATTCTCAGCGTATCGCACTCCTGATCCCTGCATTCTCAGCGCATCGCACTCCTGATCCCTGCATTCTCAGCACATCGCACTCCTGATCCCTGCATTCTCAGCGCATCACACTCCTGATCCTTGCATTCTCAGCGCAACATACTCCTGAACCTTGCGCTCTGACGGTAACCCACTCCTTAACCCTGCATTCTGAAGGTAATGCACTCCTAAACCCTGTATTCTGAGCGTAACCCACTCCTTAATCCTGCATTCTGAGGGCAACACACTCCTGAACCCTATGTTCTGAACATAACTCACTCCTGAAGTCTACATTCTGAGCGCAACACACTCCTGAACCTGCATTCTGAGCGTAACACACTACTGAACCCTGCATTCTGAGCGTAACGCACTCCTGAACCCTGCATTCTGAGCGTAACGCATTTCCAAACCCTACAATTTTTTTATGTCCACTCCGTTTGTGATCTACATTTGGGGTTAACATTGTATAATCACCCGCAGTAGATCCCAAAGGCAGTGCGTTTTGAACACAGTGCAGGAAACGCAAATGGAATATGCCTTTCTGGCATCGCTTTCTGGTGTGAAAGGCCCTAACAGGACACTGTGCCTGGTGATCTTTGACTTCATCAGTGTTGTTCAAGTAGATCTACATCGCTCGAAAAATTGCCTTGGTTGTAGGCTGGTTACGTTAAAGGAGATTTTATTGAAGATTGAAGGACAATCTTATTTAAAATCCAGAATGTAGAAGTAAACAAACATTAGTGTCATGTACTTTGCATTGGTCTGATTTTAGGAAGATCGATCATTGCGTCCCATGGTTTGTGCATTGGACAGTAGCAGACATCTCATAGTGTAGCTGCCCTTCACATAAACGTTGGTCTGCATTGATAAAATTCCTTCAGCACAACTGTCTACAGAAAAAAAAAAATATTCAAACAAACTGAAAAATAATTTCAGCTTGTTACAATTGTCATGAGGTCATCAGATTTTCCTCAAATCTTTTTTTTTTAAAACTGCCAGCTTTAGTGAGCACTGACAGCTGCATCTGTTGTAGAACACAAACGGTGGATGTGCCAGGCTCGGCAGCCCCTAAAGGCAGAAATGCCAAGACAGCCCCAGCAGAAGAGCCTTTGTAAGCGCTAAGCTTGGTGCAGTCTAGATGTTGGCCAGCAGGTGGAGACAAAGTACATAAGTTCTGCTATTCACATTACTAATATACAGTATCTCACAAAAGTGAGTACACCCCTCACATTTTTGTAAATATTTTATATTTCATGTGACAACACTGAAGATATTACACATTGCTTCAATGTAAAGTAGTAAGTGTACAGCTTGTATAACAATGTAAATTTGTTGTCTCCTCAAAATAACTCACACAGCCATTAATGTCTAAACAGCTAGCAACAAAAGTGAGTACACCCCTACGTGAAAATGTCCAAATTGGGCCCAAAGTGTCAATATTTTGTATGGCCACCATTATCTTCCAGCACTGCCTTAACCCTCTTGGGCATGGAGGTCACCAGAGCTTCACAGATTGCCACTGCGGTCCTCTTCCACTCCTCCATGATGACATCACAGAGCTGGTGGATGTTAGAGACCATGCGCTCCTCCATCTTCTGTTTGAGGATGCCCCACAGATGCTCAATAGGGTTTAGGTCTGGAGACATGCTTGGCCAGCCCATCACTGGCAGTGGTCGTCTTGGAGGTGTGTTTGGGGTCTTTATTATGTTGGAATACTGCTCTGCGGCCCAGTCTCTGAAGGGAGGGGATCATGCTCTGCTTCAGTATGTCACAGTATATGTTGCCTACAGTCAAGCATGGTGGTGGGAGTGTCATGGTCTGGGGCTGCATGAGTGCTGCCGGCACTGGGGAGCTACAGTTCATTGAGGGAACCATGAATGCCAACATGTACTGTGACATACTGAAGCAGAGCATGATCCCCTCTCTTCAGAGACTGGGCCGCAGGGCAGTATTCCAACATAGTGGCCAACATGGCCAAGCATGTCTCCAGACCTAAATCCTATTGAGCATCTGTGGGGAATCCCCAAACAGAAGGTGGAGGAGCACAAGGTCTCTAACATCCACCAGCTCCATTATTTTGTCATGGAGGAGTGGAAGAGGACTCCAGTGGCAACCCGTGAAGCTCTGGTGACCTCCATGCCCAAGAAGGTTAAGGCAGTGCTGGGAAATAATGGCGGCCACACAAAATATTGACAATTTGGGCCCAATTTAGACATTTTCACTTAGGGGTGTACTCACATTTGTTGCCAGCGGTTTAGACATTAATGGCTTTGTGTTGAGATGTTTTGAGGGGACAGTAAATTTACACCATTATACAAGCTGTACACTCACTACTTTACATTGTAGCAAAGTGTCATTTTTTCAGTGTTGTCACATGAAAAGATAGAATAAAATATTTTAAAAAATGTGAGGGGTGTACTCACTTTTGTGAGATATTGTACTATACAGTACGTAAGGCGATTATTCCCTATTACCTGCACTGAGCTGCAAGACTGTGCAACATCAGCCAGCACAGCTGGCATCGCAACCCTCCATTATATCCAACTGTAATCAATAATACCAAAATGTAGGTCAGATTATGACATCACATATTTTCCTGCTACTATACCTCAAGGTATATTCTGCTGGGTCTAATCCTGAAGTTTTTCACATATCTCAAGTTTATGGATGTCAAGCTATAATTTGATGTTAACCCACTCCTAGATCTAACATACACAGTTACCAGCACTGGAAATGTATTCGGTCAAAATTATTACCTGGTGACAAATGTGAGGATGACAAACTATGATCTGATACAGAGACAATTACTGAAAATGTTTTATTATGCATTGACATTTTGCATTATAAATCTTCCACCAATATTCTCTACGGTAAGGACAAAACAATTCAGAAATAAAGGCAGGTCTGAAAAGCAGTGAATTACGCCACTATGTGGTACTAGAGCAGAGTAGGGGTCTCAAACTTGTAGTTCCATAGCAGCTGGAGGGCCACAAGTCCCATCATGCCTCTGCCTGAGGGAGTCATGCTGGTAACTGTCAGCCTTACAAGGCCTCATGGGACTTGTAGTTTCACAACAACTGGAGGGCCATCAGTTTGAGACCCTTGTACTAGAGGTTATAACAGGTCTGGTGTGGCACACATAAGAGTACACAGTTGGTCTGGCACGGCACACAGAAGTCACAGCAGCTCTGGTCCGGCACACAGAGATCTTTGATATACCAGCAGATTGCTGCACCCTTGCCTGACAGATTATTCATGCAGATCCAGAAGTAAGACTAAATACCAGAACTTTCGTCCTCTACAGACGTCAAACAAAATTTCCACCCACAGCATCGGATGATTCATCAAAGTCGTATTTCAGCAGAATGCAAATAATTACACACATCTTTGTGTTCAAAATTTTCCGCTTCACACGGGGAACTGGAAAAAGGTCACAAATGGACCACAATCTACATAATGTGCCCAATCTTCCTATCCGTGAATAAGGAATAGGAGAGAAGAGGAACGATAAGGATATGGGATATTGGGACCAACTCCATATCCATATATAGTTACATAGTAGGTAAGGTGGAATAAAGACAATGGTCCATCCAGTTCAACCTGTGTAGGTGTACGTGAGTCAGTATCGATAATCATTTCCCACATCCCTGTATGTTGTGTTCTTTAAGATGCACGTCCAGGAGACTTTTAAAAATATCCATACTCCCCGCTGCCACCATCAATTGTGGAAGAGAGTTCCACATTCTTACCGCCCTAAAAGTGAAAAAAAAACAACGCAGCTTAAAGTGGGGTGCCCCCTAAAAAAAAAAAAAAAATAATTAAAAGTCAGCAGCTACAAGTACTGCAGCTGCTGACTTTTAATAATCGGACAATTACCTGTCCCAGGGTCCAGCGATGCGGGGGAACGAAGCCCCCCCATTCGTTCCCCACTCCGCCGTCATTCTTACTGTGGGCACCCGGCCGTGGCTTCACAGCCGGGCACCCACTGCGCATGCGCGAGCGGCGCAGGGCACCGTGATACGCCGCACAGTCATTTGGGACACGTGACAGGTCCCACATGACTGTGCGGCGCGAGGGGAAGTGATGTCACCAGCCCGGGCAATGAAGAAGGCAGACTACGAGGGACCCCCTAGCAACAAGCATTTAGAGGTGAGTAAAAAAAAATTTCTATTTTTTGGTGGCAACACCACTTTAAGGTTAAATCACTTCTCCTCCCATCTCATTGTGTGGCCCCGTGTCCTCTTACACCCCCTGAGACTGAATAGTGTTTTCCTACGCTGGGATCACCATTGAGGTATTTGTAAATCGCTATCATGTCCCCTCTCAAGCATCTCTTCTCCAGCGAGAACAAATTTAGTACTTATAGTCCTCGTATTTGAGGTCCCCCACTCCCCTTATTAATTTAGTTGCTCTTCTTTGGACTCTCTCCAGTGCCAGCACATCCCTCCTGAGGACCAGAACTGGATGGAATACTCCAGATGTGGCCGAACCAGAGTTTTATAAAGTGGCAGGATTATAGTTTTTATCTGTGGAGTATATTCCCTTTATTATGCATGCTAAAATTCTGCTGGCTTGGGTAGCTGCAGCTTGACATTGCATGCTATTGTTCAGTCTGTCATCTACTAGGACCCCCAGATCTTTGTCCATCCTGGAATCCCCCCAGAGGTCTGTCCCCCGTCCTCCCCCCAGTAAGTAGTTTGCGTTTGTTTTTAGCCAGCAAGTGCATTACCTTACATTTCTCCACATTAACCTCATTTGCCATATAGTTTCCCACTCCATTATTTTGTTCAGGTCTTTCTGAAAAAATGTATATATCCTGATGTGAAGTTGTTGCCCTGTTTATTTTTGTATCGGCCATAAAAACTGAGTTTGAGATATTTATCCCTTCCTCTATGTCATTCATGAATGAATTAAACATAGCTTTCCTTGAGATCTACATTTAACACGGTTCCCACAGCAGCAACACCACATCTAATGCAGTTCCCTCGGGATCAACGCCACATTCAACACGGTTCCCTCGGGACCAATGCCACATCCAGCACAGCTCCCCCGGGACCAATACCACATCTAACACTGCTCCCCCAGGGGCCAACACCACATCTAACACGGCTCCCCCAGAACCAATACCACATCCAACACGGCTCCCCAAGGGGCCAACACCACATCTAACACGGCTGCACCAGGGGCCAACACCACATCTAGCCCAGCTCCCACCCCACATGTTACATGGCTCCCACAGGACCAACTCCACATCATTAGATATAAATGGCTTCAACAGGACCAACCCTACATTTGACAAAGCTACACAAGGAACAACTCCATATTGAACATGGCCACCTTGGGAGAAACTCCACATCTGACATTTCTTCCCTGGGACCAACTCCACACATATCAAGACTCCCCCATGACAAACTACACATCTAAACATGGCTCCCTCTGGACCAATTCTACATGTCATGGCTTCCACAGGACAAACTCCATATCTAATGCAGCACTCCTTGAACCAGCTCCACATTTAATATGTGTTCCCCCTGAACCAACTCGACAGTTTACACAGCAACTCCAAACATTACATGACTTCCAGTACCAACTCTACATCTAATGCCATAACCTCTGGACCATATCCACGTCTAACATGGCTACTCTGGGAACGACGCCACAAAAAAATTACTGTTTCGGGTCAATTTCCTTATCTAACATGCCTCTCCCAGACCAATTCCACATTTAACATGGTTTCCACAGGACAAACTCCATGTCTAACAAGACTCCCCAGTGACCAACTTCACATTTAATTTGACTCCTTTGTGGGAATTTCTTCATCTAACATGGCTTCCACAGGATCAAGGTGGAGATGGATTAAAACACCTATGATCTTTTTTTTTATTGCTGTATGTGCCCCCCATTAGGGAGATTCACTCTATCCATTTGTCCTGTTTACCATTATCATTGGAAGTGAAAGTAAAATAAAATCCCAAATGTTGGGTTGTCTCCAGAAAAGGGAAGAGGGGGAAATTTCCAAAGGGGACACTAGTTCTGGTGACCTAGGGATCCTCAAGAGATTCCCTTAATTTGCAGGGATTTCCTCTCACTTCCTGTTTTGGCTATGGGACAGGAAAGCAAGGGAAATCTCCGCAATGGACACAGATGGCAAAAAAAATAAAAAATCTAACAGGAGTTACAACCCTCCCTTTTGCCTCGTACACACGATCGGATTTTCTGCAGACAAAGCGTCAGACTTTTGTCCGAAGGGCATGTACCGGGAACTTGTCTTGCATGCAAACGGTACACAATTGACGGCCAACAAACGGGAATGTAGTGATGTACTATGTGGAATTTCAGCTCTTGAGCACCACCCTTTGGGTACCTTCTGCTAATGTCGTTTTTGGTAAGCACTGATTCCGAGCATGCGTATTTGTACTTTGGATTTATGTGTAAGGGACTTGTGTACACACGATACAAAAATCTGACAACAGACCGTTGTCCGCCAAAAATTTACTAGCCTGCCATCCAACATTTTTGGTGGAAAATTCAACAACAATTGTTTGAAGAAGCGTACTAATGGTCGGATTTTAGTCAAACAGTCTGTCATCACACAATTCCCTGCCGAATTTCCGATCGTGTGTACGAGGCTTTACTCTAGCCAAAATGAAAAAAAAAACTTTTACCTATAGTTCTACTTTAAGTTCAAGCTTAGAATAAAACAAACTAGTACTACACATTGTTTTATGTATGTAGAATAATACTGGCTGGAAGTAGTTAATATCTGATCACACGACTAGGAATAAAAACCATCCCTCTGCAAGGGAGAATCCATCACTACCTCATAATCCCCCCATCCACGTGGGCCTGGGGTAAATTATCTTGTCTCTTTAGCGACGCATGCCCTAGTCCTCCAGGCATTGATCATGGCTGCTTGGGGCCACTCATTCTTTTACTGCTCCACCATCTTATCCCCAGACAGACAAAAGCATCAATAAAGACACCACTCAGACAACAGCTTTACATGTTTCTCACCCAAACACCAGAGATCTTACATAGTACCCGAAATTCTATTCTGTGTGCCACCTTTACCAGTGTGATGGTCCATGATGGCTTCCTGTGCTGTTTCCGGGTTCTTCAAAGTTGCAGATCACCTCACTAACAAATTCATTCATTGATTAATATCAATTCCAGCAGCTCTGCCCATATTTAATGCCAGTCAATGCAAACTGGTGAAAATACAATCTCCACCTTAATAAATGAGAAAAGCAAGGGCTGTGGTTGGGGTGCTGTTGTCCTCTTTGTTCAGGAAATAACTCCAATTTATTGAGTCAGATTGCTAGGATTGTTTCTTTTGAAGTGCTACAGAGAAAGAATATGATGAAAGGGTCTGCAAAATGGGGGATACGTTGCCCGAGGCACAATAAACGAGTGGATTTCGGGTGCCCAAGTGGAGGGTGTGAAATTGATCCCTGGATAGTGTGTGATTGGTCACTCGGCCATTACCAGACGAGCGGTAATTAGAGGCATTTTCCCTCCACATAAATATAATGGTGCTTTGATCTCTCATAAAAGCTGGCATTTGAATTCCTCAGTCGGCAGAGCGAGGCGACGACTTGTGTCGCCATCACAGCTGAGCGCCAAACCGCCATTATCCTCATCATTAGTACAAGTGCAGCGTCTGCACTGATGGAGCAATCACCAAGGGTATCACTCTCCCACATTTACTCTCTAACGTCATAGTTTTATCAATACTAAGGAATGCTCCACTGTGCTGAAATCAGCCCACTAATCAGCTCAGCTGAGAAAACAGCAGACAATCACCCCACTAATCATCGACCAGATACCTATATAATTGAATATCTGAGCACTGGTGAGACCAGCCAGGGAGTAAACAGGTGAAGGACAAAATAACAGAAACACAGCCTGAAAAAAAACAAAAACAAAGACTTTAACAGGGGGTTGATATGGCTGACTTCCTCCTGAAAATGCTAAAGGCCTGGCTGTCTGCGATTTCAGTACTTTATGAAACAGTGAACAAGGTTGATTGTTCAGAAAAAAACAGTTTTGGATGAGTGGCTGCAAAATGACTGAAACCACTGGATCAACATGACAGCCAGGGTATTGGTATTTCCAGCTTCTGTGCTTCCTCTGTACAGACTTCTAAATTTACCAACATGGGCAAATATGAGGATTGATGCAAGTGTGCATCTGCTAAAATCGTGATGCAGGAAACAGACCTAGCTGGGACAGGGGCTTTTGGAGAGGACTGGGAGCAAGCCTCTTACCCACCGACTATGGATCCTGGTATTTAAGGGAACACTACTCTTTGTAAGGTGTATGCCTGGGGGATCCTTGGAGTAAAGTTACTTGGAATTCAAGTCCATGTGTCCCTAGGACACACAGACTCTGGGACTCTAGGCCTGGGGCCCCTGTATAGGGCCTAGCTGCCAACAATAACTGCTCCACACTGCGAGACTCAAAGCAGATGTGATGTCATCCACTCAAGCCACCTGTTTGGGGTCATCTGCTATAATATGTTTATTGTAAGTAGGTAGGTCTAGTGTGCCTCCTAAGGGTCTTTCACCCATTGTTAATTGTGCCAATTACCGTACCTATTGTGTGCCACAAAAATATTGAGGAATGTGTTTATACTTGTAATAATGTGTAGTTCACCTTGTGAGCTTAATGCCAACAAGTCTGACCTGGAATGAGACATCCAGGTGGCTAGTTGTTTAATTAACGTATGTTGATAGTCAATGTTGGCTGTTCCTTAGTTATGTTAAATTGACACTAAGGGTTTGTTGTTTTTTGTTTTTTTAAATAACAAACATATCATACTAACCTCCACTGTGCAGCTCATTTTGCACAGAGTGGCCCTGAACCTGCTCTTCTGGGGACCCTCAGTGGCTCTCGCGGCTTCTCCCCACATCAGATAACCCCCTGTGAGAAGTGCTCTGCCAGGGGGTTACCTTGCGGGCGTGCACCCGAGCATTCAGCGACCAAATGCAGGAGACTCGGGGCCGCCCCCCATCGCTCGCGTCATTGGATTTGAATGACAGCAGCGGGAGCCAATGGCTGCGCTGCTACCAATCTATCCAATCAACAGCTGAGAACCCAAGGCAGAGAGAGCGCATCCCCATGGGTCAAGTTCGAGGGTTCAGGTAAGTAAAACGGGGGGGGGGGGCTGGTCACTGACAAGTATTTTTCACCTTAATGCATAGGATGCATTAAGGTGAAAAAACATGAACCTTTACAACCCCTTTAATTATTTTACGGTGTACAGGTTATATTGTTAGGGTAACATGATCAGGAGGGAGATGTCCTCCTGTGGGGTATATATTCTGTATCAAAGTTTGTTCAATAAAAGTTCCAGTTTGACAGCTAAATTAGTCCTGCCTAGTTCTTGGTTATAATATGCAGCTATAATATTTGATATCCATGTTCAGCCTGGAGGAAGCAGTATACTGACGGAATCACTCAAGCAGAGTATGCAGGGGCGGGCTGGGCCGGGGGGCAGGGTGGCAATTTCCCCCTAGGCTGCCCTAACAATATATGCAAAACGGCCGGCGGCCACCGCTCACGATTTTTTTTTTTTTTTCGGGTCAGGACAGGGGCTGCAAGCTGAGGCAGAGGGAGGGGCGCAGAAACTCAAGAGGCACTCACTTATGTAGTGGAGGCCGCTCTGTTCCCACACCTCCCGTCGGTCGCGCTCACACTAATCCAGTGACAGTGGAGTGAGAGCCAACCTGTCAGCTCGTGTGGGGGATTCCCCCCCTCCTCTCCTCCTCCTCTCCTCCGAACACTGCAGCTTGTGTGAGCGTCGGCCCACTCTGTTCCCTCCCCTGCTTCCTCATTGGTAGAGGGAGGGAGCCCATCAGAGCCTCCAGCAGCTGCAAAGCATCATGGGACATGTAGTCCCGGTGGCCTAATAGCAATTCCTGGGCGCAAACAATTCCCTAGCTTGACCACAGGAAGAGAACAAACGAGAGGCTGCGGGGGAGCAGACTTTCACCCCATGAGGCTGATCCTGAGGACAGAGCACAGATAATGTAAGTTTTTTGGTGAATGTGTTTTTTTTTATTAAAAAGAAAAGTCTTACACTATGAAGATTTCTCACTTCTTTCCCATTGTTTTAAGCTGGGAGCTGATATTATTAACCCCTTCATGCCTAAACCTTTTTTGACACTTGTTTACAAGTAACAAATCTTTTGTTAGAAAATTACTTAGAACCCCCAAGCATTATATATATATATATATATATATATATATATATATATATATATATATATATATATATATATATATATTATTTTTTTTTTTTTTTTTTTTTTTTTTTTTTAGCAGAGACCCTAGAGAATAAAATGGCAATCGTTGCAATATTTTATGTCACACTGTATTTATGTAGCTGTTTCTCAAATACATTTTTTTTTTGGAAGAAATACACTTTCATTAATTTACCACTTCAATACTGGGCATTTTCATCCCTTCCTGCCCAGGTCAGTTTTCATTGTGCGGTCATGCAACATTGTACCCAAATTAATTTTTTCCCACAAATAGAGCTTTCTTTTGGTGGTATTTGGTGATATCACCTCTGCGGTTTTTATTATTTGCACTTTAAACAAAAAAAGAGTGCCAACTTTAACCACTTCAGCCCTGGACCATTTTACTGGCCAAAGACCAGACCACTTTTTGCGATTCGGCACTGCGTCGCTTTAACTGACAATTGCGCGGTCGTGCGACGTGGCTCCCAAACAAAATTGACGTCCTTTTTTTCCCACAAATAGAGCTTTCTTTTGGTGGTATTTGATCACCCCAAACAAACAAAAATAGAGTGACAATTTTGAAAAAAACGCATTATTTTTGACTTTTTGTTATAATAAATATCCCCCAAAAATATATTAAAAAAAACATTTTTTCCCTCAGTTTAGGCCAATACGTATTCTTCTACATATTTTTGCTAAAAAAAAAATCGCAATAAGCGATTATTGATTGGTTTGCACAAAAGTTATAGCGTTTACAAAATAGGGGATAGTTTTATGGCATTTTTTAATAATTTTTTTTTACTAGTAATGGCGGCGATCAGTGATTTTTATTGTGACTGCGACATTATGGCGGACACATTGGACATTTTTGACACATTTTTGGGACCATTGTCAATTATACAGCAATCACTGCTATACAAATGCAGTGATTCCTGTGTAAATGACACTGGCAGTGAAGGGGTTAACCAGTGGGTGGCAGTGTAGGGGTTAAGTGTTCCTAGGGGTGTGTTACTAACTGTGGGGGGCTGGGCTTTCATTTAGTGAACACTGATCTCTGCTCCAATCACATGGAGCAGAGATCAGCGTCACTTGTTGCTAGGCAGAACGGGGAGATGCTGTTTACAACGGCATCTCTCCGTTCAGCCGCCCCGTGAGACGATCGCGGGTATGCCCGCAGCGATAGAGTCCGCAGGACCCGCGACCAGACTCACAGGGGTCCCGACCAGATTGGACGTACATGTACGCCAATATGCCTGCCTGTGCCATTGTGCCGACGTACATTGGCGTGTGCTGGTCTGGAACTGGTTAAAAAAAACACAATATTTTTTACTTTTTGCTATAATATGCCAACTTAAGCCTTAACAGTTTAGGCTGATGTGTAATTTTCTACATATTTTTGGTAAAAAAAATTGCGATAAGAAGTAATAAGTTATAGCGTCTACAAAATAGGTTATTGATTTATGGAATTTTTATAATTTTTTTCTTTTTACTAGTAATGCTGCAATTTTTATTGTGACTGTGACATTGCGGTGGACAGATCGGACACTTGACACTATTTTGGGACCAGTGACTTTTATACAGCGATCAGTGCTATAAAAATGCACTGATTACTGTATATCACTGGCAGGGAAGGGGTTAACACTAGGGAGCAATCAGGGGGTTAAATGTGTTACCTAGGGAGTGATTCTAACTGTGGGGGAGATGGGACTGACTAGCGAGGAGACCAATCCTATATACTAGGAACATACGATCTGTCTCCTCTCCCCTGACAGGATGTGAATCTGTGTATTTACACACACAGATCCACATTCCTACTCTGTCATGAGCAATTGCGGGTGCCCGGCAGACATCACAGCAACCGGGTACGTGCATCGGCTCCTCAGTGACGTGTACCTCAGTGTACCACCAGGAAGCCAAGGATGACCTATGATAAAGAGCACACTGGTGACATCTATCATAGAACCTGGTCCAGGAGGCAGGACTTCGTATGACAGAAGCCGCACTGGGTAAGCGGGAGATCTCCGCTCTGTGTTATCCAGCAGCTTTTCTCTCTCTAATCCCCATGCACTGAACAGACTGCATTGATGGGCTATGGTGAGGCTGCATTGATGGGCACTGACAAGGCTGAGCTGATGGGCACTGGTGAGGCTGCATTTATAGACACTAGTAAGGCTGCATTGATGAGCATTGGTGAGGCTGCATTGATGGGCACTGGTGAGGCTGCATTGATGGGCATTGGTGAGGCTTCATTGATGGGCATTGGTGAGGCTGCATTGATGGGCACTGTTGATGGTGAGCTGATTCGTGGATTAATGGGCCACTTGACTAGACTTGCCCCCCAGGCCTAAGGCTGCCAGCCCTCCCCTGAGAGTATGGGGCGGTTCCATCACAATGCATTAATATGCACTTGGGTACATAAGACTTCAATAAGATGTAATTAAAAGAGTTACAGATGGTGCCAGAACAGCATTTCCCCATTGGGTAGATTCCCCGCCAGCTCCTGTCAAGGTGACATTGTGCCACCCAGGAACAACACAAGCACTCATAAGGACTGGTAGATGTTCTGCACCACTCCCTCCGAGTCCAGCTAGTGTGGTAACAGAGTCTTAAAAGAAAAGTGACATCATATACCAGATAGATATGGACAGACATTTCCAAAGCCCAGCACTACCTTCTCACATTTTACGGTCTAAATGACAACCCATATAGATCTTCACAAGCTAGCAGACAGGGGAGTGTTCCTCCTCTGACCCATTCAGCTGTGTGTGTTGTAAATAGAACAGCATGATCAGATCCATCTTGTTGTAGAACTGGGGTTTAGCCTCAAGCATGCCACCTGCTGGCGGCAATGATGAATCTTCTTGGGTGATATTCGCATAGCGGACCTTGGTCAGCAATATTTTTAAGGCTACACAGTCTCTAGTGGCACAATAGCATTTCTCAGATTAAAGCAGTGGTTCTTAACCTCGGGTCCATGGATCCTTAAGTGGTCCATAGATGGGTTTCCAGGGGCCCGTGAGGGTCAGATGAAAAACAACACTTACATTCACTATACAGACCTCTCCCTCATCCCAATCAATGGTTTCCCATCAAAAGATATAAATTTTTAAAACGCACCCTGCCGCTGCTTATAGCGCCGACCACTAAGTGTGTCTTGACTCATTCTTGACCCATGTTTGCCATTTAAATTTGTACCATTGTTCTCTGCACCACTGTCATCTTGTGCCACTCCCCAATAGCAAGGGCTAATTCTCATTTTCTAGTAGCAGTAGATTTGAGCAGAATTAAAAAAGTTTTCTTCATTTGCATCAGATGATTGTTTTTCATTTTTGTAATGAGAGGCCATCACTTTTTGCATGAAAAGAGGGGAGTTTTTTGTTAAAGTGGAACTTTAACCATTACTTGATAAAAAATAATGTTCTTTAGCAAGGAACATATATTTCACATGAATAATTCTGCCACCGAAATTAATGAGCGCTGTAAATTGCCTCCAGCATTGCTCCCGTTTCTTTTTGCTGGAGGCTGCCATTTTTGCTGATACCCAAAGCCCCCGTACAGCAGTAAATCTTTAGGGGGTCAGCAGATCGGACTCTAGTAGCTCTGATTTTCAACACAGTGTATTACTGGATTTTAAACAGTAAAGGCACTTATTTTTAAAAAGGGTTGTAAAGTCTTGAGGTTTTTCATCTTAATGCATTCTATGCATTAAGGTGAAAAACCTTTTGTGCTGCAGCCCCCCAGAGACCCCCCTTTTATTTACTGGAACCTGTTCGTTACAGCATCGAGGACGAGCCCAGCAGCTCCAGCCGCTGTCTCGGGTTCTCATTGGATAAATTGATAGCAGCAGGAGCCATTGGCTCCCGCTGTTGTCAATCAAATCCAGTGACATGGGAGCCAGGGGGCGGGGCCGAGTCCTGCTGTCTGTGTCAACGAAAGCTGCAGCAGGTCTCGGGATCGCGCCTGCATGAGTGCCCCATGGAAAGCTGCTCTCCGTGGGGGCACTCGATCAGGAGGGGGAGCCAGGAGCTCCGCCCGTGCACCCCAGAAAAGGAGGATCAAGCCGCTCTGTGCAAAACCCTTGCACAGAGGTGGTAAGTATAACATGTTTGTTTTGCTTTTTTAAATCAATCTTTACAATCAATTTAATACTTTACATAGCTATACCTGCAAAATGGGCCAGCCTGGAGTGATCTAGCTGGACTTCATTTTCTAACTCAAGTTCCACTCCAAGATTGTTTACTTTATTCAAACGTCCGATATGTACGAGGCAAGCTAATTTCAATAAAATAAATTACAAATATTCACTGCATGCAACGTTGTATTTATGTGAATATTTCTGGGGAGGGGGGGGGGGGGGGATATCCATAGCTTTCATCAGATTCTTAAAGGGGTCCCTGACTCAAAAAAGGATAAAAACCATGCACTAGAAGAACTCCTGAGATGGCCAGCAGGGAAAAGGTCCACGGAAAATAGTAATGAATTAACCATTGAGAGAATTGCTCAGTATATGTGATTTTTTTTTTCATTACTCATCACCTATTGCCCCTGTAATCCAGAGGGGTGACATTGGTGAGGGTCATTTGTTGTGTTTTCAGCACAGAGGATCCATTGTTGTAGGGAAGGAGGCCACTGTACACTCCCTGATGAGAGAATAAAAACACACCTGGCTAAAAAATATGGCACTTCCATTATCCATCGAAAATGATTATCTGGCCCAAGAGTACTATTTAAAAAAAAAAAAAAAAAAAAAAAAAAACACACCTAGGGCTTTTTAGATGTCATATTTCACATAAAAGCATAAAACAAAAAGTCCTAAAAAAATGAAATGACATAATTATACAATGACATAAAAGGCTTCCAGAGGGCCACAAACATCAGATACAGCAAAGCAGTGGCGGCCACTCCATTAGGGGCGCAGCCCCCCTAATCGATGAGCCCAGCCGCTAATCATGCAGGGTGCCAGACTCATGGATTTCAATGGGGGTGTTTCTTTATTTTTTAAAGGAAATTATTAGAGCCTGAGGCTCTAATTGGCTTCACAAAAGAGTGGGCTTGGGGCAAAGGGCACTGCACCCTGAGCTCACCCAGCTGTGTGACAATAACAAATGAATATTGCTTCTCCTCCCGGGCCAATCAGGAAGCTGCTCCTGAGACCCGATTGGCCGAGAGGAGAAGCGATCATATTGGTCGTAGAGGAGGAGACACAGTGGGAAGCCACCAAGGAGGAGGAGATGCAGGCGGAAGCCACCAAAGCTGCCTGTGACCTAGATGGGGTAAGTGTGGGGCTGGTGGGTGAATGGGCGAGCGACGGGGGAGTGGTGGGTGGTTTACTGAATGACTGGTTTGATTGACGGACTGAATGGGGAGCGGGTGGTTTGCACCAGCCACCACTGCAAAGACTTATCATAAGTGCATACGCAACCCCTTTATCAATACCCTCAATAACCCATTGATTAGCAAGTTTTCACATCTTTACAATCCTGAACATAAACCGTTAAAAGTTCTTTCCTCATTTTAAAGCCAATTCTTGCATGGAGATGGGGACAATACCCAACTTCTGTTTCCCAGGTCAAACATCGGCTTCATCTGGAGATATGGAGGCCATATAAATCTATATAAAATATACACATATACTAACCATATAGTAGACCCAAGCCCTATTCCTATTCAGGGGAGGTAGCAACAGAGTTCACTCTTACTTTTTTTGGAGAGGGATCCATGGTGCCCGTTGGGAAGATTTACAACCCAATTAGTGTACGAATCCTGGAAGTGGTATTCCAAGGGATGCCTTACCCCAATACATTATACATGCAAGAAACACATCACAAAAGGAAATATGCATCTGCTGCGGCTACCATTTTGGAAAAGTATATATTTATTGGACAAATAAAATCAATAATATGACAGGGCAGTGTAAGACCACCCCCAAATAATTGCTTATACCACCAAACTCTTTAGAATTATTTGCTGGCTCCTGTGGTAGTAGTATTTTGTTCACTGCTATCTCCTCCTGAATGGGAATAGGGTTTGGGTCTACAACATGGTTTGTGTTTTGTCCCTTTAAACATATACTGTAAATCTCCTGAAGAAGATAAAGCCTAAACATATACCCAGTAAAGCTAAAACGGAACTAAAGTGTGTGAACTGAAGACCAGGTCGCATGCCCTACAAAGATGGAAAAACCGATGTCTAATGCCAAAAAAAACAAAAAAAACATTAAGCACTAACCGATATATGGTGCTTTGGGTGGGAAAAAAAAGGAGGGTCCCTGTCCTAAAAGCAGGCCATACATGGGTCAAATTTCAAAAGAATTTTCATTCGAATTTCGAACCATTCATTATTTTTTTCAGCAAAGGCGATTTTCATGTGGCCATCGAATTTAAGTGGCAGGTTGGAAATTTTTTGAAAAAAAAATAAAAAATTTGAATCAATGATTGGAGGAGCGTGCAAGAAATATAATTGATAAAGAAATGCGCATGAACGCAAGAAAATAAAATTCCTGAAAAGAAAAAAAAGATTCCCAGCCACAAAAATTGTTTTCTGTAGAAACATTAGATGGAATCGAAGGCTTGATTGGTTGAATTTCAAAATCAACGATGGCACCATCAGATCACAGAACGCACTAAATTTCAGATTTTTTAAAAAATTTGTTTGGAATTTGACCCTACATAAGACCACGGGCTTGAATAAGTTGAATTCACCTGATGAGAGTGGAACGTGAAGTGCCCCCTAGTGGGAGCTTCAGGAATGACAACCCGCATCAAACCAACAGAGGTAATTCACCTTAAGATGTTTTAGAGCCAGACAGAATATGGCAGAATAAGGAGGAAATTAACTTGGGAAGAGAACAGGTCTTGGACCTCAGGACATCCTTTTCTCTGTGCAGCACAAGAGGGGGTTCTTTTTAGGACAACACCACAATGCAGTCATGGCACATAGGTAGGCAACCTCACAAGTAAGGGTAGACAGACACTTATATCCCCAGTTCAAAGGACAGTTTCTGAAGAACAAAAGAAGCCAGGTGGGATCCCACAGTGTCATTAGGAAATGTACATGGGGAATAAGTGAGTGATAACTGGTGGAAAGTTCTAGACTAAGGAAAAGAAACAAAAAGGGGATGCAATTTGACTCCTGATAACACTCAAGATCCAGACCAGACTAGAGAAAGACAGGGCTTGCCCCAATGAGTATTTCCTTGAATGGAATTTCCTTTTTTTGCACCATGAAAAATATGCATTTCAGGTGTGATAGTAGACTTTGCATGAAGCAATTTCCTAGGTTTAGCATAAGCCCTTATTTTTCAGGACCTGGTTTTCAAAAGTCAGATTGTTAAGGCCAGCAACTAAAATTGGGGAGCTAAACTGATTTTTGGGAGAGAAAAGCTTGAAAATTTAGGAAGCCCACAGTTTCTGCCAAGGGTTAGACAAAGCCTGTGTACTACTTCTGCCTGGACCAGTTTAGTTTGATGAGAATCGCTGGAATACCCTCTCTTGATCCTGCAGATAAGGAACATGTTTCAGAGAAGGAAAGATTAGGATCAACTTATCCCATAGAGTCCCAGAGTATCCACTGCAAAGGCTAGAGAATCTATGGGCCTGGAGACAATCTTTCTCAGTTTTCTGGTAAAACTGGAAGTGAGTAGATCCATATCTGGCATTTTAAGACCGTGCCCCCACCCACAGCAGAGGTCTGGAAACACCTTGAGGTGAAGAGACTATACTCCGATGATGACGACTGAGGAAGTCCATCAGCTAATTTTCGATGCCGGAGATAAGCACAGTGGACAGGGCTGGGCTGTGAAGGTCCACCCTAGCAAGAATCTTGTCTTACGAAACCCTATTTGGATGACCCTGCAGTTGAGAAGTCAAATGGTCAAACCATAACTGAATTGCTTTGAGCTCCAGAACATTAATCTAGCATGAACTTTTTCCTGCAACCAAGACCCTAGCACCAAGAGAGTATCTAGTGTTCCTCCATACCGGCTGGCATAGATCATGAGAATCTTCCAAATCAGGGAAAGGAAGGATACTCTGACTCAAGTGCTGAACTCAAGATCCACCAGGTAAGGGTAAGTCTGATTTTGTGGGTCAGGCATACAATGGGCAGGCAATGGGCAGAAACTGAGCGTGCTTGTCCCTTACTGCCAATTTGTTAAGCTGAAAGTGGGCATATTGAATGGCTTTGAAATAGGCCACCATTATTCCAAAAGCCTCATGCAACATATCCCACTATGGAGATGCCCTGAGAGGGAAGCAGAGCAAGAACAATGGCTAGTACTTTGGTGAACACCTGAGCTGCAGGGGACAGACCAAAAATGTTAAAAATTTTGTGTCCACAGTAAACTGCAGGTAGCATTGATGTACCAGGAGGATGTGAACATGCAAAGGGCCATCCTTGATGTCCACAAAGGCACATGATCAACCAGATGGAGGGAAAAAATATGTCTGACTTTGTAGATTCCATGCAAGAGTTGGTACCCAATGAAAAGTGTTGAGAACCTTTAAATGCTGTATTGTTAAAATGTTTACTTGGGAATGGCGAACAGGTTTGATTAGAAACCCTGAAGAGGTTCTCCTCTGGAACAATGTCAATGACACCAAAAGGTGAAATGTGCCAGAGAGTGGTGGTCCATCAAACATGGTAGAAATGTTGGCATGTTAGACAACACGAAGCAGGGCATAGGCAAAGTTTAACATTTTTGTGTGATGCCCCAGGATACCATATTTTTGACCAAGAGACATTCCCCCCTCTCTGAAAGTGGCGCCTCACCTCAATGAAAGGATGACGCATTTGCGAATACAGAGTATTTGACTTGTGGAGGAGCTGAGCTCCAGGCTTGGCGTAGATACCTACTACACCCTGGAAGAAATAAAAAGTATCTTTCCCAGCCTCAGAGGTAGAGGGTTACCGAGCTTTACTTTCTGCGGCAAAAGAGATCTCTTCCCAATGGTTTTGCCCTTGGTAAAGTTGTCTAGGAATGTGCCAAGAGACGTTCTTTAGTAAAGGGTTCCACAGACCAACATTCAAGCCAATGCATGTACAGATAGGAGACCTCAATTGGATGTTGGTGCTATTACATCCACAAGCCCAGCAACATAGGCGCAATGGAGGAATAAAGAATCAGGCAAGATACAGTTAGGATCCCTAGTCTATCCTTAGACCAGATGCCCAGGGTCTGGCAGCTTAGCCTGGTATCCATTAAAGGCTGTAGGGCATAGGAGAAGAAGTCTTTAAAACAGGGGAAGCCATCACAGGCACAGTCAGAGGAACAGCCAAAACCACTATGGGAAAGGCCCTTCTCAGTGATCTGTGTTATCCTTGACCAAAACTGAGGATCATAAGCTGGAAAGACCCACAGGGCTACAACCCCTTGCAATCATGATCCATCATATGTGTCACTGTTCACTATGTTCCCCCCAAACCTGTAGGGAAAGGCACTGGCTCTATAATCTGTTAACTATAGTCTCTAGTATGCTTCTGCAGCGGTGGTCTGGATGGCCAACAATACAGTACTAGAAAGTACCAATGCAAGACTAGGATGCGCATTCAGACAATTTTCACTGATCCGTTGAGCATACCGCCTATGGAGTCTTCAGAGACATGGTCCTGCCAGATGGCCCTGGACCTGTAAAGTGCTCTGCGGCTAATAGAAGAACCTTGATTTTAAAAAAGTCAAGAAAAGGTTTTGCTCCTCTCAGTGGAGGGAAGACGTCCACTTTTCTGGGACACTAGCAAAAAAAATGAAGCATGCTGGGAGTGGGAGGGGCTATGCTAGGCCCTCTATGCAGCTTTGTTTACCAGTGTCCAATCTCTTGAAGGCGGCAGCATGACCCTATGTAGTGGAAGTACTTCATTCTGAGTCACCTAATGTACGATCAATAAAAAAAATTATTTAGGACTTATTGTATTACGTTTTTATTATCAATATGTGTTTTAGAGTGTTGAGGTCACTTGCTAATGGTTGCAGCTTTTTCATGTGTATTTTTAGGGTGATATATTATTCTTTGGTATTTATTTTGTATATCAGTTTTGGTTGGTTGTAAGGTCCATAGCAGCGCACAAGTACTTTATATTTAATTTTCAACTTGAAACTGACTGTTCTTTGCACTTTTCAGCTGTTTTCAAATCTACACAGTGTCCGTGAGCCCAGGGGCTTTTTAAATGTCAATGGCGTCATCTAGCAGAATTTGTTAGTATGTACCTAAACATAAATTAAATTTGTTGTCGCAAATGTTCCTATAATGTTAAATCCCCCTTCAAATTTGTTGCTTTCAAATAAATCACGACGTCATCATGCATACTGCTGGTCGGGCGGTGTTGCAGGTTTTGTGTTGGATTTAATACGCTTTATGCATTTAAAGTCTTGTGAGTATCTAAATAAACCCTTCAGGTTTTGTTGATGCAGGGCCATGGGGTTTTTATTTTTTCAATAAGGCACATATTGATCAAATTGTGTAACTACTGGAGTCCTCAGAGTGTGTTGAAGCCATTTAATGGTGTCATATGCCAGATGAACCCCCTGTGCTGATGTTACTGAGACCATGGGTTTAGGCCTTGCTCATTTTTTTAGTGTGTTTTCTGTTTTTCAAAAATGCACTACAGTCCATTTAACATCACATCTTTGCATTTTATGGAAAGGGCCAGGGACTTTTTTCAGATTTTTGGATCCATAGACTTCAATGGATCAAAAACATGCATTGAAAAATGCTAAATGTACCTGGAATATGCAAACTGCAACGTGCATAGGTGTGAACCAGGCCTTAATCAACCCAGACTTTATTGACCTCCTATGACAGGTATTCTCAACCAGGGTTTTGTGGAACCCGAGGTTCCTCCAGAGGCGCTAAGGGATTCCTGGAGCTGTGGCCGGTTGACCTCCATGCCATGGTGCCTCCATGGTTCCAGGTCCAGTGCCACATGGCAGATCCAGTGGTATCACACCAATAAACATTTAGCAGTCCTATGGCATTCTGATCAGCACTGTAAGGATTTAATTCTTTCTACTGACCACCAAAGTAAGGAGTATTCTTCCCGCTGACACCAGATTCATTTATTTTTGCAGGGGTTCCCAGAGACCTGAAAATTATTGCAAGGGCTCCTCTAGGCTAATAAGGATGATAAATGCTGCCCTATAACTTAGAGATCTGCTACTTCTGGTAAGAAGTTTGCAAATATGAAGGTGGTGGAGCACTTTGAGAGGCACTAAACAAAGTAATAAAAATGTCACAGCCCCAGCGTTGAATGTTTTGTGGACTATGAATTTTTAGTGGGACTTTTAATTGCATATAAATTCAAGCACACAAGCACTTTATATGGTTTTCGTAATTTATTATCTATTTGGTTTTACAGCTTATGCATTTGTATTTATGCTAAAGTGAGAAGTTTTTTTATGCATTCCATGCATGAAGGTAAAAAAAACCTTCTGAGTGCATCCCCGCCCCAGATACTTACCCGAGCACCATCTCGTTCCAGCGATGTGCAAGAGAGCCTAGACTCTCTTTCCTCATTGGCTCACACAGCAGTGGGAGAAATTGGCTCTGGCTGCTGTCAATCACATCCAGTGGGCCAATAAGGAGAGAGAGAGGGCAGAGCCAAGCTGCACTCCATGTGTGAATAGATCATGTCCATTCACAGGAGTGTGGCTCAGGAGCGAGCCTACTCGAGTGCCCCCAAAGCAAGAGGCTTGCTATTGGGGGCACTTGACAGGGAGGAGGAGCTAGGACCATCACTGGGGTACCCAAAAAGAATAGGATTGGAGCAGCTCTGTGTAAAACCTCTCTTTACACACAGCAGATAAGTATGACATGTTTATATATAAATATATATAATATTTAAATCACTTTAATTATCTATCATGGTACCACATTAAATTATTTATTGAATTGTCACATAGATTTGTATTGATTGAAAAAAAAAAAAAGACGGGATGCTACAGTCGTGCAATGTGTTCTATTGGACGCAGTGGGAGGAACATAACTAGGGGAACAAGTGAATGACCCCATATAGGATTTTGTAATGTTTTCAATGGATCAGGAGGGCCAAGTAAAGAGGAATACATTGTTATCTGAGCTTAACACTCTCAGCTATCACAAACAGAACAATTAATATATTCCTGTGAAAACATCAGGACGTAAAAAAAAAAAAAAAGAAAGAGGACCCGTCAAAAAAAAAGTCCAGATAGAAAACACAACATTTTACGCCAAAATTGTTTAATTAAGCCACACAGGGCTCATGTATGCAGTGGGGATCCCATCTGTTATTGCTATTCAGAAACAAGTGTAATCCTGGCTACTATGGCTGCTGGGGAACATTGTATTGTTCACTTAAGGGTATATTTACAAAAATGTCACAGAGCCATTCATCCTGTGAAACTGTATTGCCTGGGATTGTGGGCAAAATCAAATGTTATCAAATCATTTTCTCCCAAGGTCAAATGTATGAACCAGGATAATACCAAATTATTAAGTATACAATAGACAGAGCTGATGACCATAAGAAATATATTCTTATCTAGTATGAGCTTCAGCTCCATCTAGTGGCCAAGGTGCAGCGTTTTCCTGATTACATGCAGTTTCAAAGGGCAAATAAATGCATATATATATATATTTTTTTTAAATAAATACAGCCCCTCCTTTGGGCACCTGCCTTTTGGGCCGTCATTTTGTCTTATCTAGTTGCCCTGGTGGTGCAATAAAACTATTAGCAATTTAGACCTTTTTTTGCCATTTAGAGCTTTTTTTCCCCCCTGTTCAGAAACAGGTTTAATAAACTGGGGTATATTTATTAAAACTGGAGAGTGCAAAATCTGGTGCAGCTGCCATAGAAACAAATCAGCTTCCAGGATTTAGCCCAGGTTAAAACTGAGGGCGGGGTTGATTTCAAACTGGCATTTTAGGCAATTTGACAGACATCTGTGCGGCTTCATGCACCGATGTCTATTGAAATGAGATCTATGTTTCCGGGGGAAGGGTGTCAGGGACTGCCAACATCCTAATATATATATAGAAAAGGTGGGCAAAGCACTGGAATAATCCTATTGGACTTTAACCACTTGCCGACCAGCCGCCGCAGTTTTACTGCGGCAGAATAGCTCGGCTGGGCAAAACGACATTATGTTACGTCGCTTCGCCCTGTGGCCACTAGGGGCGCTTGCCCGCTGCTTGCCACCGGAGCCAATGCGGGTGCCCGGAGGGCACAATGACTGCCAGGCTCCCGCAATCGCTTGTGCCATGAGAACCAGAAAACGGAGAAAAAAAAAACAACCAAAAAATAAATAAATCGCTATTTAAAAAAAAGGGGGGGGGGATACTAATTATAGCAAAATGTACAAAATATTGTGTTTTTTCAAATGTGTCGCTTTTTTTGGTTTATAGCGCACAAAATAAAAACCGCAGAGATGATCAAATACAACCCAACAAAATCTCTATTTGTGGGGAAAAAAAGGACGTCAATTTTGTTTGGATGCAACATCGCACGACCGAGCAATTGTCAGTTAAAACGACACAGTGTCGAATCGCAAAAAATGGCCTGGTCATTCAGCAGCCAAATCTTCCAGGGCTGAAGCGGTTAAAGGCAGAAAGTTGAGTAGTAAACAGTCGAATAAGTTTAAAAGGCAAGCCTTTTAAACTTATTCTACTGTTTACTACTCAACTTTCTGCCTTTAAAGTCCAAGGGGATTATTCCAGTGCTTTGCACACCTTTTCGATGTCTATTGAAATCGCCCCTGAAGTCGCCAAACGTAGTGCGGAAACTACTTTTGTGAATCGGTGTGGTCTTGCAAAGTCGTCCTCGCAACGATTCAAGCGGTGCCATTTCAGCGGTTTCGCATTGATTCAGACGGTGCCATTTCGGGCAATAGGCTCCGATTTTGCATGCCAAATAGGCCCGGTGTGACAAGGACTTGATCTCAAAGCTTAATTGAACAAGCTGAAGCTAGAAGCTGATTGGCTACCATGCACAGCTGCACCAGATTCTGAGTGCTCCAATTTTAGTAAATCCCTCCCATAATGTATGCTGGCTAGAATGGCTAATCACTGGGGAATTGTGTTTCGTTCCCTGAATTGCACCTCCTTGGGTTACTTTCCTAATTTATCTTACTGTAGTTGCACTGTTGGTGTAATAACACTATAGGAGGTAGACATATGTATGCAGCTGAGACTTCTACTTTTAATTGCCATTCAGAAACAGGTGTCATCTACTCTCTATGACTAGTACGGCTGATTGCTGGGGAATTTTGTATTGTTTACTTAGTGAATTGCCTATACATTTATCTTACAGCAGTTGCACGGATCGTGCAGTTAACCTGTAGGAGGTACGCTCAGTGTGTATCCACTTATCCATTTATAGCTTGCAGGGCTGATACACAAACATGAACTCTGACACTCTTATAAGAAGATAAACACTTACCTGCATTGTTCTGCCCAGTGAGGACTATCACTTACCTGCAGATCAGAAATTAAACAAGCTCGCTCTCCTTGAAGCCCCCCCCCCTCCCCCAAAATTAATAAAACAAAACAAGGAGATCAAAGCCCCTCAAATATCAGATCAGGAAGATCAATTTTTATCACCACACCAATCATGCAACACTGACGGGGGCGTTTGGTTCCGCTGGAAACCCACAAATCACTGCAGTTAGCGGTTTGGACACTAGGTGGCAGTATGACTGCACAGATACCTCTAGGCAGAACCAAAGCCCCCCACATCGGCCCAGTGCGGAGTACTAATTCTCCCTTCCACCCATAACTATTCCCAGAGAAGAACAGCAATATGCAAATTAAAGAAGCCCAGATCCAATAAAACAACAAGAGAGCGAGATAGAACAAAATGAGAGTTGAGGGTATAAAACTTACTGGAGTTACAGTTTATCCTGATACAGTCTAGATGGGGAAAAAAATAAAATGAAAGATGAATTTGTATCCTTCAAGGTTACAGCTGCAGTCATCCAAAAACAGTGAGGTCCACCCTTCCGGGGACAGACACACGCAACAACAGTGGCCATTTTATATCTCTACCTGTGCTGAGAGGAGGTAAGCGCAGTAGGAGGGGCTAGTGTGTGTGTGGGTCAGAAGGCACCCGGTCCCAATGGCACCATGAATAGGATGGTGTATGCTTTACAGAGTAATTAAAGGTTTAGGAAAGGTGTGCCATAAAATGTTATCTATGGGGGGGGGGGGGGGGGGGCACAGTGACGGGTACAGCTGCTATGGCTGCCGTGTACCCAATACCTCGCCATACAGAAATGTGAGAGATCTGCAATCTATAAAATGGCCACGTACAAACAACAAACCGCACGAACACATTGCTCCAGAACCCCCAGTCACCTTCAGGGGGGGGGGGGAGGGAGGGGGACTTTTCAAGGTCATGGAGGGATTAGGGTCTCCCGCTGCACTGCTTTTGGTCCTACAAGGCTCGGCTGTGTCCCTTCCTGACAGTCTGTAGAGCAAATGCTACCTCCTAACGTGAGCTCTCCGGAGGGAACATCTGAATTGTGGATGTTATGTCTCTCCCTCCACCTGTCTGAGATAATTCTCCTCACTGGGGAATAATTACAACCAAATCGTTTCATGCTGATCAGAATTAAATTTAACCGTTTACATCTGAAGAGAGAAAAGCAGCATTGAGGGGACCTCTAATATAATGTGACCCATGTAGGATTTCTGCACCAGAGAGCTCCTTCAATATAACGCTCCTTCCTATAGGATATCCCTATACCTTTCCTAGAGAACCAACAAAGTGCAATTCTATCTTCAACAGTGCGCTGTAAGCTTGGGGAACACGGCTATTCCTGATGGAATATTGTGGCTCTGAGCTGTTTCGTGCGATTTGGTTTGCTATGTGTCGTCAACCGCAACAGAAAAGTGGGAGCAAACAGCCTCAGAGAACCGGTGAGACCAGCAAATAGCAGGGACATGGGACTTAAAGGGCATTAAAACACAAGAAGGTAGGGCAATGGGGCCTGGAACCAAAAAAAAGGAGCATCCATGAGATGCAAGGTCAAAACCTCTGACTTCAGGGTTGAGAAGGTGGGGGTTGGGATGGGGTTGGGATAGGGAAAGAAAGAAACGGGAGACATAAAGAAAAGAAAAGGAAAGGAAGAGGACAGAAGATGGAGAGGAAAAATAAGGAACGTAGGAAGAAAGTAAAGAGAGAATTATGGCTCTCCAACAAAATGTCTGTGGCTGGTTCCCCCTATAGACAACAGCATTGTGGCAGATTGGAAAGCGACCTTGCAGCAGTCTATAGGAGGCCATTGGGTGCACACAGTTGGGTGGACAGAGAAAGCAGAGAGGTTCTGACTATCCATCCTAGATGCAAGCTCCATATGAAGACTTGTGTTGGGTGCTGGATGGTGGCAGTGTCTTTTTGTACACCCCTAAAAGCTGCTCAACACGCTCTGTTCTCAAGGCTGTTTGCTGTACGGGCCGCAGGCTTCAGGCCTTTGAAGGGTAGTGAGTGCCATCTTTTGAGATAACATGACAGATGGAACAAGATTAATCAACTTAAAAAACAAAACAAAAATAAAAACAAAAAAACACAGAGGGACAGACAGAAATACGGCCAGCACAAACATTGACACGACACGAAAAGCACTTGAGGCGAAAAAGACAGATGACCCAACACTGTCTCCAATTTATTCCCAGCATCAAAATGCCTAATAATCTGGAGGACCCAATTTTGTAAAGGCCATTAATGAGCAATTTTATGACAAATGCCCACACCGTTCTTTAGAGAGACTATAGAGACCCTGCAGACTGTGTTGGGTGGGGAAGAAGACAAGGGTGGCAATGAAGTGAAAAACATGGTGAATGGGAAGAAATTGTATTATGAGGAAGTAAGGAGATGAAGGAATGGTAAAATTAGGAATTTCCCAACGCCATTTTCTTAACAACCCCACTCCAAAAATTCTACACGGCAGCAATTTTCAGCCATTGCCAAAGATTTGACGATGGCTTTAAATGTCCACCATTGTACATCAGATACTTTTTTCAGAAGGAGCGATTGGGTGAAATGGGGTACAGTGTAGGGACTACATCGTTTCAATTCCATTTTAGCCCTGGCAGCATTGGAAACACTGTCAGAGTATTGTTGGATGTATGGCGGGGTGGTGGAGAAACATGAGACAACTTCCCAGAGACCTCAGCAGTCCGTGGGTGGAGAGGAACATGCAGCGGTGAAACAACAGACATTAGAGCGGCCAAAGGGAGCAAACAGAAAGACATGGATGCCCTGCCCGCCCACAGAAAGGAAGGATCATACGATACCTAAGTTGACCGTGAGCTTAACTTTCCCTCCATCCAACTCCAGCCGCAGCGTGTCAGCTGAATCCCGAGATGTTGTGGCTACCAGTAGCCCATAGGCTCTCTGAGACTTGAAACGTAAGGAAACATCTTCAGCTTCTGTGTGCATCACCACCGGCATGACAATCTTCATGTACATGCTGCCATCATAACTGAGGACGGAGGCCTCTGGAGAAGAAAAAAGACACAAAGGAGATGTGAACAAGTTCATACTAGACCTGGATCCCTACAGCAATACAACATTTCTCTTCTGCTCCACTGACATACCATGGACCGAGCTAATGAATTCACTAAACACAGCTGGACCATCTATATCAGTTGTCTCCAAACTGCAGCCCATTGCGTGACTTTATCAGGCTCTTGGGACACTATACCCCCCAATGATACAAGGCACTAGTCCTCCCTCTGACACAAACAATGGGGTATTATTCCTCCTGCTGCCCGGTGATGGAACATAAATTCTTCCCCAGACACTATTAATGGGTCATTATTCCTTCCAGGAACATCAAAATATGGGCCACTATTCCTCCCACTGACACAAACAATGGGGCACTATTGACCCCACTGACACCAACAATGGCACACTATTCCTTCCACTGACACCAATGATAGGGCACTAGTTCTCCACTGATATCAATGGATACACTATTTCTCCCACTGACACCAACATTGGTGAATTATTCTCCCCACTTACACTGATGGGGGGCACTATTCCTCCCACTAATGCCCAAAATGGGGCACTATTTCTCCGCCACAAGAGGGCTGTGCATTTTTTTTTACTCCCACTGCCTATCAAGCCTAAGGTATTATCTACTCCCACTGGCCACAGTACAGCCCTGCTAACGTCTGGAGGACAGTAAACTGGCCCTTTGTTTGGAAAGTACACCAAGAGACCTTATCTACATGAACACAACATAGACAAAGGATCAGACTCAGCCACTCGAGGTACATCTGAGGGGTCTTGGTTTACTTGTGCTGGTTATCGGAAAGTCTAACTGGCTGTAACACTATCCACCTCTCCAGTGCCCCACCAGTGTCCCATGTAGTAATTCAATTCAAACACTAGATGTACTCAGACAACCGGCTTAAAGAATGCTGGACAGAAGACTGAGGACATCCTGTGAGTGCAGAATGTTATGAATACCATAATAGACCGTTCCAAGCCTGCAGTATCAGTCTCTTAGGTTTACACTCTGTACTCAGGTGCCAGATATCCACATCCCTTGGACAGCATGAACTTCGAATCACAGAGTCACCGACATAAGGATGAAAGAACTCATAGCCCTTGTACACACGGTCGGAGATTCCGACAGAATGTGTCCGATCGGACCGTTTTGTCGGATATTCCGACTGTCTGGTCTACATCGGACTGTTTCCGTCGGATACTCCGACGGACCAACTTTTCCAACTTGTTGGTAAAATTTTCCGACAAAATGCTCCAATCGGACATACTTCGATCATGTGTAGAGAATTCCGATCGGACAAAGTGCCATGCATGCTCAGATCAAATTCCTACACCAAAGCTATTGGCTACTAGCGTGAACGTAGTCCCATCGTAACGAAATAACGCCATCACGTCGGATTTTCCGACAACTTTGTCCGACCGTGTGTCTACAACAGTTTCTGACAAAATCCGACGGACAAAATCAGACGGATTTGGTTGTCGGAATCTCCGACCGTGTGTACAAGGGCATAGTGAAGTATGTAAGGTTTGTTTGCCGATACATGAAAAAAGTCAATCCACAAGTACAGTTTATAAAATCATATAAAAACAAGCAGAATAACATACAGATTTTATAAACTGTACCTGTGAACAGTAAACTGGCCCTTTGTTTGAAAAGTTTGACCCCTGATCTAAAAGAACCAAATGATACATTGTTTGTAGTTATCTCTCAGCGCTGAGCAATGTTGATAAACATTTGCCTGCTTTTATTTGTAATGTTTTTTTTTACAGTTCTGAGCAGAGAACGGCTTTGCACTGTTTACATAGAATTGTGGAAATGTGGGATTAAGATCATGAGGGGGGTTGAATCGAGATCACGATTTTTTTTAACAATTAATTGTGCAGCTCGACCCCAAGATTGGATTGCAATTGTCTAAAATGTCTTGGTATGATGTATTATGAAAAGTACAGCTCACTGGTATAGCGCCCCCCCCCCCCCGTCCTAAAAAGCGGCTACTATGTCAATTTAGTTTTTGGCTGGGCTGTAGTTAGCTCAGACTGAGTGTAGTTTGTTGTATGGTTTTTCTCTAAGCTTAAAGCGGTTCTAAAGACTGACTTTTTTATGCATGAAGGTGAAAAATCTTCTGTGTGCGGTGCCCCTCCCCCCCCCCCCCCCCCATCCCTACCTGAGCCCCCTCCTATCCAGCGATGTTCATGATAGCATCATCTGTATTAGGACTCTCTCTCTTCATTGGCTGAGACAGTAAGCCAATGAGGAGAGAGCGGGAGGGCTGGTCATAGTATGAGATTTAACAAGCAAAACTAACTTATGAACATTTACATTTCCTTCAGCCAATCCAGTAGGGGGTTTATGCCACTGGTGCATGCTGGGGGAGGATCTAAATATTTGGGATGGAACATGTGCTCACCTTTCTTCCCCTGGGTTGAGGCATAGACAGGTGCTGCTGAATAGAGCTCTGCTATTAGGCCCAATAGCCTGTTTAGGTGCCTAATGAGCTGATGTGGTCCTGAAGCTGTCCTGCCCTGTCTGGAGGAGCTGTGCTAAGGAGGAGACCCAGGGGAGGCTGCTTGCTGGAGAGAGCTAGGAAGAAGGCTGGTGTATCAGAAGGGCCTGGTGACTCACTTGTAGAAGGCCCTAAAATTTGGGATTACAGTTCTGCTGGGTCAGCTTTAGGGTTGTCACCTGTCCGGGATTCTGCCAGACAGTCCTGGTTTTGAATCATGTGTTCAGGTTTCAGGTGTACTAAAACCCAGACACATTATTCAGACCAGGCTGCGGCTCCCCAAGGAACCAAGATAGTGACACACAAATCTGTTGCCATCTGGGAGCTGCGGGCGGCTGTCTGGAGGCCAGTAAGGCATCACTGGGAAGCAGGGCGATGATGTCAGCAAGAATGATTGGCTTCACCCACTTTTTGCCGTGGCATGCTATGCGCACCACATTAGTACTCTCCTTGGTGCACACAAAGGTGTCCCAGGGTGTTAAAGTGTTGGCTTGAAGAAAAGGTGGCAACCCTAGTCAGCTTAAAGGTTCTGACACTGAAGGTGGACATTGATCTGGAGAGTCTGTAAGTGATCTGATACAGTATCTGGGACCCCTAACCCTCATCTCCTTAAAGGGAAGGGGTCATTTTTTCTTCTAAATTCCAGCTCCCCTATGCACCAATATAGCATTCATGTCCCTTTTTTAGCAAAAATAATAAAGCTTTCTATTTAATCTACAGTCACTTTTCTTGTCCTAATCCACATTTCCAGAAGTTTCTATTAGTAATAATTAGACTTTAGGTCATGACACAGGAAGGAGTTGACCAGCTGATCTCATTAGCATACACCCTGCATCATCCACCCACCCATCAATCAGTGATCACCCTTCTCACTAAATACATAATATACAATCAGATTGCATAGTGTGTGGCCATCTTTATACAAGTACATAGAAGGGAGTGGACAGAAACACTCAGCTGTCAGGCCCCGTTCACAACTCAGCATAGCGAGAACTTGCATTCCCACGTTTTTTTTGTTTTTTAGGTTTTTTTTGCGAGGGGGAGGTGAGTTTTGGAGCATCTTCACTCATCACATATAGGGCAACCCATCCATCTGAACTGGCTGCCCTAAACACAGCAATCGCCCCAAAGAAGCTTCAGAACTTTTTTTTTTAGAGCGGAGCTTGGTGTGTTTTTTACTGCGATTTTTGGTGCAGTGCATTTCTGAAATGCAAGGAAATTCACAGATGTGAATGAAGCCTCATTGTTCTTGTGTTATCGCACAGATTTCACTTTCAGGACCCATTCACACCTAGCATAGAGGAGCACACAGTCTGATCAGGAAGAAGACATTACTAATGGAAACGTCTGGAAACGTGGATTAAGACAAGAAAAGTAAGTGACTGTAGATTTCATGGAAAGCTTTGATATTTTTGCAAAAAAAAAAAGTATATGAATGCTATATTGGTACATAGGGTAGCTGAAAATTAGAAAGAAAAGAAAAAGTGTACAAAGGTGGACTTACCCTTTACCTGTTCTGCAATAAAACCTTGAAAATACTAAAGTGACTGGTGCCCAGTATCCTTTATCGGTCCCCCATTTTAGCCATTGACTCAGCCCTGGGGTGAAATGCTAGCCTACCCCTGGCCTCTGGAGGTGGCTTCCTGCCTTCGGGGGGTCAAACACTGGAAACACCTGAACCCTGTCCTTTGGAGGGGAGGTCCACATACTTTTATCCATATAGTGTATCTAATCTGTGAGTAGCAACCTTACTGGGACCAGCCATAGACAGATGTCAGTCTTAAGCCTCGTACACACGATCAGATTTTCCGCAGACAAAACTGCAGAATTTTGTCCGAAGGGCATTGGCCAGGAACTTGTCTTGCACACAAACGACAAGGAATTGTCAGCCAACAAACACGAACAAAGTGGCATACTACGTGGTTTTTCAGCTCTTTAGCGTCACCCTTTGGGCTGCTTCTGCTAATTTCATGTTAGTAGAAGTTTGGTGAGTGTTGATTCGCACTTTTCATCTCGCGCTTTTCAGTTAGTTTCTGAATGGCCATTCGTCAACCAGCTATGTTGTGGAATTGGAGGAGATAACGTGTTATTTATTATTGGCCTTGGAGTTATTGCTTTGATCCAAGTCCAGTCCAGGAACAGGAGGAGGAGGATTTCTTGGACCAAAAATTGGTTGCTTTATTAATCGTGACCAATTATCTCATATGCCTTTCCTGCGGGAGCTCCAGAAGAGTAATCCAGATTATTTTCGGAATTATCTCCAGATGACGGACCCCTGCTTTCACTAACTGTTGGCATTGCTGACTCCCTATATTAAGAAGCAGGAAACATGCATAAGGCTTTTATTTTATTTTTTGGTTGAATAATGGATTTGATTTGGTGTATTTTTTCTTTTGAATGCATAGAATGCAATTTTGGTTAAGTTCTATTGGCAGATAGCATGTTTAATTTTATTTGTTTTCTTTTTTGAATGCCCAATAAAAAAAGTTGTGTAGAATAATACTTGGCTATGTGTTTTACTTCAAATGACAGTTTGAGAGTAGGCAGTTACATTTAAAAAAAAAGACAATGTAAAATGAACAAGGGACACCAACATATTTGTATCTTTGATCTTAAAAACTACGGGATAATGGTGTTGTGGTAACTTGCACCAAAAAAAAAGCATAATAATATTATTCTTGATATCACTAGGAAAAAAAAAAGGCCAATGAAAATTCATTTGCAATAACTCCAGTATCACCAGCAAAGCAGCTTCATTATTATCCCATTAAAGAAGAAGAGAATGTGCGTTGCATTTCCAGATTTCATAATTTGCCACGTCACGAATGTTAATTCTCCATTGCAAAGTTTATAAGACCGACCGCTTCCGGCTCACCCTTGCTTCCAAGCATGCGTGTTTGTACTTTGGACTTTTATCTGACAGACTTGTGTACACACGCTCGGAAAAAAATCCGACAACAGACATTTGTCCGCGAAAAATCCGACAGCAATTGTCCGATGGAGTGTACAAACAGTCGGATTTACAGCCTGTCATCACACAACTCCCCTCGGAAAATTTGATCGTGTGTATGAGGCTTAACACTGAGCATGCTTAGAAGGAGGACGGAGCACAAGATAGACCTAGACCAGTCTGTACTCTGCAGAGAGGGTTCAAGGCGTACAGAACCTGGGATATGGAATGTTGGATGCTGGAACAGAAAATTACCTTCTATAAACTGTCACTGCGAGGCTGGATGTGCACAATGTCCATAATATCCTTGTATGTTGCAGGATTATCAACCCCCTTCCCCGGAAACACCTGAATGCAGTCATTTGGAGGGGGATCTAAGTATATCCACATACTAAGTATTAGCTATTTAGTGTATGAGGCAAAGCACGTGCAAACTTGTGTGTGTAAATGTTTTTTTTTTTTTTTTTTACTGTGCTAATATCCAATCAATAAAAAATAAACAGACATTTCAAACTTTGACTTCGTGTCACTCACCAATCGTCATTTCCAGGAAAGGTAAAGCCCCATACACACTGTCAGATTTTCTGATGATTTTTTTCTTGAGATTTACCAAGACCATGTAGTGAAGGGCCTGCCTGATTGCATACACATTGAATCTCCTAAGGTTTGACCTCATATTATATAGTTTTGGTAAATCTGAAGGAGAAAAATCAGCAGAAAATCTGATAGTGTGTATGGGGCTTCACACTAACAATCTGATGTATCATATGGAGTCTGCATATAAATGCGTGTCACACAGCAGCCCCTGGTGGTCAGATGCGCTAATACACACTGGCAGCTCTATCCTTTAGATCAGCCATGAAGGTCATTGCAAGGGAGGAAGAGGGGTCCTTTAATATGATGCCACCCTCCTGACACCTCTCTGCCTATTACCAACTCCGCTCTCCTCGTGTCACCCTGACAGTCAGCCTCCTATGATGGAGAGAGAAATCCAGTACACGTTTTATCCGATAGGCAGGCAAGACAAAAAATGAACTTTAAACTCAAAATAGCAGGTTATGTCCACCTGGAGTGTGTTTGCCACCTCTGCATTCCCTACAAAAGTGATGGTGAACATTGGCAACCCAGATGTTTTGGAACTACATTTCCCATGATGCTTATCAACACTACAGAGTGTGTGAGCATCATGGGAAATGTAGTTCCAAAACATCTGGGGTGCCAAGGTTCGCCATCACTGGTCTACACTAACCTCTACCTGCCTCCAGGACCCGGCGGGCACCAATCCCAAACCTCGCCTTTGTCTGATCTCACACCTTCAGGATGGTCCGGATGGAGCAAACACGGCCGGCTGACATTCTAGTCTTGCAGGCCGCCCTGGGCAATTATTGGGGACTGTCCCACTGACTTTAGATGAAGCCCATGGTGAAAATTGTGACCAACAAGAATATCTTCTAGGGCCTTGTCATGTATCAGCTAACGCACATTAGAGTGTACTTTGTGCGTTGTGTAAGGGCAGCCTACTCACACATAGGCCACCAATGTGCAGCAAATGAAGGAAAACTGACCCAAACTTTTCAGTTGGTTAACACAACACACCACAATGCATGGCCTGTTCATTGTGGTACTCTGCAATGCCGGTCCATTGGAACTACCGTACTTGTGTTTTAAGATGCAATGGAGTGTTGTGCGTTACACTAATCCATGATAAAATGCCGTACACAACTGCAATGTATAGGAGAGCAGCCAACTTTTACCAAGTACTAGATACACATGGTACTATACGTACACACAGCACTAAACACACTATACTATACATACACACAGCACTGAACACACTATACTATACATACACACAGCACTGAACACACTATACTATACATACACACAGCACTGAACACACTATACTATACATACACACAGCACTGAACACACTATACTATACATACACACAGCACTGAACACACTATACTATACATACACACAGCACTGAACACACTATATAATATACATAAACACACAGCACCGTAAACACTATACTATACACACAGCACTAAATACACTATACTATACACACACACACACACACACACACACAGCACTGTAAACACTATACTATACACACACAGCACCGTAAACACACTATACTATACACACACACTATACTATACTATACACACACACTATACTATACTATACATACACACACATAGCACTGCAAACACCATACTATACACACACAAACACACTATACTATACATACACACACACACTATACTATACATACACACATATAGCACTGCAAACACCATACTATACACACACAAACACACTATACTATACACACACACACACTATACTATACATACACACATATAGCACTGCAAACACCATACTATACACACAAACACACTATACTATACATAGCACTACACACACTATACTATACAAATGCATAGCACTACATACACAGCACTACACATACTCTATTCTATTAACACACACACACACACACACTACTATAGGTGCACACCCCTAAAACACACACAGTACTAAACACCCCACCCAACACACACACACACACACACCCCAACACAAACATACATAGTACTACACACACAGTACTAGATTATATATATATATATATATATATATATATATATACACACACACACACACACAATACTATACACGCACCCCAACATACACATTATTACACACACACCAATACAGTAATGTACCATACACAAAAATTATAATACACAAAACACAGACACAGTATTACAGGCAGACACACTGAGTATTCCCATAGTACACACAGTACATACTATACACACAGCTCACACGGGAGATGAACACTCCATGGGGGTATTTGAAGAAGATGATACAGTAAATGTTAGCTGTAGCCCAGGGATATGAGTCGGTGCGGGGGAAGGGGGAGGAGAGGGGGCGGCGGGGGGGGTTGTTCTGTCTCCGGCCCACTGAAAATGTCACCAGAACATTTACACACAGCGATAACACTGGCATCCATGACAGCTACACAAACCCAGATCACAATCTATGGTGCACGGATTTTATATTCCCCTCACCTCTTCACTGTGTACCACCAGATTACAGTAGAATCAGGTGAATCGGTTAAATAATGTACCCTACAACCGAGAAAGATCAGCCAAAACTAAGAACAATACAGACAGGAATAATATTCTGCAAATCTTCTCTTTATATCCATACACCATCTATTCTACATATTAAGACAATTCCCATCTACAACAGGAAATGATGTCCACAGGACAGACTCATTATAGAAATAGGAGAAAATCCCTTTCTCTGCATCCTTTGAAGGACACGGCGGAGATCTGGATATCGTGATCTCTGATCACTTGGTTATGGAATCATCTACTACAGAAGTTGGCGCCATAACCCAATGGTCAGGGATTAAGATCTCCGCTGTGTCCTTCAATGAACGAAAGCGAAATGGCGTTTAAAGAAAAGTACTGGACCCCTGTGGTCTGTTACAACTATTCCCGCTTAAGTTGCAGAAATAGCAGTGATTTATCTTCAGCTATAACACGGTATGGCAGCTTCTTCCACCATCACAGGTCTTTGAAGAGACTTTCACTACAGACATCCCCATGTTCCTACTACTCCCAACTCAATATTCTGCTTTTAAAATGGGCCATAATAGAATTATATAAAAAGCGTTCCTCTTAGGAACAGCCATCCTTAACCAAATGTGAGCATGCTACCCAAGCCCAAAAAAAAAAAAACACATGACATGTGTGGAACACCCTGTCCTTCTGCCCCTTTGCTGCCCCTCCCTGAGGTTGCCGGCAATTGCCAGCTGTCAGATATCAGCTATAATAGCTGCTGCTCTCAAAAAAGGACACTCTGATCCAGTGTTTATAAACATTGAGACAAAGTAACATTGTTGATAAACACTGATCATACATTAGAAAGATACAAAGTAACATTGTTTATAAACACGGTACAGAAGGAGATAGAGAGATACAAAGTAAATATTTTTTTTTTAAAACATGGTGCAGAGGGAGGCAGAGAGATACAAAGTAACATTGTTTATAAACATGGTACAGAAGGAGACGGAGATAGAAAGTAACGTTGTTTATAAACATGGTATAGAGGGAGTCAGAGATACAGAGTAGCATTGTTTATAAACATTGTTCAGGCTTGTGTTCTGGTATTTACAACACCCACTGTAGGGTGGTTTGTATTGTATTTTTTTCAGCTTGTAACCCTTCCAGTTTATTACTATGCAAACATAAAATGTTTCTAAAATAAAGCATGCATAAAAAAAATAAACATTGTTTAGAGAAAGGTTGATACAAAGTAACATTGTTTATAAACACTGTTCAGATGGAGAGATACAACCACTTTACTTCCATTTTTTTTTCCAATACAGCACTGCTTCACTTTAACTGACAATTGTGTGGTCGAGCGACGCTGTACGCAAATACAATTTATGTAATTTTTCTCCCACAAATAGAGCTTTTTATTGGTGGTATTTGATCACCGCTGGATATATATATATATATTTTTTTTTGCACTATTAACAAAAAAAAAAAAGACTGACAATTTTGAAAAAACAAGAGCATTGCACTCAGAGCCCACCCAAGTGTGTTGGAAAAGCAAATGAATATTCACTTTTCTAAGACCCCTTTCACACTGTGCCGCCACCAGCGTCAGCGGTGAGCCTTACAGGAAGGCGATCAGGACCCTCTTCATCACACAACTCACTCAATCTTCACCACCTTGGAAAAATAAGATCAATCGGCCACAATTTCAGGAACCACCATCTGTGCTGCAAATACTGCTCTCTCTGTATGAAGAGGATGGCCATGGCGGAGCACCGGGCCGGCCTCTCCTTCCTCCTGCACTGACTTACTGCTACTGTCAGTGCAGCTTCACAAAAGACGAATGTAAAGATAATTGCAAAGATAGCGCTCCGCTCTCTCCTCCACACAAGATAGAGAAATCTTTATTGATGTTCAAAGAAAAGACCTCCGACGAGCCAATACCGAGGGTGAAAGAGACCAAAAAAACAATGTACACAGCACACAGATGATAACACAAATAAGATGTGTAAAAATGGGAGAAACCCAATACGTTATCAAACTATATTATTCATAATGTACAATGATACAGGAGGGGGGCAGTGCAGTCCATACAACGAGATTCACAGGAGATTCAACAATGTCCTCCACCTTATGGGTCAATCTGAAAGAGCGTCAGTCCAATCCAAGTAAAGATGAAGACCTTAAGCCTGGCCATACACTATCTGATTGTTCAATCTCTTGCTTTAAACTCAGTCTCGGGCAGTCACATGCTATTATTACACATTTATATAGCACTGACATATACTGTGGTGCTGTACAGAGAACACCAAGCTTGTTGCATCTGCCTGCACTAGAGGAGCTTACACTCCAACGTCCCCACCAAAGTCGCATACTATTATTATACATTTATATAGCTCTGACATATACTGCAGTGCTGTACAGAGAACACTGAACCAATCAGTTCAGTCTCTGCACCAGGGGAGCTTACACTCTAATATCTTACCACATTCACACACCATTACTATACATTTATATAGCTCTGACATATACCGTAGTGCTGTACAGAGAACACTATATTGCATCAGCCTGCACTACAGAAGTTTACACTCAGTCTCTATCACATGCTATTATTATATATTTATATAGTTCTGACATAGACTGTAGTGCTGTACAGAGAACACTAAGCCTGTTGTATCCACCTGCACTAGAGGAGCTTACACTCTGCTGTCCCCACCCAAGTCGCATACTATTGTTATACATCTATATAGCTCTGACATATGCTGCCATGCTGTACAGAGAATACTGAATCAGTCCCGTCAGTCTCTGTACCAGAGGAGCTTACACTCTAATATCTCACCACATTCACACATTATTATAAATTTTTATAGCTCCGACATACACCGTAGTGCTGTACAGAGAACACTGAGCCAATTAAATCAGCCTGCACTAGAGGAGATTACACTCGGTCCCTACCATAGTCACACACTATTATTATACATTTATATAGCTCTGACATATACTGCAGTGCTGTACAGAGAACACGGAACCAATCACTTCAGTCTCTGCACCAGAGGAGCTTACACTCTAATATCCGACCACAGTTCCACACTATTATACATTTATATAGCTCTGACATATACTGTAGTGCTGTACAAAGAACGCTGAGGCCTGTTGCATCAGCCTGCACCAAAGGAGCTTGCACTCTAATTTCTCCAGCCCAGTGACATGCACACTTTAGACAACACATCAGGATTAATCATTTGTAAGAGTAAAGCACCCTCTCCCATTACAACCAGTCAGGCTCCACTTTCCAGAACTCCGCTGGATAGCAGATTGATGATTGGTTGTTTTCGGGTTTTGCACTTTGCTTGTTGCCTTTGCTGAGTGAGGAGCGTCCTGGCGGCAAGACAAGCGCTGGTTATGGCAGAGCTCTCTTGTAGATGTGGGGACAATATTTATTGGGGCATGAAATGACGGTCAGGAAGGAGCAGTGTGTACTGACACAGCCATAATGGCGGTGCTGTGAGTATAATGCAGCCGGTGGCTCCGGGATGCTCAGGCGATGTGTGGAGACGGATTAGAAAAGGTTTCTCATTCTCTGGATAAACTCCTCTGAGATTATTACAAGCGCACGGGGTTATGCTCTTAAATCTCTAATCTTTCAATTGCTTTGTGCACAGAGAGCCCCACGACTCTGATTAACTCTCGCGCTGTAGAGCCGCTGCCGACTGGATTAAGGCTGGTTGCAGGCTCTGGCCCCCCCGCTGGCAGATGAAGGGTTAAATGTGCAATAAATCATGCTTTTCCAGAGCACAGGATTACAGGAAATCCCCAATTCAAGAGCTTTTCTAATTACAAAAGGTTTTACATGTATAGAAGGAGGAGGAGAGCGCCCTCCACTGGAAGAGCGATGAATACACAGGGTGCAACCAACCACAAGGAAGAAAATAAAACTTACATAAAACTTTAAGAAACATCATCAAGTCAAGTGGGAGATGACTGAAACAACAATGATCACCATCACCCCAGACTAAGGAATGGAAGATTTTTGGGGATCCCAGATTCAGGGGTGGGGGATCCAGAGAAGCCTACATTTAGGGGTGAAAGATTCTGCGTTCCACATTTAGGGATAGATATATGATATACCTCATTTTCAGGACTAGAAGGTCCAACACATCCAGAGTCTGGGGTAAAAGATTGGAGTTGGGGAAGGGGCAGACTCAAGGGTGGTAGATCTGGGGGTCCCCAAATTCAAGACTGGAAGATCAAGGGGACAGCAGATTCAGCAGGAAAAATCTGGAGGCCCTCAGATTCAGAGGCAGAAGTTTCAGGGAACCCCAGACTCAGTGGGGGGGGATATCTAGGGGACTCAAATGGGCCCTGGAAATCCAAGGAGCCATGTATTCAGGAGAAGGTCCATGGAAATCCAGATTCAGGAATAGAAAGTAGGGTGCCAAATTCTGGGGTGGAAGATCCCTTAAACTCAAGACTCAGGAGTGGAAAAATCAGAGGGGCACCAGATTCAGCAGTGGAAGGTCCCCATGAATCTTGGATCTGGAAGACTTCATAATTAAGAAAGAAGATAGATGTGATTCAATATTCAGGGGAAGAAGATCCAGGAGGACCCCAGATACAGAGGTAAAACATCAATGGGACCTCAAACTGAAGGCTGGAAGATTCAGGGGACCCCATTTTTTCGAAAAGTAAACCGGAGACCACAGTGGAAAGAGCTGCAGTTTGGAGTACCCATGTACACATTATAACATTGGTATGTGCATCTGCAAATTTGGTGCAGAACTGGAGTCTTTGGCATGTAAAAGCTACTGAGGCATTTCATAACAGCTTAATGGTGTTTAGCAACTCTCCTATAAATTCAGGCAAATGCCATTAGTGCCAGATTTCAAGTTTGGACTGCACCATGAAGACGAGAGGCAGAGTGTGTTCTCTTTCCAGGCAGACAACATGCCTATCACACAGAATAGGAAATTGAATGCGGATTTCTCAGCAACAGCACAAATGAGATTCTGACACCTCACCATATCCAGTAACAGGTTCATTATTGCAGGAAAAACTCGAACATTTATGATGGACCTTCTCCTGAAATACTGTATGTACCCTGTTTCGCTAAAAATAAGACCTAGTGTGATTGTCAGTGATGGCTGCAATATAAGCCCTACCCCCCAAATAAGCCCTACCCTGTTTCCCCAAAAATAAGCCCTACCCTGAAAATAAGACCTACAAGGACTTTAACTAGGGCTTATTTGGGGGGTAGAGCTTATATTGCAGCCATCACCGACAATCACGCTAGGTCTTTTTTTCGGCGAACCCGGTATGTCACCTATCCCTGGTGCTTCACTTTCCACTGACAGTGGCTGGAAGAAGGAAAGCCTGCCACACATCAGGGACCAGGCTACAAAACCAAAAAGTCATTCAGAACCCAATTAGGTCAGGAACAAAGAACGTGGTACAGGACGAGGCTGTGACAGCAGTGTGGTGGATCACAGAAGAACAACGCTGGATCCACTGGGTATGTATGTGCTTTGAGGACAACCTTGGATAATGAGTATAACGAGTAAAATGTGCAAAAGAGGGGAAAAATAGGGAGAAGGTGGGTGAAGTTCTTCCAGTCCCATGACTTTGCCTAGTCTGGGATGATGTCATCAGTCTGGGCTGCCTGAACCAGGAATAGGCAGCCTGCATCTGATGGTGTCAGGAACAAAGATGGCGGTGTGGGACAAGGCTGTGGCAGTGGTGCAAGGGATCACAATTTTCCAAATATACAATATTTAAGGTGGGGTGTTGATTGTGGCAATAGAGTACAGGCGGTCCCCGGGTTACAAGTAAGATAGGGTCTGTAGGTTTGTTCTTAAATTGAATCTGTTTGTAAGTCGGAACATATACATTTTTCAAGTGTAGCTTCAGCTAAAAAAAATATTTAAGCTTTTTGGATAGCCTAGGGAAGGGTTGTAACATTTGTTTTGGTGTCTGTGCCCCTCACTTTCTGTACCAATGACAATTGGATTTTGAAAATTTTGGGTTGTTGTGGAAACAAGCCTTGGTGATAAAGCATCAGTTGAGGTGCCTTTTTCCCAAGCCCTTGTACACACGGTCGGACATTCCGACAACAAAATCCGTTGGATTTTGTCCGACGGATTTTGTCCAAAACTGGTGTTGCATACACACGGTCAGAAAATCCGATCGTTCGTAACGCGATGACGTAATTTAGTTACGACGGGACTACATTCAGGCTAGTAGCCAATAGCTTTGGTCTAGGAATTTGATCTGAGCATGCGTGGCACTTTGTCTGATCGGAATTCTCTACAAACGATCGGACTTTGTCCGATCGGATCATGTTGTCGGAAATTTTTTATATCCAGCCCTCAAACTTTGTCGGTCGGACATTCCGACGGAAAAAGAAAAAGTCCAATGAAGCCCACACACGGTCGGATTATCCGACAACACGGTCCGATCGGACATTTTCCGACGGAATTTCCATCCCGTGTGTACAAGGGCTCGCAGGAGTAAATTTCCCTTCCTGCGGGTAGATTTCCTCAGTCTTCCTGTTGTCTCCCTCCGTTTGCAAGTAGGAGTCGTTTGTAAGTCGGATGTTTGTAACTAGGGGACCGTCTGTACAGGACTTTCAATGCAATATTCCCACCGCACACATTCCTGTAAAGATGACTATATTCATAAATGGGTGCTGAAGCGACCACCGTCTGGAACCGTGTATAGTCAAAGAAAGTAATGTGACCACCACACCAGGATCTCCAAAAATCAGTCCTAAACTTTAATCAGCGATCATATAATTACAGCAGAAAGCCACGTTTCGAAGCCACGCAGGACCCCTTCATCAGGCATGTGACGAGTAGAGTATAGGAGATACAATCCCAACATGCTTAAACAAAAAAACTAAATTATATACAATGGGACTTTAGTTTTGCCTCTGGTAGGGAATATATGAGTCATCATTAACACATAAAAGTGAATATAAAACTTTGGCAATATCTTATCACAGTTCAGTATTTAAAATCCACCAAAAAGGCATATGAAGACATTAATAAAACCACAATAGTACAGAAGGCAAACACAATACAGTACAGGTCTACGCATTTCAAGGTTTAAACCGCCACTTTATTACCGCTGAAGTCACAAAGATGATACAGTATTTGTTATACTTTTACCACCTCCGCGACATAAGTTCAACCTGTAAGTAGAGGGCAGATAATGAGCCCCCACCGGCCCATGGGGAAACCCTCATAGGCACCCAAAAAATAAAAAAAATAAATCAATATGATCATCATATGCACCATGTAGACTCGCTGGATAAACTGACCCACACATGAAATATTAGAGGGCTGAGCGTCACAGATGTGTTGTCATGGGTTGCTCCCCCAAGGAAAAATGAACACAACCTAAAAGGCCCAGACAAGGGAAAACGACAACCACTTTTTTTTTGTTGTTGTTGTTTTTTTAAATAAAAGTGACAACACTTTCGTGTGAATATTTTGAGATGTACCCCAATCCTCCCCTTGAAAAAGTAGAAAGTCACGTTGACTACTTTTAGGCTGGCCATACATTATACAATTTTCTTGCAAAATTTCCTTTAGATTCACCTTCAGCTATGTAGTGCAAGGGCCTGCCTGAGTGCATACAATTTGAAAGTGTTTAGTTTGACCTCATATCATATGGTTTTGGTAAATCTAAAAGGAAAGTTGTAAAAGAAAAAATTGTAAAATATATGGCCAGCCATAGACTACTCTTTGCCTCATTATAGGCCTTATAGGTGGTGGCCATTTTCCCTTGGGGGGGGGGGGGGAGCAACTACAACCTCACAACTGATATCCTAAATGCTCAGCCCTCTAATATGCCATGTGCGGGCCAGTTTGTCCAGCGAGTCTACCAGGTGCACATGATCAGCTTGACTTTTGTGGTGCCTATGAGGGTTTCCCAAAGGCTGGAGGGGGCTCATTATTTGTCTCTTACTTTCGGGTCAGACTTAAGTTGCAGAGATGGTGGAAGTGCAAATATTTTTATCAAATATCTTTATGAGGCTTCAGAGGTCCTGAAGTAGCGATTTGTTCCGTGAAATGCGTAGATCTGGATTGTGCTTGCAATCTAGCCTCCTGTACTACCTTGGTTGGAATGACCTCAAAGTCCCATTGCCACTGTTATTCCTGGTTTTTGTTTGCAATGAATCACAACAGGACAAAACAAAAAAGATCTTCTAGGTAGGTGTGTAGTTGGATCAAAGTCAACCCTGAATAGGGGGGTAAGGTGTGTGTGTGTGTGGTGGGGGGGGGGGGGGGTGTAATGGAGGGGGTGAAGTTCCTCCTTAAAAAGTCATCCTTGAGCTCCAGTCCATGACTTTGCCTAGGCTAAGATAAGGTCATCAGTTTACTGCAGGTAGGAGGAAGAATATCCTCAGTCTTTTCTCCCACAGTGATCAAACTACACCATTGTAACTCAATGCAAATTAGAAGGCGAGATGCCGCAGCAGTTTACATAGTTGGTTATTTTGCTGGCCTGCCACAATAAACATCGTGTTCTTCGTTCTTCGCTTTATAATTCTGGACTCCTGGGTTTAATTCCTACCAGGATGCTATCAGCACGAAGTTTGTATGCTGTTCATCAAGGGTTCCTCCCACAGCCCAAAAGCTCTATAAGGTAGATAAAACAAATTTAGCCTGAAGAGGCTTTCATCTGCAGAGAACTAAGGAAGTGGGATGGTCTCCGACCAGCCTGGTCAAGAAAACCTCAACAAAGGCTACAGAAATGGCAGAACTACCGCCGGGTGTGTCCAGGAGCCCCGAAAGAACACAAATACATAACTTCCCAAATATATTCAAACAATATACAGCTGGGAAAATCCTGAGCCTGGTTTGGAAGGCATCAAAGAAATAAAAGGTGCTCACAGAATGGATAACAGATGTGTCAGCCTACCGAACCCCCCCCCCCCCCCCCCCGTGCAGAACATATTATGGGGGGGGGGGGGCAATAATCTACATTGAGAGACAAGCATTCCTCAAGTTGCACCTTCATCACTATTCACATGGTGTCAGCCCCTGGAAGATTCTTCGGAGTGATTGCATCCAGTTTACGTCAATTCCCCTCTCCAGACGCTCATCCAGACATAAATCTCGGCTGGTGCGTTGCGCCCGTGAGCCGGGGGGTTAAACTCTCTGCAGCACGGCTCCACCGCTATCCAGATGAGATCATGCTGCGGTCTTGGCTCCGGCCTCCATGTGCATCTTATCAGCTTATCATTCACGTTCCCTCCGGGGGCCACTGGATTAAAATGGAGTGGAGAGACGCGGCTGGCTGCTTTGTGAAATTAATTGGAAAATCGCTGTCTGGGGACTCGGTACCAGGCCGGCAACATCCTCCGGCAATGTGGCTGTAATGACCAGTGGCCTGTCCTGCAAAGCATCCTGGGAGTTGGGGTTAACCAATGGGGGGGGAGCCTGCCTGGAGAAGCCCCATAGGGTGCCATTTTTATACTTGTCCTCCGTATTCGATTGGAGATACAATCTCGGGAACTACACAGAACTTCACTCCCTCTTACGTCCAGGCACGCTTTACACCATTATTGGTCATTTCCCAGACCTCCTCTATCAATTGCCAACCTGTGGTAGTTTAAAGGCATATAAGAAGGCAAAGATGAGCAGCTAAACACACAGAGACTGCTTTTGTATCTGTTGTGGAAATTTTATGAAGATGTATTTCAATATGTATTGTCATAGTGTCTCCCAGTGTTAGTTCTCCCGCAGATCGCTCTAAAGAGCTGACTGGGACAGACTGGCACTGAACACTGAAGAAATGGCCGCAATCCAAGGTCCATCAAAATTCTTATTTAATAAAGAACATCCCAAGTGTTACAAACAGTTCGGTAGACGCGTTTCACACACTAACAGGTGCGCTTATTTATTACCAAGTTGAGATCTGTTTAGTAGTGAACAGCTCCTTGGGGATGTAGAGAAGTGTTGGCAGAGTGGGGATATGTCCGCCAGCAAAGGGCCCCTGTGCGATGCACAGAACGATCGTCTGGAGGGGGGGGATGTGTTTGCTCTGCAAAGACATTATCGGTTTAGCAGACGTGCGCTCGTGTCACCCCTGTATGCCTGATCAATATATTTGGGGTGCCATGGCGTACACTTGCAGACTGTACATCCACACTGGACAGTAGTCATTGTTCATTGGTTGTTGTATAAACTCATCCTTTGGATGGATTTCCTGTGTTGACATTCATATCCTGTGAGGTCATTTCCCATGGAGGAAGCGATTGGCTGTTGGGGTCAGGACTTCCTGTGGGTCATTGCTTCTGTTGTCTTTGAATAAAGGAGCCAGTGTGATGCTCAGTGGAGGGCAGTCATGCTGAGATGAGGACGTAAGCGGTGGTCATGTCTGTTTCATTGGGGATATGCGGGAAACAGAGTGATAGGTAAGATGCATTATAACATTATACTGAAAGGGCGCGTATTAGTGCAGGTGAGATTGATTACATATAGCGAAATCTCCATGTCATATCCCCGTCCAGCCAGTCCTGGGATTTACACAGCTTTGCCAAACTGTAACAACAAATTGGTGACTTAATATTTCCTCTTCTGTAGATACGCAATACAACGCTTCCCCCAACTCCAGCCTGTGAGTGGACATTAAAGAAGCAGCAGCAGACTGTTGGGCTCTTCCCTCTGCTCTCTCTTCCTATTAGTGAATAGGTATGCAGCACACCCAACTAACTCATAGGGGGTTATTTTTGAAAGGCAAATCCACTTTTCACTGAAAGTACACTTGGAAGTGCAGTCGCTCTAAGGCCCCTTTCCCACTGGGGCGGTGCGGGCGTCGGCGGTAAAGTGTCGCTATTTTTATAAATCTAAGGGGTAGATCTGAAATGAGTGGAAGCTCTGCTGATTTTACCATCCAATCATGTGCAAGCTAAAATGCGTTTTTTTATTTTCCTTGCATGTCCCCCTCGGATCTACAGCGACTTTACCTCCAAGTGCATTTTCCTTTAGTAAATAACCCCCATAGTGTTGCTCTTCCCTTTTCCTGTCTGAGCTCTGCTCCACACTGCATTATAAGTAGCTAAAAGTCAAATTTAAAAGTAAACTCTTGAGTTTGCCATTTTTTTTCCAGCTTTTGTTCCATCTTAGTGCTGCTGCTTTCATGCAGCCTCTTTGCAGTCACTTCCCGTCTATACGCACTCCAGCGACGACTGCATGGCAACTTTCATGGTATATTTCCTAATGGTAATAACAGTGGACCATACTTGTGTATTGTGTGTTTACATGGCCACAAGTCTTCAATGGAAGCCCATATGACAGGGTGACAACGCAGAACAATTGGCAGACAGAGACAGAGATCGTTGTCACCCTATAACAGGAAGTGCCTCAGCAAGGACCACCAGAGATTTATTTTAAATGAAAGCTGAAAATGTAATACTAGGAAGCGACATTACCAACTGACATGGAAGGAAGGGCTCTTTAGAAGCCCAACTATTGGGAAAATCCTCGCTTGCAGAGGGGCTGCCCCTAGAACTGCAAGGGTTGAATGCTCATTTAGGTGTAGGAGACAGAAAACCTGATCCTCTGCTTCCCCAGCACAGAGCGCTCCCCTATTCTCCAGCAGTGGTCTGTTCCTCTGTGTCCTCACATCCAATGTAGAATTATGGGCTCCATATCAGTCCAGACAACATTAGAGGCATCCAACCACCAGTGTGGGGGAGAAGAGGCTGCAGGGACTGGCCTTTCAGATCACAGGCAATATGTTCACTTGCTGCCATAGGTACCTGGACACCCCGGGGTGACTGGCCTGCTATTGGACGATAAAAAATCATTTTCAGATTTTATATGTAGCGCTATCCCCTAGAGGGCCACTGGATTTTGGGTCGCCCTACTCCTGCACAGCCGGGCAACTCATATTTTTCCACCTTACATCCTCCGTCAGGAAGCGGCCTATTGGCCAGAGATCCCCTGAACATTCAGGCTGCCAACTCTATACCCCCTCCCACTAAGTTCTGGAACATTCCAGAAGTTTCCAGAAGCAAGGGGGAGGTACTAGAGGATTAGCCTGCAGAGCCTGCCAGCTGACCTTAATCTGAAATCCACAGCAATTACCCGGACTCACTTAACCGCTTCAGCCCTGGGAGATTTTACCCCCTTACTGACCAGAGCACTTTTTGAGATTCTGCACTGCGTTGTTTTAACTGACAATTGCGCGGTTGTGCAACGTTGCACCCAAACAAAATTGACATCCTTTTTCTCCCACAAATAGAGCTTTCTGTTGGTGTTATTTAATCACCTCTGCGTTTTTTATTTTTTGCGTGTTAAAAAAAGAGCAACAATTTAAAAAAAATAAAAAAACGCAATACTTTTTGCTATAATAAACATCCCCCAAAAATATGTTCAAAAAAACATTTTTTTTTTCCTCAGTTTAGGCCAATATGTATTCTTCTACATATTTTTGGTAAAAAAATAAAAAAATTGCAATAAGCGTATATTGATTGGTTTGCGCAAAAGTTATAACGTCAACAAAATAGGGGATAATTTTATGGCATTTTTATTATTCAATTTTTTTTTTGTAATGGCGACAATCTGCGATTTTTATCGGGACTGCGTCATTATGGCGAACACATCGGACACTTTTGACACTATTTTGGAACCATTGTCATTTATACAGCAATCAGCGCTATAAAAATGCACTGATTACTGTGTAAATGACACTGACAGTGAAGGGGTTAACCACTAGGGGGCAATGAAGGGGTTAAGTGTGTCCTAGGGAGTGATTCTAACTGTGGGGGGGATGGGCTTCAAGTCACATGACAGCGATCACTGCTCCTGATGACAGGGAGCAGTGATCTGTTATGACACAAGCCAGAACGGGGAAATGCCTTGTTTACATAGGCACTTCCCGGTTCTGAGGCTCCGTGACACGATCACCGGGAGACTGGTGGACATCGAATCTGCCGGTCCCGAGGGCACGGTCACGCTGTACGCTTGCTAGCCACGGCTCTTAAAGGGGACATACAGGTACGCCCATTTGCCCACCGCTGCCATTGTGCCGATGTACATCGGCATGCGGTGGTTGGCAAATGGTTAAAGCAGAACTTCAGTCATTTTTTCAACGGAGTGGAAGCTCTGCTGATTTTATCATCCAATCATGTGGAAGCTAAAATGCTGTTTTTTATCTTCCTTGCATGTCCCCCTCGGGTCTACAGCGACTTTACTTACAAGTGCACTTTCAGTGCAAAGTGGATTTTCCTTTAGTAAATAACCCCCAATGTTTCCTATTATCTCTTAGCGCTGAGCAATGTTGATAAACATTTGCCAGATGGTTGTTTTGGGCTTTTTTTGTGTTTTTTTTTGTTTGTTTTTTTACAACTGAGTGAGCAGAGAACGGCTCAGCACTTGAATGAATCGTGGAAATGCCGGATTAAGATCGTGAGGGGGTTGAATCAAAATCACGATTTTTTAACGATTAATTGTGCAGCTCTACTTTGTTGCTATTTTTTATTTTTTATTTTCATTCTGAGAGCTTTTTTTTTATGTCACGTGACTGACACAGCACCAATCACCACTGTACAGACAGATTTCCTCCAGATAAGAACAAAAAGGGGAAATGAACAGCATAGAAGGGAACTGAAACTGGAGCATGCTCAGTAGATGTGGCAATGGCTGGCTTACACTCAGGCTGCATCAGGGATACAAATTCAAAATACAGACGTCCTCTGCTGCTTGAGCATACATCTACTATAAACTCCTCCCTATTTCCTGGAGGACAGGAAAAACCTGGGAAATGTCGTGATCTCTGAACGATTAAATAAGGTACTACAATTTTTGGTAATAAATTAAATACAGCGGCATGATCTTTATACATAAATTGTAGGGATTAAGGCAATTAACCATCGTATGTTTAATATCACTTTAAGGCTGGATGGTATATGAACTCTAAGTTAACAGCTGAATGTATATGCCAGGATGGCAGTGATGGTATCCACACACATAGCAGTATAGTCTCAATAGAACTCATCCCCCAACATGAAGGGGATAGCCCCAAAAGTCCTAACCAACACCCCCCCCCCCCCCCGATATTTTAAATAAAATGATTTGTGACATATAGCAGACAATTCTCTACACCTCCTCTGGGTGGGAAGTGAATTGGGGTTAGTCATGTTCCTGGCTGTGGCATGCGAAGGGTTAACTCTAGAAACCTAGAAGGCCCCAGCTGGTGAAGGAGGCCTGATAATCAGAGGACTGGTGAGGACACTTCCTGAGTGTCAGCAGAAGAGATTGCATTCCGCACACCGTCTTCTCCTAATTTCCCCCATTATTACCTGAAGAGACTCGGCGGGGGTCACACATGGAAAATGGCAATGAGCTCACCAGATGAGTGCAGTACTGCATGCCACCACCAGGGGGAGGCACTGCATTACATCCATACAGTATATACAAAAAATTATTTTGGAATAAGAAAGTGCTGAAATGAGCAACAATATTCCATTTCTGCTTTCACCTCCTTCCTGTGTAATGCAACAAGCAGCCAAACTATACAACATTGTGTCAGTATTTAATAAAAAGACTGTAAGGACTTTATTGGTTGGTCTGCACCCTCCGGCTACCTTTACTAAACCGCATTCTCCACCAAGTCGATTCTGTTCTATAAGATATACCGGTAGTTCTACCCCTCTGGACCCCACTGCACCCGGCGAGCCGCTCTACCAATATTCCAGGACAACAGAGGTAACCTGAGCTGATGGTGCACTGAAAGGCATGGATGAAAAGCACAGGGGGAAGCTCAGAAGAAGAAAAAACATCAAGTAGTGAAAGTTCCAGGAGAGTGCACAATAATGTGCATTCAGAAAAAAATTGACATCAACCAGTTAGGCCATTCTAGGGACCAACCAGGCCAGTGCAGGAGAAATGCCGATTTAGGAGGCAGTCAGGCCAATCCAGCAATCTAGGAGCCTGTCAGGTTAACCTAGGAGAACGTCAAGCCAAACTAGAAGACAGTCTGGCTAATCTAAGAGCCTAACCTAGGAGCTTACCTAGGAGCCAGTGAGTCCAATCTAAAAAGCAAGTCGGGCCAATTTAGGAGACAGTCGGGCTAATCTTGGAACCAATCTAGCCAACCCTGGGAGACAGTCAGGCCTATTTAAAAAAGGCAGCCAGACTAATTGAAGAGCCTGTCAGGATAATCAAGGAGACTTTCTGGCTCCTATATTTAAGTGTCACCTTGAGAAAGGGGTCCTTTGTGGCCCCTGGAACGGTAGTATTTGTAATTGACTTTGCTTTTTTGTATATGGCTTTTGAAATTTGACCTTATTAAAATTGTGGGGTGTACTGGTTTAGCACTTGCGACTTTATTGAAAGGCAAATGTAACAGGCAGTCAGGCCAAGATGGGAGCCGGTCGGGCCAAGATGGGAGCCGGTCGGGCCAAGATGGGAGCCGGTCGGGCCAAGATGGGAGCCGGTCGGGCCAAGATGGGAGCCAGTCGGGCCAAGATGGGAGCCGGTCGGGCCAAGATGGGAGCCGGTCGGGCCAAGATGGGAGCCGGTCGGGCCAAGATGGGAGCCAGTCGGGCCAAGATGGGAGCCAGTCGGGCCAAGATGGGAGCCAGTCGGGTCAAGATGGGAGCCAGTCGGGTCAAGATGGGAGCCAGTCGGGTCAAGATGGGAGCCAGTCGGGTCAAGATGGGAGCCAGTCGGTCAAGATGGAGCCAGTCGGGTCAAGATGGGAGCCAGTCGGGCCAAGATGGGAGACGGTCGGGCCAAGATGGGAGACGGTCGGGCCAAGATAGGAGCCAGTCGGGTCAAGATAGGAGCCAGTCAGGCCAAAATAGGAGCCATTCAAGCCAAAATAGGAGCCAGCAGATAAAGTGTTATCCCAACAATAATAATATAACAAGCTGAAGATTACAGACAGAAGCATCAACCAGGAAAATAAAAAAATCAGAGCAACAAATAACTTTCGGCTAATTCAGTTGCACACACAAGAAATCAGAGACTATGCAAACATCCTAAGACATCGAGCATTCCCTCACATACAGCATGCAAACGTGCCAGAAGAAAGATCAAAATCAAGGACCAAATAAAATGAATACATACTAACTGATAAATAAATAACAGATATAATTATAAAAATAAAATATTTACGGGACTACAATATAAAATGCCAAATTTCCATGCAAAATAATTGTACCGCTTTCAGCACCTAAAACCAGAACTAATCATACTGCCAGGGATGTTAAAGAAACACCAGGATCAGTTTAACACAATGCTTGCCTCTTGCCAGCAAGAAGTGTCTATGTCAATGTACACCCAAAATATCTTCCACAAAAGGGACACTTCAGGTTTGGGAGGATCTCAGCAGGCTGAGTAATCCGCCAGCTTCACCTATCTTTCCAATGTCCCCAGTCCTGCCACCTGCCGTGGTCACAGTAGTACCCAACACGAGGTCTCATATTCTGTAACAATGAAGACATCTAGAATCTTGTAAGGGGGGTGGCAGGGGACAGAGTTAGGGACACATTCCTTTATTCCATCTTCTATTAATAAATGCTGACAGATCAGTACTCACCCCTCTCGCAGGTGCGGCCCCAGTGCCCGGTACCGGTGCAGTCACACACAAAGCGGTTCCAGCCATCTCGGCAGCCGGCGTTGTTCTTACAGGGGTAACTGTCGCACTGCTTGCCGCTCACACGGTTACAGAAGGATTTCACACTGGCGGCATTCTGCGCCTCCGCTAGCTGACGGATGTTTTTGCTGCGACCGTCGATGAAAAGGTCGCGGATGCAGCCCACGTAACCGTAGTTCAACATGGCCGTCCACAACTCGGTGGGCAGAATGAGTCCAGCGCGGTTCTCGGGGAGGCCCCCCAGGTACATGTCCCCTTCCAGGTCCAGAATTTCGCTCTCCCCGCTGGCGGTGAATGGAGTGCGTTTACTGTTCACGGAGATGGTGCCTGTAAAGAGAAAAACTATTAACACACATAAAGGCAATGGAAGAGGCTTATCTATACAATGCAGTAATGGGTGGATGATATAGAACCCTCCTAATATATATATATATATATATATAGTTCAGAAACCAGGAATGCTCTAGAATACCATCACTGATTAGCAGAGTCACATATTATGAGTATCGCCTCTGGTCTAAATCATTATAATATTGTATAAAGTACCATCATCCAGAATTTGTAGTTTTTAAAGGAAGGGGGGCTTAAATGGAAATACCGGGTAGTCGCTCACACCAACCCCATATGTAGTTCCATTCAGCCATATAATAGATTGGACTATACCAGTACTTGGTAATGGAAAAACACTAATAAAATTTAAAATCAATATAATTTTAATAAGGATATAAAACAAAACAGTAATGAAATATCACTTGAAGAAGTACAGTAATATGCACATCACAGTTGAGGTATTCCTGACGGGTTCTCCATAGGGAACATTCAACCGTAGAGAGTGCACAACAAATTTCCTCGACTAGTTTCGCGGGAACAAGCCCGCTTCCTCAGGAGGATATCTATATAAAGGTATCACAATCATTAGATAATACATACATATAAAGATATAAGCAATACAATTATCACAATGTTATTGATTTTACATACACAAATTCCCTACATGTTTAAAAAGGACGGCAATAGGGAAAAATAAGATTGCGCTATGGACAAATTTACCTGTTCACCAGACAGGTTAAAAATAACTAAAATGAAGTGAACTATAAGGGGTTAAAGCTGCCTGTGCTTGAAACCTATCCCTATAAATGGGAATAGGCTAGAAATCTGAAAAGTAAATTGAGCTTTGGCGCTAAAACCTTTTTGTGTACTATAAATATAAATGCTGATACTCTGAAGAGTTAAACGAGACCTAATGTGGAAATCTCCCAAACTCCACTATATGCGTGATATTTAACGAATTACGTGAAACAAAAAATAAATATATAAATGAAATGTGTGTCTATTATCTTACAACACAAACATGCACATGTGTAGTGAAAAATATGGTTAATCTGTCACAATTAAAAATATTAGGTGCTTTAGTGGAAAATCATATGCGAGCCAAAAATTATGCTCAAAATCCTCAAAAGTGACAATCAGAAAAGCATTGTGAAAATACCAAGTAAAAAAAACAAAAAATCATATAATGTCCAACTAAAAATATTTTTTCAAAATCGCATCATCTAGTTGCTGGAAAAACGCATGGAACTTTTATCAGATGAGGAAGGTAAAGCAAGGTGACTGGTGTAAAAGGGTTGAATGCATTCCTCTCCGGTGCGCCACTCTGTGTTAGAAAAGAGATATATATATGCGCTCACCAGACACCAAACCCTCAATGGGTTAACCGAACAGTCACAGTATGAGCCACTGTGCAGCTTTCTTAGGGCTCTGCCTCCGCTGTGCTGTGGGGATATTTTGCACTCTTCCTTCCGTAAATAGTCCGTTTAGCGTTTATACATAAAGGGAAACAGAAGTACAGCCATAGTGCAATACTGTTGTATGAACGTTCTTGTTTATTTAAAATCAGGTTACTCACAAAGTCCGAAAAGACAAATCGCTATGAAATTGATTGCGCCGGCGTTGCTGCTTGAATAACAGTGTAAGGTGCACGTCCTAGGCCACGCCCTACGCGTTTCGTCAGAGCGACGCTCCAGATGACGTCGCTCTGACGAAACGCGTAGGGCGTGGCCTAGGACGTGCACCTTACACTGTTATTCAAGCAGCAACGCCGGCGCAATCAATTTCATAGCGATTTGTCTTTTCGGACTTTGTGAGTAACCTGATTTTAAATAAACAAGAACGTTCATACAACAGTATTGCACTATGGCTGTACTTCTGTTTCCCTTTATGTATAAACGCTAAACGGACTATTTACGGAAGGAAGAGTGCAAAATATCCCCACAGCACAGCGGAGGCAGAGCCCTAAGAAAGCTGCACAGTGGCTCATACTGTGACTGTTCGGTTAACCCATTGAGGGTTTGGTGTCTGGTGAGCGCATATATATATCTCTTTTCTAACACAGAGTGGCGCACCGGAGAGGAATGCATTCAACCCTTTTACACCAGTCACCTTGCTTCACCTTCCTCATCTGATAAAAGTTCCATGCGTTTTTCCAGCAACTAGATGATGCGATTTTGAAAAAATATTTTTAGTTGGACATTATATGATTTTTTGTTGTTTTTACTTGGTATTTTCACAATGCTTTTCTGATTGTCACTTTTGAGGATTTTGAGCATAATTTTTGGCTCGCATATGATTTTCCACTAAAGCACCTAATATTTTAATTGTGACAGATTAACCATATTTTTCACTACACATTGTTTGTGTTGTAAGATAATAGACACACATTTCATTTATATATTTATTTTTTGTTTCACGTAATTCGTTAAATATCACGCATATAGTGGAGTTTGGGAGATTTCCACTTTAGGTCTCGTTTAACTCTTCAGAGTATCAGCATTTATATTTATAGTACACAAAAAGGTTTTAGCGCCAAAGCTCAATTTACTTTTCATGTTTAAAAGGAGATCAGCTCACCCTACTTCAAGGAACAGGCTGCAGGCAGGGAGATCCACAAAGTCCCCCCACGGTGAACATGGGGGATTGGTAAACGCCGGCTCTGGTAAATAATATTATAATAATTTATCAATTGAGTAGAGGTATATCTTGAATTAAGAAGGGGAAGGGAGGGGGAGGGGGGGGGTGGGAAAGGAAGAGGGGAAGAAAGAGGGGGAGGGGGGAAGGGAGGGGGGGTGGGGGAAAGGGGGGGGAAAGGGGAGGGGGGGAAAAGGGGGGAAGAAAAAGGGGGGCGAAGGATAGGGGGGGTGGGGGGGGGGAGAAAGGAGAAAACAGACCTCGTGATGGATAAATCAGTGACCTAATCTCACTGATTTATCCATCACGAGGTCTGTTTTCTCCTTTCTCTCCCCCCCCCCCCACCCCCCTATCCTTCGCCCCCCTTTTTCTCCCCCCTTCCCCCCCCCTTTTTTTTTTCCCCCCTCCCCCTTTCCCGCCCCCCCCCCCCCCTTTCCCCCCCTTCCCCCCACCCCCCCTCCCTTCCCCCCTCCCCTCTTTCTTCCCTCTTCCTTTCCCCCCCCCCCCCCCTCCCCCTCCCTTCCCCTTCTTAATTCAAGATATACCTCTACTCAATTGATAAATTATTATAATATATTTACCCAGAGCCGGCGTTTACCAATCCCCCATGTTCACCGTGGGGACTTTGTGGATCTCCCTGCCTGCAGCCTGTTCCTTGAAGTAGGGTGAGCTGATCTCCTTTTTAAACATGTAGGGAATTTGTGTATGTAAAATCAATAACATTGTGATAATTGTATTGCTTATATCTTTATATGTATGTATTATCTAATGATTGTGATACCTTTATATAGATATCCTCCTGAGGAAGCGGGCTTGTTCCCGCGAAACTAGTCGAGGAAATTTGTTGTGCACTCTCTACGGTTGAATGTTCCCTATGGAGAACCCGTCAGGAATACCTCAACTGTGATGTGCATATTACTGTACTTCTTCAAGTGATATTTCATTACTGTTTTGTTTTATATCCTTATTAAAATTATATTGATTTTAAATTTTATTAGTGTTTTTCCATTACCAAGTACCGGTATAGTCCAATCTATTATATGGCTGAATGGAACTACATATGGGGTTGGTGTGAGCGACTACCCGGTATTTCCATTTAAGCCCCCCTTCCTTTAAAAACTGATTAGCAGAGGGTGGCCTGCTCCAGAGCCAACTAATATTAGGTTTGAACCCCAAAATTAATGTGATATTGTGAGGATTCTAAAGCAGAAACCCACAACAGTCATATATGAGGGGGGGTCCAAAATTATTCAATAACTAGGGGTCTGTTCTAGAATCTTCCTAGAACCACCACTATATGATTTGTGGGGGGCTGATCTAGAACCCCCGCTATATGATTTGCTGAGGTGAATGCTCCAGAACCCCCTACAATATGATTTGCGGGGGGGCGGCTCTATAATTCCACAACATGATTTGATTAAAAGGGCTGATCTAGAACCCCCACTATATGATTTGCTGAGGTGAATGCTCCCCCCCTACGATATGATTCTCGGGGGGGGGGTGCTCTAGAATCCCACTACATGATTTGATTAATTTTGATTAAGAGGGCTGATCTAGAACCCCCTACTATATGTTTTGCTGAGGGAGCCTGCTCTAGAATTTACTTGTAGTGGCATTGAGGCAACCATCACACAGAGGTACATGCCTTTTATCAGCAAATAACAGCCATGGTCAGATACAGTTTAGGGGTTTCCACCTTCTTCTAATTTATGTAACAAATGCCCTCATTGGGGTATTTATTTTCCTCGCTCTGCGAATAATTCAATCAATCTTAATGACGGAGTGTGAGCAATCTCCGCACAGCGCAAATGTCAAGAGCGTTTCATTAGAAAGGTTAATACAACAGGGACACAGGAGGATTTCAGAGCGCGGCTTTTCGTGGCTTCAGCCAACTGCAATGGGCGGACAGGCCAGCTTTTGAGCAGACACCATGTGCTGTGCAGGACTATGCCCAGCTCCGTCATTAATGGTAATCATTTACACCTACAGATATAGAATATCCAGATATATTTCTGGAATAAGCAGCATACGATATGAAATTGAAAGTTGGATAGCTGGGAGAATGATAGAACATAGAAATAGATTGATAGATAGTAGAATGACACACAGACAGATCGATAGAATAGACAGACAGACCAGACAGACAGACTTACCAAAACAAATGGGACACCCTTCTTTACCACGCACATGAACTTTAATGGCACCCCAGTCTTATTCCATAGGGTTCAATATTGAGTAGGCCCGACCTTTGCAGCTGTAACAGCTTCAACTCTTCTAGGAAGGCTGCCCACAAGGAACAACCTCACACCATAATCGCCCCTGCATCAAATGATTTGGACCAGTGCACAAAGCAAGGTCTATAAAGACATGGATCGGCGAGTTTGGGTGGAGGAACTTGACTGTCCTGCACAGAGTCCTGACCTCAACCCGATAGAACACCTTTGGGATGATTTAGAGCAGAGACTGCGAACCAGCCTTCACATCCAACATCAGTGCCTGATCTCACAAATGCTCTTCTGGAAGAATGGTCAAACATGCCCATGGACACACTCCTAAACCTTGTGGACAGCCTTCCCAGAAGAGTTGAAGCTGTAAAGGGTGGACCAACTCAATATTAAACCCTACGGACTAAGACTGAGATGCCATTAAAGTTCATATGCGTGTAAAGGCATGCGTCCCAATACTTTTGTTACTATAATGCAGAAAGAAAAAGAAAAAAAGAAAAATATTGACAACTAGAAAGAAAGAAAGAAAAGAAAAAAGAAAGAAAGAAAGAAAAAGAAAGAAAGGACAACTAGATAGATAGAAAGATGGGCAGACAGACAGATAATTGAAAGAAAGAAAAAGATTGTCAACTAGATAGACAGACAGATAATAGAAAGAATGAAAAAAGAAAGAAAGAAAGGAAGGAAGGAAAGAAAGAAGGAAAGAAAGAAAAAGAAAGAAAGGAAGAGACTGGCAACTAGACAGATAATAGAAAGAAAGAAAAAAAAAGAAAGAAAGAAAGAGAAAAAGATTGACAACTAATAAAAAGAAAGAAAGAATATTGACAACTAGATAGATAGACATATAAAGGAAGGAAGGAAAGAAAGAAAAGAAGGAAAGAAAGAAAGACATTGACAGATAGATAGATAATAGAAGGAAGGAAGGAAAGAAAGAAGGAAAGAAAAAAAAGGAAAGAAAGAAACAAAGAAAGACATTGACAGATAGATAGATAATAGAAGGAAGGAAGGAAAGAAAAAAAGAAGGAAAGAAAGAAAGAAAGAAAGAAAGAAAGAAAGAAAGAAAGAAAGAAAGAAAGACATTGACAGATAGATAGATAATAGAAAGAAAGAAGAGTGACAACTAGATAGAAAGAAAGACTGGTAGAGAGACAGATAGAGAAAGAAGGAAAGAAAGAAGGAAAGAAGGAAAGAAGGAAAGAAAGAGACTGGCAACTATATAGCTAGATGGATAATAGAAAGAAAGAAAGAAGATTGACAACTAGATAGATAGAAAGATGGGTAGACAGACAGATAGAGAAAATAGGAAAGAAAGAAGGAAAGAAAGAAAGAAAGAAAGAAAGAAAGAAAGACTGGCAACTAGATAAACAGATTATAGAAAGAAAAAAAAAGAAAGAAAGAAAGAAAGAAAGAAAAAGACTGACAACTAGATAAAAAGATAGATATACATACAAATAGACAAATAATAAAAAGAAAGAAAGAATTGACAACTAGATAGATAGGCAGATAATAGAAAGAAGGAAGGAAGGAAGGAAGGAAGGAAGGAAGGAAAGAAAAAAAAAAAAGAAAGAAAGAAAGAAAGAAAGAAAGAAAGAAAGAAAGAAAGAAAGAAAAGAAAAGAAAGAAAAGAAAGACATTGACAGATAGATAGATAATAGAAAGAAAGAAGAGTGACAACTAGATAGATAGAAAGACTGGTAGAGAGACAGATGAAAGAAAGAAAGAAAAACACTGACAACTAGATAATAGAAAGAAAGAAGATTGACAACTAGATAGCTAGAAAGACGGGTAGACAGACAGATAGAGAAAGAAGGAGAGAAGGAAAGAAAGAAAGAAAGAAAGAAAGAAAGAAAGAAAGAAAGAAAGAAAAAGACTGGCAACTAGATAAACAGATTATAGAAAGAAGAAAGAAAGAAAAAGAAAAAGAAAGAAAGAAAGAAAGAAAGAAAGAAAGAAAAAGATTGACAACTAGATAGAAACATAGATATACATACAAACAGACAAATAATAAAAAGAAAGAAAGAATATTGACAACTAGATAGATAGACAGATAATAGAAAGAAAGTAAAAAAGAAAGAAAAGGAGAAACGCTTTTCATAGTACGGCTAAGCAGCCGCGTCAGGTGTTCATGAGATGATTCTGCCGGTATTTGAATATTTGAATGCCCGTGTTTTTCCTCCCCCCCCCCCCCATTTACTGGACAGTAGTTTAGAATGGGGCTAATGCGCCGCAATGCTGCGTTCAATTTTCCGCAACTGCAGCATGTAAACAGCCTCATCCAGCTGTATTGTACTTCTCAGCTGCTTGTTTTTACCTACCCCCCACTCAGCCTCCCATGTGAAAAAGAGACCAAAGATTGCTTTTATAAGCTTTCTGAAAATTTTAGGTGTAAATCTAAGTTCTACAATCGTCAGTCTTTTCCGAGGAGGTCATAAAGTATCAACCTTCAGCTTTCCTGCAGATACAGAAGTGAAGCACTGACACAAAGTTGATGCAAACAATTAGTACAGAGGACACAACTTTCCTCGATTGCCTACAATCCCTCCATGTGTATAAAATCAGAAAACTGTTCTCCACCCTCAGAATCATTGTTTGGACAATACTGCACTGTAGAATAGTCTACATTTATGTCATTATGCTGAGAACAAGGCAATTAACAAAAGAAAGACGGACAGTTATGACCCGGTGGAGGTCTTTCCTGTACAGAAACTGCAATAAAAGTCAAGGTGTCCGTGAGTCCAGGTCCATCATACTGCTGTAGGGAGATGGACTCACTGACACCTTGGCTTTCATTGCAATTCCAAAGGCATTAGGAAACTGAAGGGACCAGACACAGAAGACAATCAGAAGAGAATAAAGGGGTCACCATGACTGGATTCAGTAGTTCTGTTGGTGGATACTTTCTAAGTCAAAACTGTTAGGGCTCTTTCACATGGGTGGCCAAGGGGCGGAACAAACAGGTGGCTAAGCTGCAGTTTTACTGCTCCCTGACCGTCCACCTAAATTTGACCATTAGATATGACCCTGTCACAATTCTTTGCTTCCTGGCTGCAGCAATTTTAACTCCGCAAGCAGAGTTTGCAAAGTGGCGTAGCTCATCGAGAATGCCCATTAAAAACAATTGGAGTGTGCTGCAACAGCGAGTCAAACGGCTTAGTCAACAAGTCTGTATCCAGCGGTTATATCTGCTGGTAGGTACTTTAATCAGTCAAAACTGTTAGGGCACCTTCAAATGGGCAGCCAAGGGGGAAGTAAAAACAGGGAGTTGAGCCGAGGTCCCCAACCTGACTGCCCACCTAAACTCTGCTATTAGGCCTCATGAACACTGGACGTTTTTGGGTGTTTTTACAGCTGCTGTTTTCGGCTTCAGACATTTTTTTTCTACAGTCAATAAACTGTCTGTGCACGCATTGGCTGTTATCAAATGTTTTTGGCTGGGGCATTTTTTTAAAATTAAAAAAACACCAAAACTAGTGGGTTCTGAGAGGAGTTTTTCAGCTGTAAAAACGCTCTAATATCAAAAAACGCCGTTCAGCGCTAAAAAACCCCGCTCACCAGGGTTTCTTTTAACGTTTATGAGCCCATTGAAAAAAAAAAAAAGAAGAAAAAAAGAGGCTTAAAGGGGTTGTAAACCTATGTTTTTTTTTCACCTTAAGGCATCCTATGCCTTAAGGTGAAAAAATACCTGGCAGTGACCGGACCCCCAGCTCCCCCATTTTACTTACCTGAACCCTCGAACTTGACCCACAGGGACGCGCTGTGTCTCTGCCCGGGGTTCTCGGCTCTTGATTGGATAGATTGAGCAGTGCAGCCATTGGTTCCCGCTGCTGTCAATCAAATCCAATGGTGCGGGTGCCGAGGGGCGGGGCAAAGTCCTGCATTTGGCATCTATGGACAACAAATTCTGGACTAGGGAGCGCGCCCACAAGGTAACCCCCCAGAAGAGTGGGTTATCTGATGTGGGGAGGAGCCGCGAGAGCTGCTGAGGGACCCCAGAAGACCAGGTTTGGGGCCACTCTGTGCAAAACAAGTTGCACAGTGGAGGTAAGTATGAACATGTTTGTTTTTTTTGTTAACGAACCCTTATGCCGCTAACACACGACCGTTTTTTTCCATCAGAATAAACTCTGGCGGTTTTTCCTGATGGAGTTCCGCTGAAACGGACTTGCCTACACACGATCACACCAAAGTCCTATCATTTAGAACATGGTGATGTACAACACGTACGACGGGACTAGAAAAAGGAAGTTCAATAGCCAGTAGCCAATAGCTGCCCTTGCGTTGTTTTTGGTCCGTCGAAACAGCATACAGACTAGCGGTTTTCCCGATAGGGATTGATTCCGTTGGAAAGATTTAAAACATGTTCTATTTCTAGGTCCGTCAGAATTTTCAAAAGAAAAAGTCTGATGAAGCATACACACGATCGGAATATCTGATGAAATTATTCCATAGGACCTTTTCTGCTGGGAAGTCCGATCGTGTGTACACGGCATAACAGTCACTTTAATGTATGTACTACGGCCGCGACTTTAAATCAGCAGAGTTTGAAAGGCGACACAGCATGTCACACACAGGATTGCTTCCTGAACACCTGCCAGCCACTGCTATATCCCCCTCTGAAAAGTGATCCACCCAGCAAATCAGCCCAAGATATACAAAGTTAGCAGGCATAATTAAGATATGCAAACTCATTTCATCCTTCAATGAAGAGTAGAAGCCTAGGAGGTCTCTTTTCTAAGACCCAACATCAGGACAGCAATAGGTATACAAGTTTTTGCATTAATCCTATCTTATCTATAGGAGATGACGTACAGCGGTGCTATGAAAAGACACCAAAAACATAAATCACGACTGAAGACATTCATTCTGGCAGCAGTTGCTGCATTTTCTGGTGTTACGGGCACAGTTACAGTTTTCAGATCTTCATCTCCATCCCTGCGTTCTCCCATGATGCACTGGTTGTCCACTGTCTGCATTTCTATAAACTCATGCACACACACAAAATAACATATAATTCCAGTACTATGTGTATCTGAATTGGAGAGATAAAATTTGTCTGGCTCAGTTTTGTAGCAACAATCACAGAATGCAGGAGAGAAATCGTATAGATGTGTCATTGGTGACACCTAGGGTTCTTCCATGCACACGGCTGGAGGACCAAACCACAGCTGGAAACATGATAGAGATCAGATCAGCCCTCTTAGTATTGCAGAGTCTTGCTTTTCTACTGAATCAGGCTCACTCCACCCCACCTCAGCTCCCCCTTACCTGATCTGCCATCACGCTGGATGTCCACGTGGCACCACTCGCCATCGTTTGCCTTCTTGGCGGTTGCTTTCACCTTGATGGTGCCAGAACCCATGTCCAACAGGAGGTAGAGGTGACCATCCAGCAGCTCCACCGCAAAGAAGTCCACTTTGGTGTTCTTCTGGCTGCGAACGTCCTTGCGGTCCTGCGGCTTTCCGTGGGTGAAAAGGATGAGGCCGTTGGGCTCGGTGGTGCGGAAGTCGAAGGAGATGGAGCCCATGCGTTTGGTGTTCCACTTAGGCAGGCTGATGTAGGCCTCGGGGCTCTCAAAGCTGATCGGGTCCAGCGTGGCCACGTTCTCACACTTGAAGACCACATCACCGTAGATCTTCATTTTGGTGTCTCCTATTCGGGCCAGGCGGGACAGCTCAAGGCGGATGTCATTATTCTTGTAGACAACCTACCACAGGGGAAGAAAGGTCAAAGGTTAGAAACAACACCAAGAAAACAGAAGAGAGGAACACAATTGAGTCTGGGATCAGTTTTATGTTACTTTCCTTTTCAGACATGCAAAGACTGCATCTTTTCTTTAAAGATATAGTCGCTCTTTTCCAATACACCTCTAAGGCCCCATTCACATTTGAGCGTTTTGCAGCTTGAAGCCTGAAGCTACAAAACGCCTGAAGCTCAAACAAGTTCTGAAACGTTTTTGTTTTTTAGGCAGATTTGGGTGTTTTTCTGCTTTTTACATTGGTAACCTTTTGACCTGCACAAAATCGGGGCAAAAACGCATCAAAATTGCAGAAAACCGACATAAAAACGCGGTAAAATCGTGCAACTTTCTGCCCGAAACCGCTACGCTCAGGTGTGAATGGGACTCAAGTGCCAGGTCACACTTGTGCGATGTCAGACATCACATGTGATTCGCACCGCACTGCTGTGCAGATCACATGCAACATCTCCACAATGCGTATTTAGCCATACAGATTGTATGGCTGAATTTCGCATTGCATTGGGACCAAAATCATATAGGACCCCCTTTTTTTTTTATCCACACCAGAATCAGATCACATGGGTGTTCACATTCCTATCCGAATGCACGGTTTGCACTGCGATCTGCGATCAGATCTGGGAGGGGGTGTCATTAACTTTGTATTGACACCCCCAGCAGTTTACATAAGGAAGTGTGAACTGCCGGCAATTCCGGTGCGATGCGGGAACCGGCACTGGATTCGCAGGGTTTCCCCACATTGCATCAGTGTGAACTGAGCCTAAAAGCCTATGTTTGCAGACAGGCATAGTAGTATAGTATTAGTATAAGTGGCGTGTTTACAGGCTGACAAAAAAAAAAAAAAAACTCACAAGGGGGATCAGGAGAGGAGCTTTTAGGCAGAAAAAAAAATCCAAAATGCACATAAACAGCAGACGTGTTCGCAGGGTTGTGTGTTACTGCATTCTAAGTTAGACAAAGTAGGGGCTCAACACACATTTTGAACACCTGCTGGATGACCTTCTACTATAAACCGAGCTGCAGTGTACCTGCACGGCCCCAGACAAGAAGGAGGCGATTGGCTGCAAGAGGAAATGATGCCCCCCAGTCCCCTCCTCCACTCTTCATATATGAGGGCCACTGTATCATGTTTGATTCTGAAACAAGAACTGTCTGTGTTCTACCCAGCACCCAGATTTTCAATTCCATTCTGCAACCGTCATATTGCAGTTTAGATGAGAATGTGATTGGCTGTAGGAGGCAGGACAGACAGTTCTAAATACCAACAGTAGGATTTCCAGCCATGACCTGACAGCAATAGCAGATACCATTCTTAGATCACACATTCCTGGAACAGAACGTCCTGCAACTGCGTTAAAAGGAAAATGTTACATTGTGGGTCAAGGTTGACTGTTCTTTTGGATGTTTATAGGATATTAAACTTATATTTTATATCTTGCCTCTTCTTTCTCACTTGCTGAATATATACATACAATTGTTGTTGTTTTCTGGTTATTATACATACAATCGTTTTTCATAAATAAACTTTTGCTACATGAAGGACTTTACAATTACTGAGCCTTGTCAATGTGCAGCTTAGGCACTTCCAACTGTGCACATTGTAAGAAACTTCATTGTATCAGGAGATCTAAATGTATATTAATGATAGTGGGTGAAAATCAAGACCGCTAGATGATCTGTTCCTGGGAACTAAGATATAATGCAACTGCGCTGCCTCACCAACCGCCAAAAAAAAAGGGTTCTCAGTTTGGCCATCTCTAAACCGACCGGATAATAACTGTACTTCCCATTCTTAACAGCAGGTGTCACCCTGCACCATTTTGTACTCAGAGCTGCTCTGAATCCATTACACACACATAGACCATCTCTGGATCCATTGTACACACACCTAGGACTGCCCTGGATCCATTGTACACACACCTAGAACTGCCCTGGATCCATTGTACACACACCTAGAACTGCCCTGGATCCATTGTACACACACCTAGAACTGCCCTGGATCCATTGTACACACACCTAGAACTGCCCTGGATCCATTGTACACACATAAATCTGCTCTGGATCCATTGTACACACATAGGACCGCTCTGGATCCATTATACACACCCATAGAACTGCACTGGATCCATTGTACACACATAGAACCACTCTGGATCCATTGTACACACAGAGATGCTCTGGATCTATTGTACACACATAGAACTGCTCTGGATCCAATTTACACACATAGAACCACTCTAGATCCATTGTACACACACACAGATATGCTCTGGATCTATTGTACACACATAGAACCTCTCTGGATCCATTGTACACACATAGAGATGCTCTGGATCTATTGTATACACATAGAACCTCTCTGGGTCCATTGTACACACATAGAACCTCTCTGGGTCCATTGTACACACATGGAGATGCTCTGGACCCATTGTACACACATAGAACTGCTCTAGATCTATTGTACACACATAGAACTGCTCTGGATCTATTGTACACACACAGAACTGCTCTGGATCTATTGTACACACATAGAACTGCTCTGGATCTATTGTACACACACACAGAACTGTTCTGGATCTATTGTACACACATAGAACTGCTCTGGATCTATTGTACACACATAGAACTGCTCTGGATCTATTGGGGTTGATTTTCTGGTATGATCATGTTTATTGTTGCTCATGTAAGTAACAGGACAGCTGATCCCCCATGCAGCGGGTACACAAGGGAAGAAACAAAGTATACAGGCCTGAGTGATATCTTGTGCAACTAAACATTTTAGTGAGTAAAATATCAGATAGACGACCACACGGGGAGGGCCGTAGGTCTGCACAAAGTGCCTAAGCCTGAGGGACTAGGGGCATACCATGAGGGGACAGAAGGGGCAGCAGAAGGGAAGGGAGAACAGAGGGGGAGAAAAAAAAAAGTACCAGTAGGGAAAGCAGGAGAAATTCCTGGTGAGGGGAAGATGGGAGACAGAGGGAAGGAAGGGAAGGGAGAGGGAAGGGAGAGGGGTTCCTGCAGACTTGGACGGTAATACCAACAATTACAAGATGCCCAGGCTGGTGGTCAGATGCAGGGTGGGGGGCATACGACCACCGGGCCCAGGCTGGTCAGATGCAGGGTGATGGGGGGGGGGGGGGAGCATGCGACCACCAGGCCCAGGCTGTTTGGATGCAGGATGGGAAGAGCATTTGACCACCAGGCCCAGTCTGGTTGGATGCAGGGTAGGGAGAGCATTTGACCACCAGGCCCAGGCTGGTTGGATGCAGGGTTGGATGGGAGCATACGACCACCAGGCCCAGGCTGGTCAGATGCAGGATGGGGAGAGCATACAACTACCAGGGTGCCCATACCTTCAAAAATTTAGCATGGGAATCATGTAAAATACTGGGCGTTTTTTTGTTGATTATCAAGGAGGTCAGAGTGCTCTTCACCACAATACAGAAGGGGTCTTCCAGACCCCAGCAATAACACGTTTGGCAGCAATAAACAGATAAGTCTCAAGTTTCTATTGGTATGAGAATAGGCCCTGAATTGGGCAGTGCAGTTGGGTGAGTTTAGCGTCTTTACTGATAGGCACATGGTACAGGGTGTATAGGAGCCCAAAGACCCTGGACTTAAACCCTGTTAGACGTGGGCAGGACCACCAGCTATGTACTACATCACTGCGTTAGCCGCAGCATCTAAAGCCCCGTCACTGTAAGATGGGTTCAAACCTGCAATATGAGTTGGGACCCAATACCACCTCAAAGGGACTTTGTATGCTGCTTCCAGTGCTGTCGTGTTAAAAGAACATTTTGCTATGGCAGACCAAGCCTTGCTCCACTCATCTGGGTCAATAGAGGAGCCCAGATCTCAATCCCAACTGGACTTGTAGGAGGCAGGAGAGGGAGAGTCAATAGCGCTTAGGAAAGAGTAGATCAGGTAGATAGTCCTTGGAGCACCAGAAGAGTGTTGAAAGGTATGTTCGAAAGTCATGGATAGAAAGAGATAGAAAGAGTTGTGTCTCAAGGAAGTCAACAGTATCTCACAAAAGTGAGTACACCCCTCACATTTTTGTAAATATTTTATTATATCTTTTCATGTGACAGCACTGAAGAAATGACACTTGTCTACAATGTAAAGTAGTGAGTGTACAGCTTGTATAACAGTGTAAATTTGCTGTTCCCTCAAAATAACTCAACACACAGCCATTAATGTCTAAACCGCTGGCAACAAAAGTGAGTACACCCCAATTGAAAATGTCCAAATTGGGCCCAAAGTGTCAATATTTTGTGTGGCCACCATTATTTTCCAGCACTGCCTTAACCCTCTTGGGCATGGAGGTCACCAGAGCTTCACAGGTTGCCACTGGAGTCCTCTTCCACTCCTCCATGATGACATCACAGAGCTGGTGGATGTTAGAGACCTTGTGCTCCTCCACCACCTGTTTGAGGATGCTCGATAGGGTTTAGGTCTGGAGACATGCTTGGCCAGTCCATCACCTTTTCCCTCAGCTTCTTTAGCAAGGCACTTGGAGGTGTGTTTGTGGACATTATCCTGTTAGAATACTGCCCTGCGGCCCAGTCTCTGAAGGGAGGGGATCATGCTCTGCTTCAGTATGTCACAGTACATGTTGGCATTCATGGTTCCCGCGATCTGTAGCTCCCCAGTGTCCGGTGTCCCATCATATAAGGTCCCCCATCAGATAGTGTCCGCTGTGTACTGCGCATGCGTAGTACACAGCAACACAGATTCCGAAAATAGCCAAGGATGAACGGCGTCTGCGCCGTGAGTCCAGGTTCTAGCCCCACCATCCAAGTGGGCATAGAGTAGGAATAAAAAAGAGCCGAGCGCAGCGAGGCCGAGCCTGAAGCGTGGCGAGCGAAGCTTGCCCGCGAGGGGCCCTCTAATTTTCACAACCATAGGTCTTGGATGGGGGGGGGCTACCACCTCCACTCATGGCGCAGGCGCCGTTCAGCTTCGGAGATTTTCCGAAGCTTCTTCTGCCCCGTACTGGCAGACGCTATATGATGGCAGGACACTATCTGCCAGAACACCGGCAGCACTCATGCAGCACCAGACCATGACACTCCCACCACCATGCTTGACTGTAGGCAAGACACACTTGTCTTTGTACTCCTCACCTGGTTGCCACCACACACGCTTGACACCATCTAACCAAATAAGTTTATCTTGGTCTCATCAGACCAGAGGACATGGTTCCAGTAATCCATGTCCTTAGTCTGCTTGTCTTCAGCAGTTTGTGGGCTTTGTGCTTCACCCCTTCAACCTCTGCAGCAATGTTGGCAGCACTCACATGTCTATTTCCCAAAGACAACCTCTGGATATGGCTCTGAGCATGTGCACTCAACTTCTTCAGTCTCTAATGGTGAAGCCTGTTCTGTTCTGTTCCTGAATGGAACCTGTCCTGTTAAACCACTGTATGGTCTTGGTAACCATGCTGCAGCTCAGTTTCAGGGTCTTGGCAATCTTCTTATAGCCGAGGCCATCTTTATGTAGAGCAACAATTATTTTTTTCAGATCCTCAGGGAGTTCTTTGCCATGAGGTGCCATGTTGAACTTCCAGTGACCAGTATGAGAGAGTGAGAGAGATAACACCAAATTCAACACACCTGCTCCCCATTCACACCCGAGACCTTGTAATACTAATGAGTCACATGAGGGAAAATGGCTAATTGGGTCCAATTTGGACATTTTCACTTAGGGGTGTACTCACTTTTGTTGGCAGCAGTTTAGACATTAATGGCTGTGTGTCGAGTTATTTTGAGGGGATGGCAAATTTACACTGTTATACAAGCTGTACACTCACTACTTTACATTGTAGACAAGTGTCATTTCTTCAGTGTTTTCAAAACGCTTGTTAACCGCGGTAGTCGTAAATGAAGGATCCACTGTAAATATATATTTATATTTGAAACATAGGGACCTTATATTGTAAGCTCCTTAACTCCTTCCCCCGCCCCTGCGCACCCCTTTAACAGACACGATCATGTGACCATATGATTGGCTGTCACAATGCTCACATGACTGGTCCCCGGCTACCAATCATTAGCAAAGACTGAGAATCGTCCTTGTCAGCTCGGTCACTGAGATGGAGCATGCTCCCCGCAAAAGAAAGCTTTGTCCCCCATGGATGCATATGGGCGGCATGTGGGCGTTAAGGCCCACCAACTTTGCCACAGCACATATGAGCCACATAGGCCACAAAGGGCAGGGATCAACATGAATGTACAGACACATGTAAAGCGCTGTGTAAAATTGTCAGCGCTTCAACAGGTAAACAAAAAATCTGACTCCCTTCCCTGCAGGCAGATTCCATCTTCGTATAAAGCCCCAGATGTGGTCTGCGCCACCAGAGAAGAAAAGAATCTGTGAAATATTATTCTTCCCCGGTGTGCACCCCGGTCACCCGCCATGCCCTGCACACCAGGAAAACCCTTGCTAGAAAAGGGTGTAATTAAGGGGCAGCTCTCCCTATCCTCCTCTTGTGATTTAAACACCTTTTAAAGGTCACTCCGCTCTCTGCGCGGCACTTAAAGTGCTGCAATCAGCAAGTATTTTTATCTACTTTTTCATCCTATTTAAAGGCAGAAAAGTCAGACGGACCTTGAAATACATCCATTACTGTATCCTCTCCCCCCCCCCCCCCCCCAACATCCGAGCTTCACAATGAAAGAGTGCGTCACTGAACCAAGTGTTCAAGAGGAGACCGCACACTCCTCCTCCACCAGGAATAACTCCCAGCATGCACAGGCTCCTTCCCCGGCTCTGCTCCTGCATAATCTGCACTGTGCAAACACAAATATATCTTCAAATGATTGTATACCATCACCTTGTAAAACAACCCATTCACTTTAAAATAGAAATGAAAGACAAAACTTTTGTGTGTAGATCAGTGGCAGTCAGTGGAAATTTTTATTGGGGGGTGGTAAACAGTATGAACCCCCCCGGTCGGTCAGAGGCACTTACCCAATCACCGACGGCTTCCCCTGCTCGCCAGCCTCCTGTTCTCCTGCTCTCCCCGGCAGCTTCCATTTCCCTCCCGCCTCCTCAGCGGCCAATTGGGAGTCTTCTCATTTTGGCCAATCGGAAAAATGGTTCTCGTCATCGTACGTGTTGTACATTGCCGCGTTTCTTGACATTCCGACAACTTTGTGCGACGTGTGTATTGCAAGACAAATTTGAGACAAACATCTGGTGGAAAAAAATCCATGGATTTTGTTGTTGGAAAAGGTCCGATCGTGTGTACGCGGCATTGAGCGGCAAGGATGTGGAATTCCCTTTCACAGGCGGAGGTCTCAGTGAGGAACATCGATAGTTTCAAGAAATTATTTAGGGCCTGTACACACGATCGGACTTTTTGACAACAAACATGCAAATGAGCCGTTTTATGGCAACATCCGACCGTGTGTACGCTCCATCGGACAAACTTTTTCGGTTTTCATCGGACTTTTGTTGACTGTGTGAACGGACAAACTTTCCAGTGACAAAAGTCCACTGGAGCAAAGTCCGATCGTGTGTACAGAAAACCATAGAACTTTAGTCCAAAGTACAAACACGCATGCTCAGAACCAATGCAAAAGATCAGACAACAATACAGAAAGTTGACCAAAGGTGGCTGTAAAGAGCAGGGAAACCACGTGATTTGGTGAAAATTGGCTGAAAAAGTCCTGCCGTGTGTATGCAATACAAGTTCACGGCCGACACCCTTTGTACAAAAATCCACAGGAAAGTTTGTACAGTCCGATCATGTGTATGAAGCTTTAGATAAGCACCTGAGCGACCGCAACATACAGGGATATACAATGTAAAGCCTCATACACACGATCGGACTTTGTACAAACTTTCCCGTGGATTTTTGTACAAAGGGCGTCGGCTGTGAACTTGTATTGCATACACACAGCAGGAATTTCTCAGCCAACTTTCACCAAATCACGTGTTTTTTACTGCTCTTTACCGCCACCTTTGGTCAACTTCTGTATTGTTGTCTGATCTTTAGCATTGGTTCTGAGAATGCGTGTTTGTACTTTGTACAAAAGTCCTATGGTTTTCTGTACACACGATCAGACTCTGCTCCATCTGACTTTTGTTGCCGGAAAGTTTGTCCGTTCGCACAGCCAACAAAAGTCCAATGAAAAGTTTGTCCGATAGAGCGTACACACGGTCGGATGTTGCCTTAAAATAGCTAATTTGCATATTTGTTGTGAAAAAGTCAGATTATGTGTATGGGCCTTAACTATGTAATACAAATACCCTGCATGTCAGAGCGCCACAAGACATGGGTGTGAACTATCTGCGCTCTGCGGTGCGCTGTGTTACTGCAACATTCTGGTGCACTGAAGCAACGCACATTAAGGCATAACAGAATGTCTACTACAGCGCACAGTAACAGCCTGGAAAAGTCTTAGGTAGGCTATACATTATGCAATCTTTCCTTCAACCACGGGGTTCAAAGAAGGAAACCTGCTCGATTCCCCCATCAACACAATCACAATCCTCCCCCTGCGCTAATGTATTCTGACAGCAGGTTTCCCAGACATCGGAATACAAATGATCACTGCTGCCAGCTATAGCCACTGGCACTGATCAAATGAGGGGGAAAAAAAAACTACAGGCTGGTTGTACTGAAGTCGATCGATTTCTGGAGGAAAAGATTAAAGCTGACGATTGATGGATTGAAATTTGGTTCAGCAGGATCCATCCAAGCTTCAATCCGCTTATGGCCAGCTTTAGTCTTCTCCTCCAGAGATGCAATTTTCTGCAGTTCAAAGAAGGAAACCTGCTCGATTCCCACATCAACACAATCACAATCCCTCCCCCTGCGCTAATGTATTCTGACAGCAGGTTTCCCAGACATCGGAATACAAATGATCACTGCTGCCAGCTATAGCCACTGGCACTGATCAAATGGGGGGGGGGGGGGGGGACTACAGGCTGGTTGTACTGAAGTCGATCGATTTCTGGAGGAAAAGATTAAAGCTGGCGATTGATGGATTGAAATTTGGTTCAGCAGGATCTATCCAAGCTTCAATCCGCTTATGGCCACCTTTAGTCTTCTCCTCCAGAGATGCAATTTTCTGCAGTGGGATTTGTGAATGTCTACATAGTAGAGTTCTCCTTTAATTGTTTGCATTTGGTGATTTAACCAGCTTCTAGGGGATGCACCGATATATCACCCGCTGAAAATGCGCACATTCTTGCAAAATGTTTTCAGTGCATTTCAATGGGGAGGTGCCCACCGCAACGGACCAGTGTGAAGACATGCATGAGCTTTTCTTGCGCTTTTTTAAACGCAAAAGCGCTCCAAAAAACGATTAGGCCCCCTGTTTACACCTTAGCGTTTTGTAGCCTGAAGCTCGAAGCCTCAAAAACACTGGAGGAAAAAAAAAAATCAATTATTCACTATGGAGTTGCTTCACATCTCCACTCCAAGTCGCATGAAGCTCAAAAAAGTTCTGAAGCTTTTTTTTGTAGCTCAAACTGGGCAGATTTGCATGTTTTTGGTGCGTTTTTATTCTCATACAAATGAATGGAAACGATATTTGCGTGTTTCTGCTCAAATGGGGGGGGGGGGGGGGGGGGGATGGTAATATATAAATAAAAAAACATCCAATAAATACACAATTAAACCAAGAATAATCATAAATCATAAATAAATTAATAATATGTAATACTGTATTTAATTTTTTTTAATAGTTAGGGGTTCATTTATTATTACATAAAATGTATTGTATTTATTTATGATTATTTTATTTTGGATGTTTCTTTACATTTCTTTATTCATATTATTAGTAACCCTAACCAAAAAATAATAATAAAAAATAACCCTAACCCCTAACTCCTAATCCTAACTCTAACCTAAAAGCCCCATTCACACTTATGTGACCTGAAAGTCACGTGACTTTGACGCAATTTCGACGCAACTTGAAGCAATGTTTGTGTAATCTACAGTACTCGTTGGAAATCATGGGGTACCACTTGTCATGTGAAAAAAAAAAAAAAAAGAAGAAAGAAGTAGTAGTAGTAAAAAGAAAAAAAAATTCTATATGTGTGTATATATATATATATATAATATATATATATATATATATATATATATATATATATATATATATATATATATATATATATATATATATATATATATAATATAAAAATAATATGATGAAGAAGAAGAAGAAATAACCCTAACCCCCAATCCCAATCTTATTCCTAACCCCAACCCCTAATCCTTTCCCTAACCTAACCCTAATTCTCACCCCTTACCCTAACATAAAAATAATATTAAATGAATAATAATAAAAAGAAATAAAAGCTGATAAAAAAAAGCTAAAAAAAGAGTTGAAAAACCTAGCAACAAATGATAGTTTTCTTTATTGGCTATTAAAAAAACACCAAGGCTCAAAAACACTGTATAAAAATACACAAATTGCTTATAAAAACACACTAAATCTGTGCATAAAAAAGGCACAAAAAACACCCAAAGACGCTACGCTCAGTTGTGAATGCAACCTTAATTACAGTACCTTGAAAAGGTATTCATACTCCTTGCAATTTTCCACATTTTGTCATGTTACAACCAAAACCATAAATGTATTTTATTGTGATTTTATGTGAGAGACCAAAACAAAGTGGCACATAATTGTGAAATGGAAGGAAATGATAAATGGTTTTCAACATTTTTTACAAATAAATATGTGAAAAGTGTGGGGTTACTTGGTAGAACCTCCTTTCTCTGTAATTACAGCTGCAAGTCTTTTTGGGGATGTCTCTACAGCTTTGTAGTGATGGACGAACTTCCGACGGGACGTTTCGCGAACGCGAAACGCGAACGGGCACAAACGTTCGCGAAAACGACCGTTCGCCGCGGGCTCCATTGACTTCAATGGGAGGCGAATTTCGCAAACCTTTAGGTCGAATTTGCGGCCACGGGGTAATTATTAGGGGGTAGCACGTAGTCCCACCACCTGGACAATAGCATAATACATGTATGAGGTGAATTTGGGATCGATAACTACAAGCATTTTTTTTTTATTTGGGAAATTGTTCTGACAATTCAGGACTATGGAGCTAATGAAGGCAATGGAGGAGAGGGAAGGTCAGGGACCAGGGTAGGCAAACAAGAGGGTGCAGGAGATACAGAGCACTGACAGCAGCACCGTAATACAGAGCACTGACATCAGCACCGTGACATACAGCGCTGACAGCAGCTCCGTGACATACAGCGCTGACAGCAGCTCCGTGACATACAGCGCTGACAGCAGCTCCGTGACATACAGCGCTGACAGCAGCTCCGTGACATACAGCGCTGACAGCAGCTCCGTGACATACAGCGCTGACAGCAGCTCCGTGACATACAGCGCTGACAGCAGCACCGTGACATACAGCGCTGACAGCAGCTCCGTGACATACAGCGCTGACAGCAGCTCCGTGACATACAGCGCTGACAGCAGCTCCGTGACATACAGCACTGACAGCAGCTCCGTGACATACAGCGCTGACAGCAGCTCCGTGACATACAGCGCTGACAGCAGCACCGTGACATACAGCGCTGACAGCAGCTCCGTGACATACAGCGCTGACAGCAGCTCCGTGACATACAGCGCTGACAGCAGCTCCGTGACATACAGCACTGACAGCAGCTCCGTGACATACAGCGCTGACAGCAGCTCCGTGACATACAGCGCTGACAGCAGCACCGTGACATACAGCGCTGACAGCAGCTCCGTGACATACAGCGCTGACAGCAGCTCCGTGACATACAGCGCTGACAGCAGCTCCGTGACATACAGCGCTGACAGCAGCACCGTAAGCAGCCCCAGGAGGAAGTCAGCACAGCACAGGGATGGTGTGATCCCCTCATAATAAGAACCCCCAGGAGGAAGTCAGCACAGCACAGGGATGGTGGGAGCCCCTCATAATAAGAACCCCCAGGAGGAAGTCAGCACAGCACAGGGATGGTGGGAGCCCCTCATAATAAGAACACCCAGGAGGAAGTCAGCACAGCACAGGGATGGTGGGAACCCCTCATAATAAGCAGCCCCAGTAGAAATATGACACCGCTCAACCTCTTCAAAGAGGAGGGTAGGGGCATATAGTACGGTGTGCTTTTTTGGGTCAGGGAAGTGAGCCAAATGAATTAAGAAGGTCTGTGTGCTTGATTCCAAAAATTGTTTATAGACATATACATGGTCTACTGATCACATGTGTTGAATTCCTCCGAGATCCATGCCTCATTCATTTTTAGAAATGTGAGGTAGTTAACACTGTCGTGAGCTAGGCGAGTACGCTTATCGGTCACAATCCCCCCTGCTGCGCTGAACGTCCTTTCGGACAGGACACTGGATGAGGGGCAAGCCAACAGTTCGATTGCAAATTGGGCAAGCTCTGGCCAGAGGTCAAGCCTGCCCACCCAGTAGTCTAGGGGTTCATCACTCCTCAGAGCGTCCACATCGGCCGTTAACCCAATGTAGTCGGACACCTGACGGTCTAGGCGTTCCCTGATGCTGGATCCGGATGACACCTGTCGATGGGTCGGCTGAAAGAATGACCTCATATCCGAAGTCACCAACACATCTTCAAACCGGCCTCTTCTTGCAGGCGCTGTTGGATTGGTACCCGCAAATCCTTCTCTGGGAGTGGGAATTGCTCCTCTGCCAGCGCACGCAAAAGCAGAATGCAGCATTTCTCGAAGCAAGGCCTGGAAGTGCTGCATTCTGACAGCCCTCTGCGACGGCGGTAACATTTCCGCCATTTTGTGTTTGTACCGGGGATCTAAGTACGTTGCCACCCAGTACTGGTCCTTGACCCTCATGCTTTTTATACGGGGGTCCCTATTAAAACACTGGAGCATGAAGGCCCCCATTTGCACTCAAGCGGAAGGTATGTGGTGGTGGTGGTGTTGTTGGTGGTAGTGTCTTTGGGGGTGCACATAGCAGAGAGTGAAGAAGAGGGTGCAGATCGAGAGGATGAGGAGGGTGCAGAAGAATAAGGCTGAGTGAGCCACTCAACCAAGTCTGGTGCGTCCTTTAAAGTAATTGAACGCACCTTCTGCAACTTCCCACTTTGGCTCAAGGCTGTTGCTCCTGCCCTACCCCTACCACCCCTGCGGAAGGGCCTGCCTCTTCCTCTGCCTGTCATTTTTTAAATCACCCTGTGACAAAACTCTTAGTCCCTATACCGCTGAAGGACTGCTGCAGTATAGGGCAGCGGTCAGCAGTAGTGCACGTCAACCCTATGTATTGTGGACCGATAGCGGTCCTTACAGAACAGCAGACTGTACTGCACTCAGGCCTATGTACCGTAGCACCCTATACCAAGTTACCAGTCCTTATAAGAACTTTTGTGGACCAAGCAGGTTGTGTGTTAGTGATTAGCAGACTGTACGTCAGTCCCTATACCAATGAAGGACTGCTGCAGTATAGGGCAGCGGTCAGCAGTAGTGCACGTCAACCCTATGTATTGTGGACCGATAGCGGTCCTTACAGAACAGCAGACTGTACTGCACTCAGGCCTATGTACCGTAGCACCCTATACCAAGTTACCAGTCCTTATAAAAACTTTTGTGGACCAAGCAGGTTGTGTGTTAGTGATTAGCAGACTGTACGTCAGTCCCTATACCAATGAAGGACTGCTGCAGTATAGGGCAGCGGTCAGCAGTAGTGCACGGCAACCCTATGTATTGTGGACCGATAGCGGTCCTTACAGAACAGCAGACTGTAACGCACTCAGGCCTATGTACCGTAGCACCCTATACCAAGTTACCAGTCCTTATAAAAACTTTTGTGGACCAAGCAGGTTGTGTGTTAGTGATTAGCAGACTGTACGTCAGTCCCTATACCAATGAAGGACTGCTGCAGTATAGGGCAGCGGTCAGCAGTAGTGCACGGCAACCCTATGTATTGTGGACCGATAGCGGTCCTTACAGAACAGCAGACTGTAACGCACTCAGGCCTATGTACCGTAGCACCCTATACCAAGTTACCAGTCCTTATAAAAACTTTTGTGGACCAAGCAGGTTGTGTGTTAGTGATTAGCAGACTGTACGTCAGTCCCTATACCAATGAAGGACTGCTGCAGTATAGGGCAGCGGTCAGCAGTAGTGCACGGCAACCCTATGTATTGTGGACCGATAGCGGTCCTTACAGAACAGCAGACTGTAACGCACTCAGGCCTATGTACCGTAGCACCCTATACCAAGTTACCAGTCCTTATAAGAACTTTTGTGGACCAAGCAGGTTGTGTGTTAGTGATTAGCAGACTGTACGTCAGTCCCTATACCAATGAAGGACTGCTGCAGTATAGGGCAGCGGTCAGCAGTAGTGCACGGCAACCCTATGTATTGTGGACCGATAGCGGTCCTTACAGAACAGCAGACTGTACTGCACTCAGGCCTATGTACCGTAGCACCCTATACCAAGTTACCAGTCCTTATAAGAACTTTTGTGGACCAAGCAGGTTGTGTGTTAGTGTTTAGCAGACTGTGCGTCAGTCCCTATACCGCTGAAGGACTGCTGCAGTATAGGGCAGCGGTCAGCAGTAGTGCATGGCAACCCTATGTATTGTGGACCGATAGCGGTCCTTACAGAACAGCAGACTGTAACGCACTCAGGCCTATGTACCGTAGCACCCTATACCAAGTTACCAGTCCTTATAAGAACTTTTGTGGACCAAGCAGGTTGTGTGTTAGTGATTAGCAGACTGTACGTCAGTCCCTATACCAATGAAGGACTGCTGCAGTATAGGGCAGCGGTCAGCAGTAGTGCACGGCAACCCTATGTATTGTGGACCGATAGCGGTCCTTACAGAACAGCAGACTGTAACGCACTCAGGCCTATGTACCGTAGCACCCTATACCAAGTTACCAGTCCTTATAAGAACTTTTGTGGACCAAGCAGGTTGTGTGTTAGTGATTAGCAGACTGTACGTCAGTCCCTATACCAATGAAGGACTGCTGCAGTATAGGGCAGCGGTCAGCAGTAGTGCACGGCAACCCTATGTATTGTGGACCGATAGCGGTCCTTACAGAACAGCAGACTGTACTGCACTCAGGCCTATGTACCGTAGCACCCTATACCAAGTTACCAGTCCTTATAAGAACTTTTGTGGACCAAGCAGGTTGTGTGTTAGTGTTTAGCAGACTGTGCGTCAGTCCCTATACCGCTGAAGGACTGCTGCAGTATAGGGCAGCGGTCAGCAGTAGTGCACGGCAACCCTATGTATTGTGGACCGATAGCGGTCCTTACAGAACAGCAGACTGTAACGCACTCAGGCCTATGTACCGTAGCACCCTATACCAAGTTACCAGTCCTTATAAGAACTTTTGTGGACCAAGCAGGTTGTGTGTTAGTGATTAGCAGACTGTACGTCAGTCCCTATACCAATGAAGGACTGCTGCAGTATAGGGCAGCGGTCAGCAGTAGTGCACGGCAACCCTATGTATTGTGGACCGATAGCGGTCCTTACAGAACAGCAGACTGTAACGCACTCAGGCCTATGTACCGTAGCACCCTATACCAAGTTACCAGTCCTTATAAGAACTTTTGTGGACCAAGCAGGTTGTGTGTTAGTGATTAGCAGACTGTACGTCAGTCCCTATACCAATGAAGGACTGCTGCAGTATAGGGCAGCGGTCAGCAGTAGTGCACGGCAACCCTATGTATTGTGGACCGATAGCGGTCCTTACAGAACAGCAGACTGTAACGCACTCAGGCCTATGTACCGTAGCACCCTATACCAAGTTACCAGTCCTTATAAGAACTTTTGTGGACCAAGCAGGTTGTGTGTTAGTGATTAGCAGACTGTACGTCAGTCCCTATACCAATGAAGGACTGCTGCAGTATAGGGCAGCGGTCAGCAGTAGTGCACGGCAACCCTATGTATTGTGGACCGATAGCGGTCCTTACAGAACAGCAGACTGTACTGCACTCAGGCCTATGTACCGTAGCACCCTATACCAAGTTACCAGTCCTTATAAGAACTTTTGTGGACCAAGCAGGTTGTGTGTTAGTGTTTAGCAGACTGTGCGTCAGTCCCTATACCGCTGAAGGACTGCTGCAGTATAGGGCAGCGGTCAGCAGTAGTGCACGGCAACCCTATGTATTGTGGACCGATAGCGGTCCTTACAGAACAGCAGACTGTAACGCACTCAGGCCTATGTACCGTAGCACCCTATACCAAGTTACCAGTCCTTATAAGAACTTTTGTGGACCAAGCAGGTTGTGTGTTAGTGATTAGCAGACTGTACGTCAGTCCCTATACCAATGAAGGACTGCTGCAGTATAGGGCAGCGGTCAGCAGTAGTGCACGGCAACCCTATGTATTGTGGACCGATAGCGGTCCTTACAGAACAGCAGACTGTAACGCACTCAGGCCTATGTACCGTAGCACCCTATACCAAGTTACCAGTCCTTATAAGAACTTTTGTGGACCAAGCAGGTTGTGTGTTAGTGATTAGCAGACTGTACGTCAGTCCCTATACCAATGAAGGACTGCTGCAGTATAGGGCAGCGGTCAGCAGTAGTGCACGGCAACCCTATGTATTGTGGACCGATAGCGGTCCTTACAGAACAGCAGACTGTAACGCACTCAGGCCTATGTACCGTAGCACCCTATACCAAGTTACCAGTCCTTATAAGAACTTTTGTGGACCAAGCAGGTTGTGTGTTAGTGATTAGCAGACTGTACGTCAGTCCCTATACCAATGAAGGACTGCTGCAGTATAGGGCAGCGGTCAGCAGTAGTGCACGGCAACCCTATGTATTGTGGACCGATAGCGGTCCTTACAGAACAGCAGACTGTAACGCACTCAGGCCTATGTACCGTAGCACCCTATACCAAGTTACCAGTCCTTATAAGAACTTTTGTGGACCAAGCAGGTTGTGTGTTAGTGTTTAGCAGACTGTGCGTCAGTCCCTATACCGCTGAAGGACTGCTGCAGTATAGGGCAGCGGTCAGCAGTAGTGCACGGCAACCCTATGTATTGTGGACCGATAGCGGTCCTTACAGAACAGCAGACTGTAACGCACTCAGGCCTATGTACCGTAGCACCCTATACCAAGTTACCAGTCCTTATAAGAACTTTTGTGGACCAAGCAGGTTGTGTGTTAGTGATTAGCAGACTGTACGTCAGTCCCTATACCAATGAAGGACTGCTGCAGTATAGGGCAGCGGTCAGCAGTAGTGCACGGCAACCCTATGTATTGTGGACCGATAGCGGTCCTTACAGAACAGCAGACTGTAACGCACTCAGGCCTATGTACCGTAGCACCCTATACCAAGTTACCAGTCCTTATAAGAACTTTTGTGGACCAAGCAGGTTGTGTATTAGTGTTTAGCAGACTGTGCGTCAGTCCCTATACCGCTGAAGGACTGCTGCAGTATAGGGCAGCGGTCAGCAGTAGTGCACGGCAACCCTATGTATTGTGGACCGATAGCAGTCCTTACAGAACAGCAGACTGTACTGCACTCAGGCCTATGTACCGTAGCACCCTATACCAAGTTACCAGTCCTTATAAGAACTTTTGTGGACCAAGCAGGTTGTGTGTTAGTGTTTAGCAGACTGTGCGTCAGTCCCTATACCGCTGAAGGACTGCTGCAGTATAGGGCAGCGGTCAGCAGTAGTGCACGTCAACCCTATGTATTGTGGACCGATAGCGGTCCTTACAGAACAGCAGACTGTAACGCACTCAGGCCTATGTACCGTAGCACCCTATACCAAGTTACCAGTCCTTATAAGAACTTTTGTGGACCAAGCAGGTTGTGTATTAGTGTTTAGCAGACTGTGCGTCAGTCCCTATACCGCTGAAGGACTGCTGCAGTATAGGGCAGCGGTCAGCAGTAGTGCACGGCAACCCTATCTATTGTGGACCGATAGCGGTCCTTACAGAACAGCAGACTGTACCGCACCCAAGCCTATGTACCGTAGCACCCTAGACAGACCAAGTTACCAGTCCTTATAAGAACTTTTGTGGAACAAGTGAGTTGTGAATGATTAGCAGACTGCAGCAGAAGGGCAGCAGTCAAGTATAATATTCTTTCTATATTTGGAAGAAAGAATATTATACGTGTACAAGCCTATTACCGTACCACTGATACCAGTCCTGAAAAGAACCTTTGTGGAACTAATAGTAACAGCAAGTCTTTAAAATTATCCTCACTGCCTGACACACTGCTTCCTGCCTGTCCCTATACAAATTGGCAAAAAAGAGTAGGCTGGAACGATTAGCTGGAACAGCTCTTTTGTGGACCTGATAGTAACAGCTAATGATGATGATGATGATGATGATGAAGAAAGACTAATCTGGCTGAGCTGTCCCTAAAATAGCAGCATACAGCGCTCTGTCCCTTTATCTAAACTGACAAAAGAAACTCAGGCTGCTGACCTAACACCTATACCAGTCCTGAAAAGAACTTTTGTGTACCAAATAGCTAGCGTTTTCTCTGTCCCTACTCACACAGGATCCTTTCCCTACAGTGACAGAAGAAAGAATGTAAAATGGCCACCGGATCGGGTGTATTTATAGGTTAGGGGGAATGTCCAAGTGTCCATGAGCTGTCATGTCTCAATTGGTTGTCCTGTAACACATGATAAACGTGTCACGAAAGGTTAAAGTTCTTGTATACATTAAACACGTAAGTCCGCCGGGGCGAACGACGGAAAAAGGCGTTCGAACCCGCGGACGGCGAAAGTCGGAAATTCGCCGCGAAACGACCGCCGGGCGAACCGTTCGGCCATCACTACAGCTTTGCACATCTAGAGTGACATTTTTGCCCATTCTTCTTTGTAAAATATCTCAAGCTCTGTCAGATTGGATGGAGAGCGTCTGTGAACAGCAATTTTCAAGTCTTGTCACAGATTCTTAAGTGGATTTAGGTCTGGACTGTGACTGGGCCATTCTAAAGCCTCATACACACGATCGGACTTTGTACAAACTTTCCTGTGGATTTTTGTACAAAGAGCATCAGCCCTGAACTTGTATTGCATACACACAGCAGAACTTTTTCAGCCAACTTTCACCAAATCACGTGGTTTTTCTGCTCTCTACCGCCACCTTTGGTCAATTTCTGTATTGTTGTCTGATCTTTTGCATTGGTTCTGAGCATGCCTGTTTGTACTTTGTACAAAAGTCCTATGGTTTTCTGTACACACGATTGGACTTTGCTCCATCGGACTTTTGTTGCCAGAAAGTTTGTCCGTTCGCACAGCCAACAAAAGTCAGATGAAAACCAAAAAAGTTTGTCCGATGGAGCGTACACACAGTCGGATGTTGCACCAAAACAGCTAATTTGCATGTTTCTTGTCAAAAAGTCTGATCGTGTGTATGGGCCTTAACACATGAATATGCTTTGATCTAAACCATTCCATTGTAGCTCTGGCTGTAAGTTTAGGGTCGTTGTCCTGCTGGAAGGTGAACCTCCGCCCCAGTCTCAAGTCTTTTGAAGACTAATGCCCTGTAAACACAACCGTTTTTTCCCGTCAGAATAAACTCTGCCGCTTTTTCCGACTGAGTTTCAATGGAGTTCCACTGAAACGGACTTGCCTACACACGATCACACCAAAGTCCATTTGTTTAGAACGTGGTGACGTACAACACGTACAACAGGACTAGAAAAAGGAAGTTCAATAGCCAATAGCTGCCCTTGCATCACTTTTGGTCCATTGGAACAGCATACAGATGAACGGTTTTCCCGATAGGAATTGATTCTGTCGGAAAGATTTAAAACATGTTCTATTTCTAGGTCCATCAGAATTTTTTTTTAAAAAGTCAGATGAAGCACACACACAATCGGAATATCCGATGAAATGATTCCGTCTGACCTTTTCTGCCGGAAAGTCCGACCATGTGTACGCAGCATTATATATAGGTTTTCTTCTAAGATTGCCCTGTATTTGGCTCCATCCATCTTCCTATCAACGCTGACCAGCTTCTCTGTCCCTGCTGAGGAAAAGTATCCCCACAACATGATGCTGCCACCACCATGTTTCACAGTGGGGATGGTGTGTTCAGGGTGACGTGCAGTGTTAGTTTTCTGTCACACATAGCGTATTGCTTTTAAGCAAAAATGTTCAATTTTGGTCTCATCTGACCAGAGCACCTTCTTCCACATGTTTGCTGTGTCCTCCACATGGCTTCCTACAAACTGAAAACTGGACTTCTTATGACTTTCTTGTTGCTACTCCACCATAAAGGTCAGATTTGTGGAGAGCACGACTAATAGTTGTCCTGTGGACAGATTCTCCCACCTGAGGATCTCTGCAGCTCCTCCAGAGTTATCATGGACCTCTTGGCTGCTTCTCTGATGAATGCTCTCCTTGCCCGGCCTGTCAGTTTAGGTGGACGGCCATGTCTTGGTAGGTTTGCAGTTGTGCCGAACTCTTTACATTTTCAGATGATGGATTGAACAGAGCTCCGTGACATGTTCAAAGCTTGGGATATTTTTCTATAACCTAACCCTGCTTTAAAATTCTCCACAACTTTATCCCCGACCTGTCTGGTGTGTTCCTTGGCCTTCACAATGCCGTTTGTTCACCATGGTTCTCCAACAAACCTCTGAGGGCTTCACAGAATAGCTGTATTTATACTGAAATTAAATTACACACAGGTGGACTCTATTTACTAATTAGGTGACTGCTGAAGGCAGTTGGTTCCACTAGATTTTAGTTAGGGGTATCATAATAAAAGGGGGCTGAAAAAATAAAATGTGCGCCACATTTTTCACATATTTATTTGTAAAAAAATGTTGAAAACCATTTATCATTTTCTTACTACATCACAATTATGTGCCACTTTGTGTTGGTCTATCACATAAAATCCCAATAAAATACATTTATGTTTTTTGTTGTAACTAGAGAAAATGTGCAAAATTTGAAGGGGTATGAATACTTTTTTCAAGGCACTGTAAAAAGTCAAATGTAATACAATTATATATATAAAAAATATATGTATTTTTTTAAAAATTGTCCATTTCGGTTTTCAGACATGTGCATCCTGAATTTTCGGTTTTCGGTCCATCATTTTCATTTCAGTGCAACATCTTCATGGTATCTGCCTACCAGTCTAGTATTACTCTTTAATCCCCTGAGATAAACAGCCGTGCGGGAGCATCGACAAGTTTCGGAAACTTTAATAATATTTAAATGTAATTGATTTTTACATTTCACAGCTAGAAATATTTAACAATTTCTCCTTTAACCGAGTGTGTGTGTGTGTGTGGGGGGGGGTATAAACAGAGATAGAACAAAAAGGACATAAAATAGACATTATTCCGCAGCCCGCAGGTGCCAGCAATCCAAATAAATGTATAGCAATTAGCGGGATTAAAACAGATTGAAAAAGCAGCTGAAGGCAGACGCGGTGTCGGGGTTATTAGAACGTTATGGCGATGGAGGCTATTAATCATATGCTCGCGGCGGTCATGTGTTGAATCTCCGATATGGCAGGTATGGTGCCAGATTTAACCCTGCCAGGACCGGAGAATCACAAAGAACTATGAGCAGAGTGCCCCCACATACTGGCAGTCTACTATCATGGCTCTGAGAAGAGGATCGATCTCTACACGTCCATACAAAGGGGGGTGAAGATACAGAGTGAGAATAAAATGGTTATCAGTAATAGATATTAAAATAGTGATATTAACCACCTCAATACAAGACACTTTTACCCCCTTCCTGCCCAGGCCAATTTTCAGATTTTAGTGCTGTTGCACCTTGAATTAATTTTTTTTTATTTCCTCATTTCTGTCATAAAATTTTGCAAACAAATCTTTCTTCATGAATTGAATCCAAAAATTATTCTGCTACATTTCTTTGGTCAAAATAACCCAAATCAATGTCCATTATTTAGTCTGTAGGAAAGAGTCCATAAACTATTGGATACACAGTATCTCACAAAAGTGAGTACACCCCTCACATTTTGTATATATTTTATTCTATCTTTTCATGTGACAACACTGAAGAAATGACACTTTGCTACAATGTAAAGTAGTGAGTGTACAGCTTGTATAAAAGTGTAAATTTGCTGTCCCCCTCAAAATAGCTCAACACACAGCCATTAATGTCTAAACCGCTGACAACAAAAGGGAGTACACCCCTAAGTGAAAATGTCCCAGTTGGACCCAAAGTGTCAATATTTTGTGTGGACACCATTATTTTCCAGCACCGCCTTAACCCTCTTGGGCATGAAGTTTACCAGAGCTTCACAGGTTGCCACTGAAGTCCTCTTCCCCTCCTCCATGATGACATCACAGAGCTGATGGATGTTAGAGATCTTGCGCTCTTCCACCTTCCGTTTGAGGATGCTCCACAGATCCCCAATAGGGTTTAGGTCTGGAGACATGCTTGACCAGTCCATAACCTTTACCCCCCATCTTCTTTAGCAAGGCAGTGATCATCTTGGAGATGTGTTGGGAGTCGTTATGTTGGAATACTGCCCTGTGGCCCAGTCTCTGAAGGGAGGGGATCATGCTCTGCTTCAGTATGTCACAGTACATGTTGGCATTCATGGTTCCCTCAATGAACTGTAGCTCCCCAGTGCTGGCAGCACTCATGCAGCCCCAGACCATGACACTCCCACCACCATGCTTGACTGCAGGCAAGACACACTTGTCTTTGTACTCCTCACCTGGTTGCCACCACACACGCTTGACACCATCTGATTCAAATAAGTTTATCTTGGTCTCATTAGACCACAGGACATGGTTCCAGTATTCCATGTTCTTAGCCTGTTTGTCTTCAGCCAACGGTTTGCTGGCTCTCTTGTGCATCATCTTTAGAAGAGGCTTCCTTCTGGGACAACAGTCATGCAGACCAATTTGATGCAGTGTACGGTGTATAGTCTGAGCACTGACAGGCTGACCCCCCCCCCCCCCCCCCCCCACACACACACACACACACACACACACACACACACACACACACACACACACACACATACACACCCCTTTAACCTCTGCAGCAATGCTGGCCACACTCATACTTCTATTTCCCAAAGACAACCTCTGGATATGACACTGAGCATGTGCACTCATCTTCTTTGGTTCACCATGGGAAGCCTGTTCTGAGTGGAACCTGTCCTGTTAAACCACTGTATGGTCTTGGCCACTGTGCTGCAGCTCAGTTTCAGGGTCCTGGCAATCTTCTTATAGCCTAGGCCATCTTTATTTAGAGCAACAATTCTTTTTTTCAGATCCTCAGAGAGTTCTGTGCCATGACGTGCCATGTTAAACTTCCAGTGACCAGTATGAGAGAGTGAGAGCGATAACACCAAATTTAACACACCTGCTCCCCATTCACACCTGAGACCTTGTAACACTAAAGAGTCACATGACACCGGGGAGATAAAATTGCTAATTGGGCCCAATTTGGACCTTTTCACTTAGGGGTGTACTCACCTTTGTTGCCAGCGGTTTAGACATTAATGGCTGTGTGTTGAGTTATTTTGAGGGGACAGCAAATTTACACTGTTATACAAGCTGTACACTCACTACTTTACATTGTAGCAAAGTGTAATTTCTTCAGTGTTGTCACATTAAAAGATAGAACAAAATATTTACAAAAATGTGAGGGGTGTACTCACTTTTGTGAATACTGTATATTTGAAAATCTAGTACTGATGTTCTGATGGCACATCTCATTTCCTAAGGCATGAAAATTTCAGGACAGTATAAATATCCACCAATGACCTGTTTGGAAAGTAGACAATCCAATTTTTTTCTCAGGGGCCTTGTAAGTTTTTTTGAGTTGTAAGTTGCAATATTTTGTCACAATTTTTTGGAAAATAATATTTTTTTCACAAAGTTGTCATTTTAACAAGGTATTGCTCACACACGACATGGGCATACTTACAATTATACTCCAAAATACATTCTGCTAGACCCCCTGATTATAGCGATAGCGATACCACCTGAGACTTTTTCACAGCCTGGCCACAGAGAGAGGCTCAAACTCCAAGGAGCACCTTCAGGCATTCTAGGAGCATATATTACATAATGCAAAAAATGCTAAAAATGATCAGGGACACTGTAACTGGCATGGCCTTAATTAGGGAACAATATAACTAGTGTGGCATTGATCAGGGGCACTGGGGCTGGTGTAAAGGGGATTAGCGGCAGTGGGGATAATATGGTGGGGATCAGGAACACTGAGACTGGTGTAGCAGTGATCAGGAACACTGAGACTGGTGTAGCAGTGATCAGGAACACTGAGACTGGTGTAGCGGTGATCAGGAACACTGAGACTGGTGTGGCGGTAATCAGGAACACTGGGACTGGTGTGGCGGTAATCAGGAACACTGGGACTGGTGAAACAGTGATCAGGAGCACTGGGACTGGTGGGGCGGTGATCAGGAGCACTGGGACTGGTGGGGCGGTGATCAGGAACACTGGGACTGGTGGGGCAGTGATCAGGAACACTGGGACTGGTGGGGCAGTGATCAGGAACACTGGGACTGGTGGGGCAGTGGTCAGGAACACTGGGACTGGTGGGGCAGTGGTCAGGAACACTGGGACTGGTGGGGCAGTGATCAGGAACACTGGGACTGGTGGGGCAGTGATCAGGAACACTGGGACTGGTGTGGCAGTGATCAGGAACACTGGGACTGGTGTGGCAGTGATCAGGAACACTGGGACTGGTATAATGGTGAACAGGGGCAGTGGGGATAATGTGGTGGTGATCAGGGGCACTGGGACTGGTGTGATGGTGATTAGGGGCAGTGGGAATAATGTGGTGATAATCAGGGGCACTGGGACTGGTATGGCGGTGATCCGGGCACTGGGACTGGTGTGGTGGTGATCATGGGCACTGGGACTGGTATGGCGGTGATCAGGGCACTGGGTCTGGTGTGTCAGTGATCAGGGGCACCGGGACTGGTGTGGCGGTAAATGGGGCACTGGGATCGGTGTGGAGGTGATCAGGTGCACCAGGACCGGTATGGTGGTGATTAGGGGCAGTGGTAATGGTGTGGTGGTGATTAGGGGCAGTGGTAATGGTGTGGTGGTGATCAGGGGCACTGGGACTGGGGTGGTGATCAGGGACACTGGGACTGGGGTGGTGATCAGGGACACTGGGACTGGGGTGGTGATCAGGGACACTGGGACTGGTGTGGTGATCAGGGACACTGGGACTGGTGTGGTGATCAGGGACACTGGCACTGGTGTGGTGATCAGGGACACTGGCACTGGTGTGGTGATCAGGGACACTGGGACTGGTGTGGCGGTGAACGGGGGAGTGGGAATGGTGTGGAAGTGATCAGGAACACTGTAACTGGTCTGGCAGTGATTAGGGACAATATGACTAGTGTGTGTAAAGGTTTTATTCATGAAACCTTGTTTACTACTGTGTGAGTTTTGTGATTGCTTAGTCACAGCTATCACATAGTACAGGGCCTCTCTGATTGGCCCTGGTACCAGGTGATTGCTTTGACCAATCACAACACTCACACAGTAGCAAATGTCATTGTTTACTACTGGTCATATGCTCATTGTGATTGGTTACAGCAATCACATGGTACCAGGGACGCTTACAGCGGCCCAGTACAGTGATCAGTGATCAGCTGTGTCCGGTGGACACAGTAAGTCACACATCCAGACTGTTGCATACGGGTATGTCCAACCACATTGGCGCTGCTCCAGTCTGGGAGGTTTATGTACTATGGACAGAAGGGAAGTGATTATTAGAAAAACAATATCATTAGAAAAAAAAAATATTATTACATTATAAATAAATAAAATAGCAGTAGGATAGGAGTATTAATACATAATAAAACATAAATAAAAAACAATTAGAAATGTTCTAATTAGTAAAATACTTGTAAAATAGCAAATAAAATAGCAAATAAAATAGGAATAATATTTAAAAAAGTAAATAAATAAAACAAGTAAAATAAAATCAAAATATTAATACTTAGTAAAATAACGAAATAAATAAAATAGTAAATAAACCTAAAATAAAATTAGAAATGTTATCATTAGTAAAATAAAGAATATGAATGCATAGTAAATAAAACTAAAATGAAGTTATAAATGTTATAATTAGTAAAATAAAATGGCAAATAATATAGGATTATTAACACATAATTAATAAATACATAAAAAAATGAAATAAATGTTGCCATTAGTAAAATGCTGTAGGACAGGGACATATAACAGCAGCAACTCAACAAAAAAGTGGAATTTTGTAACTTATAACAGCACACTTAGGCTCGGTTCACACTACTACGACCATGTTAGGAGCTTATTTATAAAGATGTGTTACTGAAAGGTTTAGTTTAAATCTGACCTCCAACCTTCCTTCCAGTCTTGCACAGTTGTACTGGTTCCTCTCCTGGACTGAAGTGGCTCACTCTGATTCCACTGCACACTGTGAGCGTCTCTCAGGCCGCGTACACACGGGCGGACTGTTCGCCCAACTTTGTCCGCTGAACAGTGTTTCAGCGGACAGTCCGCTCGTGTGTGGGCTTCAGCGGACAGTTTCAGCGGACAGTCTGACGAACAAAGTTTTTCGGAATTCCCGTAAGACAGTCCGCTGAAACTTGGTTTGAGCGGACAGTCCGCTCGTGTGTAGGCTTGTTCGACAAACTAAGTTTCGCGCATGCTCAGAAAGGATTTACACGGCGAAGGTTGCATTGCAGTGTATTGGACGTCGTATTTTTCGTCCCGTCGTACGTGCCATTCACGTCATCGCGCACGCTTTCAGCGGACTGTTCGTTCATCGTGTGTGGTCAAGTCCGTTCATGCAAATTTTGAGCGGACTGTTTGTCGGATTGTTTGACGAACTAAGTTGGGCGAACAGTCCGCCCGTGTGTACGCGGCCTCAGTGTGCATTAGAAGCTGCAGCAAGACAGATAGAGCCTGTCCCATTTTGTGGCAGGTAGACATCCAATTGGGTATCAGTTTCAATTATGAAGGTTTAGCATCACATGTAGGCATTACCTGCCATGATCTGCCTGCATCACATAGAGAAGCACAGAGTCCCAGTGATAACATCACTGGATATAAAATAAGGTAATGAAAATGGAAACATTTCCTGCAACTCCACTCCACTTTTATTAAGGAAAAAACATTCCCCTCAGGGAGAGCTATGTACAATGCAGGGATTGTAACAATTTTATTTGCAGATTCCTACCTTTTGATATTCTTAAGAAATCCCTCTGCTGTGTTTGTGTCCAAGTCTAATGGGAGTGGTTTCAATTATTAATCAGCTGCTGCAACTGCAGGGCTCCAATGAGGAAAGTGGCGGGGTCTGCATCCCTTTAGATTGGGAGTATCTCACCAAAAATGGCAATTTTGTTGCAGGGGGTGCCTGATATCTGACTAGTATCTTAGTGCAGACTTCTGGGTAAATCGGTGAGCCAATCACACAAGCAGGAAATTATGTTTCTTTGGGGGGGCGTTCTGTACACATTCTGAATACAGAACACCTCCAGGTTGCCACATTGCATTTCACAGAAAATTACAGAACTGAAGGAAAAAGGCATTTTTAATAACATTCAATTACAAATACAATATAACTTGTGTCGCAATTGTATACGCTATACCAGTGATGGTGAACCTTGGCACCCCAGATGTTTTGGAACTACATTTCCCATGATGCTCATGCACTCTGCAGTGTAGTTGAGCATCATGGGAAATGCAGTTCCAAAACTTCTGGGGTGCCAAGGTTCACCATCACTGCACTATATTTTTGTTATTTGTTATTTTTACACCAAAAGTGAAGTTACATTTTAAAAAGAAAAAGCAGACGCTATTTTATAAGATGACATCCCACTAAGAAAAAAATAAATAATTGCGGGTCACTTACCTCTTTTAGGCAGCCCATGAAGTTGTTGCTGACAGGGGACCCCGGTAGGTCGGCCGTGCTCGGACTCCCCCCAACATAGAAGAAATCGTCGGAGCCCAGCATGGTGTAATCCTCCTGGGTGTAGCCGGTTGTGGTCAGGATCCCATCCACCGATATGGTGACCTTACAAGGAAAGAAGGGGACATGGCGTCATTCTCCCCATTACCGCACATGGCGAGCCCCAGACTGCAAATCTCTCATTACCACAATGAGGCCTGAGGTCTGGATATCCAATCGCATCGTCCGAAAGCGGCTCGGGAATCGCAGGCGTCACATCTACAGACCAAACGTGGTTACCCGGAGCCCTTCCAGACCCAGCGCCTCAGCATTTCATGTTCTGAAGGACAATGTGGCCCCTGGAGAGAGAATGTGGCCCCTGGGAGGCACACGCTGTTCAAGATATACCAAAGCCCAGACACCCACGGCACATACGACTCCCGTAGCTGGTGAACCCCCCCTTCCCGCCCCCCCCCACAACCCTAAAAATTCAGCCCACATCCCTGGGAGTGTAAAAGCTCATTAGTACCGACATTCATTGTGTAATGCTTCGGAGGCCACAGGCAGAACATGAAATGCTGCCGTGCGTGTGAACAGCCCGCTGAGCACAGCACCTACAGCCTCGTTCCTGTACGGTGGTGGCGAGGCGCCTCAACTCCGCCAACGTCTCCGGCTATAACATACCGGGGCTCATTACAGTCCTGGTGCTGGATTATTTCACCTCCTTATAGTGTCAATCCACGGGAAGCAGGAGGACCAAGGCAGAGTCTTCCCCATCAGTGTAAATGTGTGCTAACCTGACTTGATATCGGCCTCTTGCAACCCCCCGGTACAGCACAGCCCAGACAGAGCGGGAAAAGCAGCACAAGAAGCCAATCGGGTGGGCTGCAGTGTAACTAGCATGCTGATAGGAGGAGAGAGCAGAGGGGCAGAGAGATGAGTTCAACAGTTGGCTGCTTCTCCTTTCACTGTCTGGTCAAAGGCCGTTAGGTTGAGACCTGCAAGTGAAAGTGAAGCTGCAGTATAAAATAAAATAAAAATGCAGGTATCCTCCCGTGTCAGATAGGGCTGTGCTGTGTGGCAGAGCTGTGTAAATCTCAGGACTTGAATGGACAAAAATGAAACTACCGTGGCTGGGAAAACGGCTCTCCTCTATGTATTTCATCTGTGGATTTAGTTGCTTGAATGGAGGTTCAGCTTTACAGAATAATTATAATTGAATCAGATGTGATTTTGTGTACAGTACTGTGCTATTTGATTTTTATGGGGGTTTTGTTTGGTCATTTCTGTATTTTCCTGATATTGGAAGAAGTTTTTTTTAATACACAACATGTGGACTCATATTCTAAGAAAAGGAGTGTTTCGGATAAACCCCATGAGCATACAAGGATTGCTCGGATATGTCCTTTCCTGGCTGAAGGGCTCCTAACCAGATTCCGTCTTTAATAAATTTAGCATGGTAGTATGTTTATGAATAATAATAAAAGGTAGGAAGCGCGTTCATCCCTCCATCAGGGCTTTCAAACTGGACATACAGTGAGGGGAAAAAAGTATTTGATCCCCTGCTGATTTAAATGATCAGTCTATAATTTTAATGGTAGGTTTATTTTAACAGTGAGAGACAGAATAACAATAAACATATCCAGAAAAACATTTAAAAAAAGTTATAAATTGTTTTGCAATTTAATGAGTGAAATAAGTATTTGATCCCCAATCAAATCAGCAAGATTTCTGGCTCCCAGTTGTCTTCTATACAGGTAACAAGCTGAGATTAGGAGCGCCCCCTCAAAGGGAGTGATCCTAATCTCAGCTTGTTACCTGTATAAAAGACACCTGTCCGCAGAAGCAAATCAATCAGATTCCAATCTTTCTGCCATGGCCAAGACCAAAGAGCTGTCCAAGGATGTCAGGGACAAGACTGTAGACTTATACAAGGCTGGAATGGGCTACAAGACCATCACTAAGCAGCATGGTGAGAAGGTGCCAACGGGGGTGCTATTATTTGCAAATGAAAGAAACACAAAATAACTGTAAATCTTCCTCGGTCTGGGGCCCCATGCAAGATCTCACCTCGTGGAGTTTCAATGATCATGAGAACGGTGAGGAATCAGCCCAGAACTACATGGGAGAATCTTGTCAATGATCTCAAGGCAGCTGGGACCATAGTCACCAAGAAAACAATTGGTAACACACTACGCCGTGAAGGACTGAAATCTTGCAGGTCCCTTGCTCAAGAAAGCACATGTACAGGTCCGTCTGAAGTTTGCTAATGAACATCTGAATGATTCAGAGGAGAACTGGGTGAAAGTGTTCTGGTCAGATGAGACCAAAATCAAGCTCTTTGGCATCAACTCAACTCGCTGTGAATGCTGCCTATGATCCCAAGAACATCATCCCCCACCGTCAAACATGGAGGTGGAAACAATGTTTTGGGGTTGTCTTTCTGCTAAGGGGACAGGACAACTTCACCACATCAAAGGGATGATGGACGGGGCCATGTACCGTAAAATCTTGGGTGAGAACCTCCTCCTTCCTTCAGCCAAGGCATTGAAAATGGGTCATAAGTGGGTATTCCAGCATGACAATGACCCAAAACACATGGCCAAGGCAACAAAGGAGTGGCTCAAGAAGTAATACTATAGGTTTCTGGAATGGCCTATCCAGTCACCAGACCTTAGAGGGGTTGTAAACCCTCAAGGTTTTTAACCTTAATGGATTCTATGCACTAAGGTGAAAAACCTTCTGTAGTGCAGCAGTTCCCCAAAGCCCCCCCTTTTACTTACCTGAACCCGATCTTTCCAGCGATAAGAATGAGCCCAGCAGCTCCAGCTACTGTCTTGGGTCCCCATTGGATAGATTGATAGCAGCAGCAGCCATTGGCTCCCGCTGCTGTCAATCAAATCCAGTGACACAGTGACATGGGAGCCGGGGGGGGCGGGGCCAAGTCCCACTGTCTGTCAATGGATGCAGCTGCAGGACTCAAAGTGTGCCTGCATGAGTGTCCCCTTGAAATGCAGGTCTCAGAGGGGGCACTCGATGCAGGGAGGAGCCAGGATTGCCGCTGGGGAACCCAGAGGAGGAGGAGGATTGGGGCCATATAACATGTTTGTTATTTAAAAAAAAAAAAAAACGACCTTTACAACCCCTTTAATCCTATAGAAAATATGTGGAGGGAGCTGAAGGTTCGAGTTACCAAATGTCAGCCTCAAAACCTTAATGACTTGGAGAGGATCTGCAAAGAGGAGTAGGACAAAATCCTTCCTGAGATGTGTGTAAACCTGGTGGCCAACTACAAGAAACGTCTGACCTCTGTGATTGCCAAGGGTTTTCCCACCAAGTACTAAGTCATATAACTTTTTATATAACTTTTTTTGAAATGCATTTTTCTGTATTTTTTTGTTGATATTCTGTCTCTCACTGTTAAAATAAACCTACCATTAAAATTATAAACTGATCATTTGTTTGTCAGTGGGCAAACATACAAAATCAGCAGGGGTTCAAATACTTTTTCCCTTACTGTACATTAAGCGGATGTAAAAAGTGCTGTGCATTTATGTCAGTAGGTCACATATTTGACTTTTTTCTTACACCCCATTTTTTTTTTTTTATCCTTTATTTAGACCATAACGAGAGAAGGCTAACAGCCAGTCATGGAAAGCAACCTTTTATTTATATTATATATTATCTCGTTTCTCAGCCCTGATAAAGTGGGAATTAGAGCCCCAGAAACGCGTTGGTTTAGCTTCTCACCTGTTATCACAATTAATACAATTTTACTGGGCTCCTTATTAACTTGTAGTGCTCTCATCCTTTACACTCTGGACTATTTCAGGGAACCCTAGGGACATCCCATATGACTGGGAGCCACCTCCTAGAGGTAGAAATCACCTATAAAAATTAATTATCTTTGAGTCCGGTGCTCCAATAACACCTTTTTTGTGAGTTGAGAAAGTCTCTGTGGAACCGACTCTCCAACTGTCCTGGGGCAGACCGAGACACCTCAGAGAGGAGTCACCAAGAAGCCTCCACATACCGTGTCCACCTCTCTTCCCCTGGTGGTGTAGAGTGCTGTGTTCAGTTGCTGACACGTAGTTCTCTTTGCTGAAGGCCTGGACGATACTATCTCAGATAAAATCTTTTACATCCTGCAAACAGCCATATGTTCTATGTTCTATAACAGATCCTCCACCTTGTGCAGTGCCCAGCACTGGTACCACCACCTGCCCCAAACTAACCAATGGCAAACCAGAGATGCATCTTTATTGCAAGACCTAGCGGAGTCTGAGTGCAATAAAAAGGGAGAAAAGGGTTCTCAAACCCAAACCGCCACCAGAAAGGGAGAGAAAACCAAAAACACGCATGCCTGGAGGTCCGACCCCACCCCCTCTATACCTCCCAGTCCGGAGACCTGAACCAGACAACCAGGTGACTGACAATGACACATGGAGTGAAGAGTTACTGGGTTAGTTGGTTAGAGGTGATGGGTGAGAGGGAAGGCTGGAGGGCTGACTGGAGGGGGATCATAAACCTTTCCAACAGTGCCGCTAATAGGTGATGTTTTCCAGATTACCAAGAAGCAGCACAGAGAAGATCTTGTAATTATAGTGTAGGATACCTTTGCTGTAATGTTCAGGATGCATGAATTCATAAAATTGCCAACAAAAAATTGTAATAAGAGAAATTCCTCATCTCATCTATCTCCAGCCATGTGAACAATGCCAAGGATTGACCACATGGTCTTGTACTTTGAAACAAGTCAAGTCAACTCAGACATACATGGTTTCCTATCTTTAAGCCCTGATGAAGTGGGCAAGTTTGGATCTTGAAATTCTGGATGGGTACTATGAGATCTGTGGTCGGCTGGGGCACTGTTGGCTGTGACATTTACATACGACCAGCTCACCGACAGCATCCCTGGAAGTCATCTCCCATTATCGGTCTGAAAAGTCTGAGACATGGCTGTCAACTGATCTGAACCAAGAGGACTCCAGCGCTATTGTAAAATGCTTAATTACTGTATAAATCAGACAAAAGGGAGGAAGTCCACTTGGCCTATCATTGAGCCAAAGTCTTCAATATTGGCTTTGATGCAACTGGATGCTCACATTGCAATTTTTCCATCCTGTAGCTTCTTGAAGCACAAGATTGGAGCTCCTACATATGTTGGCTTCAGTTGGGGCTTTCAACACCAAGCACATGACACTGTGAACTTCCCTTGATAGGCTTCAGAATGCATGAAATGCTTAGAAATAATATTAGACCCTCCACAGACCTCCATCAAGTATAGAACAATTTGGGAAAGAAGACTCAATCTCCCAAACAGAAAGGTGAGCAGGGGGCCAGTCTATACCCCATAATGGGGCATTTTAGAGGGTCTGTGCTATGTGCTCAGCACTACTAATATGAGCAGCACTGATAGCACAGGGTGAATATGCCTGTCCTAAAGGGACGTTAGATACAAAATGCAGAAAACATGTCCTATTCATGAACTAGGGGAGCAGTGCTACGAACACAGAGTGTTTATAACAGGCAGAACTGTGCTTTGTATATTTATGGGCAGCTATACAGTCTACCAGGATCCAAACTAAAATTAGAGCCACGGTAAACCATGAGATGATTTGGGCAGGTCAGAAGGTCCACTGCTGTCCACCACTACTACACCAATTGGGGTTCTCTCTACATTTGGCTTTGTAGTGTAGATTGTTCTAATGGAAACACCTATCAACTAAGAAGGGAATGCCTCATACTTCCTGTTGCATTTCTGGGGCAGGATGTAAAGCAGACTTTCAATCTCAATTGTTTTACCCATGAGGAGCATTTGACATAACTTTCAAGTCTTGGGGAATTTCTGCTAAAACACACTGAAACATAGCACTTACAGTGGCGGTCTCAATGCCCCAATTCTTGGCAGCTAAAAAGATTATTGGTGTCATCATAATAGCTTAGTGGTCTGCAAACTGTGGCCCGCGGACAGATGTGGTCCTTTGCATGCCGTTATCTGGCCCTTGGGGCACCATTCCATCCACTGACACCAATAATGAGGCACTATTCCTCCCACTGACATCAATGAGGGGGCACCATTCCTCCCACTGATACCAATGATGGGGCACCATTCCTCCCTCTGATACCAATGATGGGACACTATTCCTCCCACTGACACCAATGATGGGGCATCATTACTCACCCTAATATCAAGGATAGGGCACTATTCCTCCCTTGAATACCAAAAATAGAACATTATTCCTCCCACTAGAACAAATGATGGACCATGGCCTTCCACTGGCCACAGTCCGGGCCGCCCTAAAGTCTGAATGACAATAAACGAGCCCTTTGTTTATAAAGTTTGGAGACACCTGTGATAGCTTTAACAAGTGTTGCTGCTCCTGGAACTATGTAGACACCATCAGCTTGGAGGTCAATCAAACACAGCTCAAGGAACCCCTAGCAACATCTTGAGTCTCCCTATGCTGGAAGATCTCTGCTGGCTTATTACATCATACGAACAGCAGCTACACTGGTCTTCTCCAAGTTTATAATAAAAAAAATAAAAAAAAATCACAAAATCGTTTGTTAATTGGCAGGATGAAGAATGGGGTTGAGAAATGGGCAGCGGTAACCACGTAGCGCGTGACTCCCCCGGCAGCCACCAGCACTCCAGCCTTCCTGATAACATGGAGACACAACAGCATGCAGAGAGTGAAATGAAAAGTGTCGGGGTGGCTTCTAAGACAGGGTGCCATTACCCCCACCCCGAGAGACAGAGAGACTGGGAACCGCCAGACATGAGCGCAAATAAATAAATCTAGAACAATGGTACAAATATGATGAGCTGGTGATGATGTGATTGGGGCACAGGCTGCTCTGGTGACAGTCAATGAATACATGGAACTCCAAGGGTTGGGGGGGGGGGGGGTAGGGCATGATCTATACTTGTCCTGTGCCTATATAGATCATAAGCCGGCCGAGTGTGGCTCTTTAGCTGCAAGGGAACTACAAGACCCAGAGCTGTCGGCTACAAACTGCCTGGCCAGAGATGGACAACACTAGGGGTCATTTATTTATTTCTGTCGTGGCGGAGGAGGGAGAGGGATCAGAAGAAAGGAACAACACGCTGTGAAGAGAGAAAGAGAGAGAGAAAGAGAAAAGAAAAGAAAAGAAAAAAAAAACACACCGCAAATCCAGAAAATTAATTTGACAAATAAGAATGATATCTACCAGACAATGTAGTTTGTTTACCATAGCGTGTCCAATGCCTGAGTGCTTTGCGGAAAAGTGGGGAAAAAAGCAAATTGAATAAACTGTGAACAGAAGGGTCGTCAAAATCCAAAAAACGCAACAAAAAATCAGAACATAAAAAACAGATAAAACAAAGATGATCAGTTAGAGGGTGTTAGTACAGTCTGGAAAGGAGCTGGTTAGTAGCAATGACACAATACATGAATGATTCAGGGTTACCCCTCCATACTCCGCACAGACCTCACAATCCTCCCCTGTCTCCCGCACACTCTCCGTCACGCTCCATGTGACTCATCCACGCGTTCTCATGGCTTTCCCCCTCCCACATGTTATACTTACGTTCTCCACCTGGGAAGCGGTATAATCCCAGAATGAGTCACCGCAACACAAAGAGATTCAACATTATAAGCAAGAAAGTGACACGAGAACTGTCCTCTATGACATCACCGCGGCCAATAACAAATTCTTCTTATAAATTGATAGCATGCTTGAGATAATGGCTCCCCCGGCTTATTCATTACAAATGTTGCTGGGAATTTTACAATGTGAACTGCATGGCCCTACCAGCTTATTCATTACAAACGTGGCCAGTAATGTTGGAATTAATATTGGATGGCCTTGCCGACTTATTCATCAATACTTTTGGAATTTAAACTGGATGTTCCTACATGCTTATTCAATACAAATGTGACCGTTATTGGATTGTAAATTGGATAGCCCTATAGACTTATTCATTACAAACTTGGCCAGTAATGTTGGAATTTATATTGGATGGCCCTACAGGCTCACTCATTACAAATGTGGCCGGTAATTTTAGAGTGCAAATTGGATGACCCTACAGGCTTATTCATTTCAAATGTGGCTGATAATTTTGGAATGCAAATTGGATGGCCTTACCAACTTATCCATTACAAATGTGCTTGGGAAAGTTTCAGTGGAAACTGGATGGCCCTACCGACTTATTTACAAACATGGCCGGTAACTTTGGAATCTGAATTGGATAGCCCTTTAGGCTTATTCATTATAAACGTGGCTGGTAATTTTGGAATATAAAATCGATGGATCTACCGACTTATTCAATGCAAACGTGGCTAGTAATTTTGGAATGGAAATTGAAGGGCCCTATGAGCTTATTCATTACAAACACAGACCGTAATTTTGGAATGTCAATTGGATAGCCCTATAGGCTTATTCATTACAAATGTGGCCAGTAACTTTGGAGTACAAGTTGGACAAGTCTACTGCTTTGTTCATATCAAACGTGGCTGACAATTGTAGAGTGTAAATAGGATGGCCCTACCAGCTTCTTCATTACAAACATGAACAGTAATTTTAAAGTGTAAATTGGGTGGCCCTATAGGCTTATTCATTACAAATGTGGGCGGTAATTTTGGAATGTGAACTGGAAAGTCCTATAGGCCCATTAATGACAAAAGTGGCCAGTAATTTTGGACTGTAAATTGGATAGCCCTATAGGCTTATTCATTACAAACGTGGCAGGTAATTTTGGAATGTGAATTGGATAGTCCTATAGGCCCACCAATTACAAGCCCTATAGGCTTATTCATTACATTATTTTTGTAATGTGAATTTGATGGCCCTATCAGCTTACCCATTAAAAACATGGCCAGTAATTTTACAGTGTAAAAAAGATGGCTTATTCATTATAAACGTGGCCAGAAAATTTTGAGTATAATTTGTATTGCCCTACCGACTTATTCGTTACAAATTTTGGAGTAAAAATTGGATGGTTCTATTGACTGTTTCATTACAAACATGACCAGTAATTTTAGAGTGTAATTTGTATGGCCTTATTGGTTACAAACGTGGCCGGTAATTTTGGAATGTAAATTGTGTTGCTTACCGGCTTATTCATTACAAACATGGCCAGTGACTTTATAATGTCAATTGTAATTAAAGTACTAATTTGCTAGATTTTATTCCATCTTTCAGGACCGAGGTTCCCAGGATCAGGGACAGGTTTCAGATCTGCTCTTATCGCATTTATACAGGAAATATTATAAAAGAACGTGACGGTATCAGACCGCAAAGGGCCGCGCAGCGTGCAAATCTCTCTGCTCTCTAGAAGCCGAGATCTTGTGATAACCGCAATATCTGAAGCCCCTGCGTGTGTGTATATTATCCGCTTCATCTCCTGGGATGTGTGAATAAGCTGCGTACGAATTCTACGACACGTATAAAGCTGAGATGTGTAGGAGTGATGACTTTCCTCCATCACTATGGGTGTATACGAATTTCCAGTGCTCCGAATTCCACATAGAACAGAACATATGATGTGATATTGCTCCCCTGTATATTTTTGTATATTTTATAGAACTGTATGGATCTATATGGGACATACCTAAATGGAAGAACCAGTGTCTATTCATGACTACCAGAGTGCCCCAGTCACATGACTATGGATGTCTGTGGTTGCACGCTTGTTGCATGATATTGTACAATAATATGCTATTTTTAACCTCTTGTCCCTCTAATGTTGCCTTTTCCCGGTTTTTCTTCACCAGCCCTCACCTTACTTAGCAGAGTGCCCCTCCAGGGGAGGGGCGAGATCCCCCTTACCTGGCGTAGGTTCCGAGTCACCTTGACCTCATGCCACTCATTGTCATTGAACTTGTCGTTGGCCGGCTCCACGATGGCCTCGAAAGCGCCGGAGCCCAGGTTGATGACCAGGGACACGGCTCCGCCCTTCAGCGCTAGGTTGACGTAGTCGGCTGACTTGCCCGTGTGCAGGATGAGCCCGTTCCTCTGGCGGGTTTTGAAGGACAGGGTGATCTCGTCGCTGCTGCTCTGGATAGGGTTCTGCGACAGGTCGTAGCACAGGTACTCCGAGCCGCGGAAGGTGGCCACGTTCTCTTCTCGGGCTGCGGGAGAAACAGAAATACAAAACGTTTATGGGGGGGAAATACTGCAACAGAAATCTGGATCCGCTCAGTCATCTGACCAAGAAGAAGATGACGATTCAGCTCATTGACTTCTACAGGTCAGCTAAGGGCTATGCATGGCCTGGTGCAGTTCATTCGCATCTACAGGACAGCTAAGGGATCTGCAGGGTTTGAAGCAGTTCATTTACTTCTACAGGACAGCAAAGGGCTCTGCAAGGTCTGATGCAGCTCATTCACTTTTACAGCAAAGTTGAGGGCTCAGCAAGGTCTGATGCAGTTCATTCACTTCTACAGGACAGCTAAGGGCTCTGAGGGGTTTGAAGCAGTTCATTTACTTCTACAGGACAGCTAAGGGCTCTGCAGGGTCTGATGCAGTTCATTCACTTCTACAGGACAGCTAAGGGCTCTGAGGGGTTTGAAGCAGTTCATTTACTTCTACAGGACAGCTAAGGGCTCTGCAGGGTTTGAAGCAGTTCATTTACCTCTACAGGACAGCTAAGGGCTCTGCAGGGTTTGAAGCAGTTCATTTACCTCTACAGGACAGCTAAGGGCTCTGCAGGGTTTGAAGCAGTTCATTTACCTCTACAGGACAGCTAAGGGCTCTGCAGGGTTTGAAGCAGTTCATTTACCTCTACAGGACAGCTAAGGGCTCTGCAGGGTTTCAAGCAGTTCATTTACCTCTACAGGACAGCTAAGGGCTCTGCAGGGTTTCAAGCAGTTCATTTACCTCTACAGGACAGCTAAGGGCTCTGCAGGGTTTGAAGCAGTTCATTCACTTCTACAGGACAGCTGAAGGCTCTGCATGGTCTAAAGCAGCTCATTTACAACAAATACAGCTAAGGGACTTGCTGAGCAAGCTCAACAGAAAGCGTAATGCATACAAGTGGGATGGGCCAGTTCAGGACGTTATTTTCCCTTGTGTGTCAGCATTGAGAGCTGATGATGATTTGCATGTTTTACACATATGTGAGTATTTTTAAGCCCTGTTCATAGTTTTACAATAGATTTTCAAGAAGAGAACTCTATGGTTTCCCCTTATTATTTTTTACATGACTGAGATCCCAAGAGGAGGTCAGTATTGTCCAGGCACGTCTGTACCCTCGTGATATCCCGGGAGACATACCTACAGGCGATTGGGACTCTGTTATGGAGTTATAGTTTGGAGGTGAGCAGACATTTCAGCCAGAGGTGGTCACTGAATTTTATGAACTATTATTTCAAACATTCACTTTGAGTCACACCGAGTTGGAAATTTTACAAAAAAATTGGGACTTTATATTTTATTGAATCAGTTATGGCATATATTGGTTGTGCTACACTGGTTTTGTTATATTGAACTTTGTATGAGAGTCACATGTGAATATACGCGAATAGGTGTTGGCAGCAATCATATTTAGCCTTTCATAAGGCGAGTGATTTTCTATTTATTTTATTTATTTATCTTATGTTTTTTTTCACCAAGTTTTGTTTATAGCTCTGAATATACACTGTTGTTTTATATTAAGTGCTCCGTCTTTCATCAAACTGATATTTCACCACCCAGGTTTAACCAACCAATAGCTTCTTATGTCTCACAATGGGGGGGGGTTCACCTGCCGGGACCAATGGAAGGGACTGCCATCTTTATTTTGCCATACAGAAAATGGGGCAAGAGAAGTGAGACTCCCTTATTGAATTAAAAATGGCTATGGCAAATGGGCAGCTATGGCATGGCAACATTGGCACAGTTATCACACTGCTACAGTCTTCATGAGTTAAAAGAATGCAGGGGGTGCCACACCACAACAATTATAAAGCCAATAAGGGGGTCTCCCTTCACATTCTTCATTCCAGTGCCCAACCAAATACTGAAATACCCGTTCCCTTTATTGTGTACCTGAGATGCACAGTGAAGTCAGCAACCTGGTAGAGAATATCACTTGGCGGTATTATCACCCCCGTGGTGGGAGGCATTTCACACCTCGTGCCATGTGTTATACAGGTACACAGCCTCCTATAGCGCCCCTCCCAGGACAGGAAAGCATTCAGGACAGCAGACAGTTGTTACTAGATCCATCCTGAGGATCTGAGACATTGCAACCACCACGAGAAGCACAGGGATGGCAGAAGGCGACTGGAACAGAGAAGACAATCTGACAATATGAGAAATGTGACAGTCTGGGGTCCAGTCTGCTGGGGGCTGAGCAAACACCGCTGATGCTGCCCTTTGCTATCACACTTGTTTGGTGAATGCTGCAAAATGTAAACTGACATTTGACTGGTTGCTGCAACAACATCTTCATACCCTGTCACCAAGAAACGACACAACGTCACCTGTCTACTATGTCTGTCAAAAGTCATTCTAAACTTACCTGGAATGTCACCATTCTGACTCACCGTCTGCAGGGTCCAGACAAAGAGAAGATAGCAACAAAGGTGTCCATGAACTAAATTTCTACTGCTGATTACTCAGCAAAGCCAGCATGCACTTAAAGAGGAACTGCAGTCTGCTCACATAATTTGTAATTTGTAATTTGCCATTCTGAAGCTTCCCTCCAACCATTTTACATATTATTTTATATATACTGTGATATAAATATGATTTAAATATGCTGCAGAAATCGCCCTCCACTGAGTCTGGCTGCATCCATTATAACTGTGGGCAGCTGAAGCTGCTGCCTGTTCACTTCCTGGATTTACACAGAGGCACACCTCCAGCTCTGCAGCCCTAATTGGCCCTCTTATGACTCCACCCCCATCCCTTCCTGGAAAACTCTCACGAGAGAGAGCTGTGCATGATGTCATAAGCCTAGGCTAATGACAGACAAGAAACAGGAAGTGGGCTGTATAATTGTATTTACTGGCAGAAAAAAAAAGTTTTACTATCTATTAAAACAGCAAGGACAGAAAATTGAATAGATGGAAAGTTTAAAAAAATTACCAACGGTCTGCTTTAAGTAGCAAAATTGATCTCTACATTGCACTGAATTCTTCCATTGCGTCTAATATAGGCGTATTCCTTTAAAGCAGGGATCAAAAATAAGGGTTTCGTTTATAAAACATCCGATGGATGAATGTCACACACATTCATGCAGGCTGGACTGAGTTTCCCCGTACTTTCTGTAATAAATTATTTCCTTAGATCGTCAGCCCCATCTAGTGGCCAAAATTAGGTATATTTTGTCATTGAGGTATTTCAGAAAATTATAACGCATTTTGGCCACTAGATAGAGCTGCCGACCATAGGAATAAATTTTCTAGAGAAAATATGGGGAAACGCAGTCCAGCCAGCGTGAATGTGTGTGACATTCGTCCATCGAATGTTTTGTAACATTTTGTAAGATTGCAGGAGGCAGTCAGCCCAATTTAGAAATCAGCAAACAAGAATCACCCGCCTCTGGATTAAGAATAACCGGTCCCCAATACTGGAGCTGTGGGACATGCAGCAGCTGGGTGGGGGGAATAAAAGGGGCCCAAATGAATTTTATAACTTAACTAATTGTGAACACTGAGCGTGCTACATACACCTAAAAAAAAGGGGGTCATAAAAAGTACACAGCGTGTATCTTGTTACCACTTACACTGACAACTGCCAGCAATTCTGGGCTGTAAAAATTACAGTCAGGTGCATAAGTACAGAAACAGATTGACACAGTGTTTATAAACATTGTTCATAGGGAATTAGTACAGTCACATGGCTCCCTCCTCTGTGTACTGTCAGTACGGTCACATGGCTCCCTCTTATGTATTTCTCTGACAGCACACAGAGAGGGAGCGATGTGACCGTACTGACGCCACACAGAGAGGGAGCCATGTGAGCGTACTGACGCCACACAGAGAGGGAGCCATGTGAGCGTACTGACGCCACACAGAGAGGGAGCCATGTGAGCGTACTGACGCCACACAGAGAGGGAGCCATGTGAGCGTACTGACGCCACACAGAGAGGGAGCCATGTGAGCGTACTGACGCCACACAGAGAGGGAGCCATGTGAGCGTACTGACGCCACACAGAGAGGGAGCCATGTGAGCGTACTGACGCCACACAGAGAGGGAGCCATGTGAACGTACTGACGCCACACAGAGAGGGAGCCATGTGAACGTACTGACGCCACACAGAGAGGGAGCCATGTGACCGTACTGACGGCACACAGAGAGGGAGCCATGTGACCGTACTGACGGCACACAGAGAGGGAGCCATGTGACCGTACTGACGGCACACAGAGAGGGAGCCATGTGACCGTACTGACGGCACACAGAGAGGGAGCCATGTGACCGTACTGACGGCACACAGAGAGGGAGCCATGTGACCGTACTGATGGCACACAGAGAGGGAGCCATGTGACCGTACTGACGGCACACAGAGGAGAGAGCTATGTGACTGTACTGACAGCACACAGAGAAGAGAGCCATGTGACCGTACTGACAGCACACAGAGGAGAGAGCCATGTGACCGTACTGACAGCAGAAAGGGAGCCATGTACTGACAGCACACAGAGAGGGAGCCATGTGACCGTACTGACAGCACACAGAGAGGGAGCCATGTGACCGTACTGACAGCACACAGAGGAGAGAGCCATGTGACCGTACTGACAGCAGAAAGGGAGCCATGTACTGACAGCACACAGAGGAGAGAGCCATGTGAAAGTACCGACAGCACACAGAGCAGAGAGCCATGTGACGGTACTGACAGCAGAGAGGGAGCCATGTACTGACAGCAGACAGAGAGGGAGTCATGTGACAGCACTGACAGCAACTAGAGAGGGAGTCATGTGACTGTATGGGCAGCACTCATGGGAGGGAGCCATGTGACCGTATGGGCAGCACACATGGGAGGGAGCCATGTACCTGTATGGGCAGCACACATGGGAGGAAGCCATGTGACCGTATGGGCAGCACACATGGGAGGAAGCCATGTGACCTTATGGGCAGCACACATGGGAGGGAGCCATGTGACTGTATGGGCAGCACACATGGGAGGGAGCCATGTACCTGTATGGGAAGCACACATGGGAGGGAGCCATGTATCTGTATGGGCAGCACACATGGGAGGGAGCCATGTACCTGTATGGGCAGCACACATGGGAGGGAGCCATGTACCTGTATGGGCAGCACACATGTAAGGGAGCCATTTACCTGTATGGGCAGCACACATGGGAGGGAGCCCTGTACCTGTATGGGCAGCACTCATAGGGGGGAGCCATGTACCTGTATGGGCAGCACTCATGGGGGGGAGCCATGTACCTGTATGGGCAGCACTCATGGGGGGGAGCCATGTTCTTGTATGGGCAGCACTCATGGGGGGGAGCCATGTACCTGTATGGGAGGGAGCCATGTGACTGTATGGGCAGCACACAGCTCAAGCTCAGACATGGCAGACATTCAAAGAGTGGAATTGCAGTGACTGAACACATATTACAAATTTATAACAAGACAGTTATCTATTACAGTGTTTTCCAGTGGTGACATCTTCCTGAAAATGCCAGTTGACTGGCTGTTTTTTTTTGTAGCTCAAGCAAACATTTTACCATCTTTTATCTTGCCTATAGCTGGTCATACAGTAGTACTGTAAATCTTTGAAAGAACATTCATATGAACATCCGTATGAAAATTCTCAGTACATTTGATAACTTCATAGTGCGAACGTTTTTTGAAATTTCTTTGGCTTTTAACATTCAATTTGGAAATGAATTTTCCCGAACAAAAAATAAAATAAAATAAAAAATGTACTGTTAGAAAAAAGTCAGAGAAAAGCCAGAAGTCCTCATCTGCATGCTCTGTATTGAAGCCAGGGGATCAGCATGAAAGCTGGACTAGTAGAGTTTCATTTGAAATGTTTCGTAATAAGAACATTCGATCTTCTAATTATTAGTGGGGTCAATTCGAGGTTTGTCCAGGACCATAACGAGAAGATTCGAAGGTGCAAGATAGAAATTTTTACTTGAACGAATGCAATGAAAAGCCTATTTATTCCAAAATCGAATGTTAAAAACGCAAACGACATTTTGATGGAATTTTGAATGACATTCGTTGAGTCGTCGAGAATTTTCATATCAACGTTCACGCAAAACTTTCGTACAAACATTCATTTGAAAATCTACTAGCGCACGGGCCAAGAACACCCAACAGAGATCGGCAATGGCTGCCTCTACATTCGTCCCTCCTTTAAGAATTCCTTAAACAGCCAAAGTACTGCGGCGCCTTCCAAGCAAGCGATCTATGAAGGTACATCTGACATCTCTCCGATCGTGTAACCTGCGTTGTAGACAGCGAGCCGACACGATCCCAAGAGCCGCGGCCGAGTCTACGCCAGTTAAAGTGTGAGATTACATCGAGTGTCCCGGGGGAGCGCTCTCAGGAAATCTGACACTTTATACAATTGGCCTCTCCGTGCAGAAACATGCAGCCAACCGGCCCTGTGGGAGCCGGACGAGGAGAAGGTGGGGGTACAGCGCTATCGAGTCTCCCCTCAGGCACAGTGGAAATAAATAGACTGAACGGGGACATGAAACGCCACGCCGCCCTTCCCCTCCGCATAATATTACACCAGTAATACCAGCGTGAGCTGGCTGTACAGAGACCATAAATATTTATGGAGGACAATCGCCACCAACTTCAATAAATACGAGCCCCTTGGCCCGTAAAGGTCACTCCTCGCTGTTCGACGGGTCAATCGTTCTACGGGATGTTATAGACCCACTTCACACAAACTATATTACCAAAAGTATTGGGACTCCTTTCTTTACACGCATGAACTTTAATGTCATCCCAGTCTTAATCCGTATGGTTCAATATTGAGTTGGCCCACCCTTTACAGCTATAACAGCTTCAACTCTTCTGGGAAGGCCGTCCGCAAGGTTTAGGAGTGCGTCTATGGCAGTGATGGTGAACCTTGGCACCCCAGATGTTTTGGAACTACATTTCCCATGATGCTCAACTACACTGCAGAGTGGATGAGCATCATGGGAAATGTAGTTCCAAAACATCTGGGGTGCCAAGGTTCACCATCACTGGTCTATGGGAATGTTTAACCATTTTTCCAGAAGCGCATTTGTGAAGTCAGGCACTGATGGTGGATGAGAAGGCCTGGCTCGCAGTCTCCACTCTAATTCATCCCAAAGGTGTTCTATTGCATTGAGGCCAGTCAAGTTCCTACACTCTAAACTCGCTCATCCATGTCTTTATGGACCTTGTTTTGTGTACTGGTGCTCAGTCATGTTGTAACGGGAAGGGGCCATTTCCACAAAATTGAGAGCATGAAATTGTCCAAAATGTCTTGGTGTGCTGACGCCTTAAGAGTTCCCTTCACTGGAACCAAGGGGCAAATCCAACCCCTGAAAAACAACCCCCACACAATAATCCCCTCTCCACCAAATGATTTAGACCAGTGCACAAAGCAAGGTCCATAAAGACACGGATGAGCGAGTATCACATTTTGACAGGTACCTGTTCTCACTGCCGCTCCAACCGCCTAGGCCAGTGGTCTCCAAACTGCAGGCCCTTTGCATACCCTTATCCAGCCCTTGGGGGTACTATTCTTTCCCACTGTAACAACAGGGCAGTCATTTCTGCACTAAAAACCAACAGTGGGGCACAATTCTTCCCACTGACACCAACAATCCCTCCCACTGACGCTGGGGCATTTCTACATTTTTGAGAAAAAAACATTTCAACAAGCAGCTTACACAGAGTCAGAAGTAATATGCAAATGTAATTTGTCTGTGGGAAGACTCATAGGGGGATTTACTAAAGGCAAATAGACAACTGCAGTTTCTCCAGAGCTTAGCAAATGAGGTAAAGCTTGTAAAGAATACCCAATGATAAGCAAGATACATAAAAACCGCTTGCACATGATTGGATGATGCAGTCTTCCTCATTATAAAAACAGACTGGTCATGTGATTAGTGTAATGGCTGACTCCTCCCACTTAGTAATCAGTACTAGGATGCCCCCTGTATGTACAGGTTAGCTTTGCTATAAGTTTTCCAAATTTTTTACAATGTATAATATTATTTTTTTTTTTTTTTAATACTCTATTTTATAAAAGACATTCATTTTTTTTTTTAACATAAAATGTCCTAAATATTTGCTCCACCCTCATCGCCCATTATTTCTACCTGGAGCGCTGCCAGAGAAAGAAACTTCCCAGGCGGATGTAATTGGTCTTTCCTGATGTCTCATGGCTCCATTTCTTGACCTATTATATTTTGAATGTTCAGAAACTGGAGATAAAACATTTCCACAATCTTCATAAATATGTGCTGTCAGTCCCAACCGCCATCACCGACACAAACCATAAGGCTGCGTTTGAATCTGCGCATTTTTCACGTGTTAACAAGAGGCGTGTTAACACATGTAAAATTCGCAGATGGGAACGCAGCCTCATGCACAGTTAACCACTTCAACTCCGGAATTTTTACGCCCCTTCATGACCAGGCCATTTTTTGTGATACCGCACTGCTTTACTTTAACTGACAATTGCATGGTTCGTGCAAAACTGTACCCAAATAAAATTAACGTCCTTTTTTCCCCACAAATATAACTTTCTTTTGGTGGTATTTGATCACCTGTTTTTTTTTTTCTTTGCTATAAACAAAAAAAAGAAGAGCGACAATTTTGAAAAAAAAAAAAATATATATATATATATATATATATTTTTACACTCTGTTATAAAACAAATGCAAAAAAAAAAATCTAATTTCTTTATAAATTTAGGCCAATATGTATTCTGCTACATATTTTTGAGTGTATAATGATTGATTTGCACAAAAGTTATAGCGTCTACAAACTATGGGCTATTTTTCTGGATTTTGTATTTATTTTTTTACCGGTAATGGCAGTGATCAGTGACCTGTAGCGGGACTGTGATATTGCAGTGGACAAATGTGACACTAACTGACACCTTTGGGAACCAGTAACACGAATACAGTGATCAGCTTCAAATAATATGCACTGTCACTATACTAATGAGTCTGGCAGGGAAGGCGTTAACATCAGGGATGATCAAAGGGTTAAATGTGTGGCCAACGTATGTTAATGTGTGTACTGTTTTTACTAAGCAATGTACTTTACATATGTGTTCGCTTTAAAAAAAAATTTAGATTTTTACACTGTCTCTTTAATTTTTTTTGATCGCTTTTATTTCTTTTAAAAACATCAGTACAGCTTTTTTTTTTTGTTTTACTGCGCTAAAATACAGCCCATTAATTGTAATATGCTGATTCACACAGATGCGTAAACAAGCGCCATGCATTCTTCTGTAAAAACAAATAGAAAAAATGTGTTTTTTTTGGTCAGTAATTTAGGCCTCATGCATATTACGCAGAATGGAAACGCGAGAATGCGCTTTGCGTGAGTGCGCCCTAACGCGTATACGCGAAAACGCACGTAATACATGCAAATACATACCAAAAAAAAAGGAAATGCTCAAGCAGGAGTATCACGTGCAAGAGGCCTAATAGAAATAAGGATGACGGGTCCTCTTAATAAAGAGATGTGGGGTGGAAAAGACCCCAAATCTCTTCTTTACCTTTAAAAGCAAAAGATTAAAAAAAAAAAAAAAACCATGGGATGTTATGAAAAAAAATGTTTACTTCCAGCCTGGGCCTGGACCAGAAGTAACATCATGACGTCCTTCAAGGCCATAGAGGTTGATCTACTCTTTGATCGCCTCTGACCAGCGAGCTGCACTGTTGGATCGTTTCTCATGCGAGCCAGCGGAAACGGTAAGCTCGAGAGACACCGGCAAGCGGCTGGGGGGGGTTGGCTCAGGTTCCTAGCAGGGATGCGCTTGGGTTCTGGTCTCTAAACCCATACCTGGCCGAACCCAGGGCCACGCTGTCAGGGCAGGTCCAATCAGCTGTAGCCGAAGCCTTTGTGTACACATGTGGTGGGGCGGGGAATGCTCGTGACATCATTAATGTAATATTGCCAACAACACTGACCTAGTATAAGGGCAATGATATAATGAATATCTCTGCCCTTAAATGGTCACATGGCCATATTAAATCATTGTTATTGGCCATATTAGGTCAATGATGTCACAAACACCCCTGCCCTTTTACGTGCACCTGCATGGTGGGGAATGCCCTGACTGCAGCCGATTGGGCCAGCATTGACAGCTTCCTCTAGGGGTTGGACCGAACCAAAGCTCATCCCTACCCCCCAATAGTGTGCCAACTATGAGGAATTTTGCTCTGGGGCTCCGTTATTTGAAGTTAGGCCACTTAGCCTTTCACCAGAAGCCCAGAAGACAGGGCTGAAGATATCTTACTTCAGCTATAACAAAAGAAGCAACTCCATATAAAACGGAAACTATGTTTGGAGATGATGAAGAGAAAAAGTAAAGGACAACCGGTTACAATCACAAAAATAATGAACATTCTGCTGTGAGAATATAAGGCCAAACAAAGCAAGATTCTCCTGGAGAAACACCATAAATGTGGTCACCGGGAGCAGACATTGACTTGAAGGCACTTAATAACAACAATAGTAGATACCGGGAGAGACAATTATCTGGCGGCTGGAAAAAGCTCCAGCGGAATCCAGAGACAATCTATAAGACTCTTTACTACACAATGAAGACTTGGTGCTGCGTTAATGGCTAATCGAACATGGCGGAGTGCAACGCCGAAAACACACCAGGGAATTGAGGGCAGAAATAAGTCTCAGCTGAGAGGAAGTAAAGGAATGCCACGAGGAACGGAGAAGGAAATTCTGAGATCTTTCACACACTGGGCATACAGAGATAAAGCCGAGACGCCAATCACGGGTGGTCCCATATTCAAGGCCACGGTTCTCCAACCACACTATTTATTAAATAAACTGGTGGGAGGAGCTTTAACCCACAGTGGTCAACCAGGTTTTAGCTTACAGCAATGTGAACAGTAAAGAATGGGATCTGATTGGCTGATATCAGTGCACGTTATGAGAAGTGGGTTTGAAGGCCACATGGTAACCCTCTCCAGAAGAACCGGCTGTGTTTTAAGGAGGTCGGGAGACTCGGGGGGGCCTCTTGGACCCAAGGCTGTTAATAGGGAACATATAAATAATGTCCTCCTGGGTACATAGATGAGCCGGTCTCCGACATCCATCTATCATAACCGGTACAACAAACAGCAAGGAACCGGGACCGGCAGCACCAAAATGATCTCTTCCATCATATAATATTTATTAATAGAAAAAGTGGAGGTGATCATAATATACAATATAGAACATCAGCAACCAATGGAGAAAAAAAAAATATAGCAGAATCAACTTTAGCTTTAAATATTACAAAAAAATAAAATAAAATAATTTTTAAAAAAAGGAGCTGCTCGGGGTGATTTCACTCTGGCACAGAGGTTTGTCGCATTGTCAGCGGGTGTCAAGACTTTTATCACACGCCATCTTCAATGTGATATTATTTTCACCCTTAGTATCGCTGTGATCATTTACCACTATGATGGCTAAAATTGTGCCTGAGGTTTAAAGTTTGCCTCGAGTTCAAACTAAGGGTCATCATTGAGGGTCAGGTCCAGGTCAAAGGTGGGGGGGGGGGGTCACACTGAGGGTAAACTGGAAAGGACATCGGATGTTTTTGGTACAACATGCTGAGACGTGTCAGAGTTACACCCCCAGGTGTTTACTACCTCTGATAGACAATGCCTTCATCTGCTTTTCTCTCCAGAAGGATGGCACCATCTTTATTCAGACATCATCGAGGATCACCATCTACTTCCTGGACTAAGATGCTGACTCAGATCTAATCCTGGTGCTTGCGTCTGACACAGATCAGTCCCAGCTGCAAGCTCTCACCTTGCTACAAAGATACAATGTTGCAGCCTGATCACTGGAGGAGGGGGGTGGGGAGACTGAGGAAATGCTTCCTCCTGCCTGCAGTAGACTGATGACATCATCTCAGCCTAGGCAAAGTCACTGACTGGAGCTTAAAGTGGAGCTCCACCTAAAAAGGGACACTCCACTTGTTTGTAACTTCCCAAACCCCCCCCCCCCCTCCCAATTTGTCACTTTTTGGGGGGTGAGGGGGAGCGGGTACCTGGTATTGACAGGTACCCACTTCTGGTTGGGATCCCTGCGGTGAACTGAGCTGGAAGTTCGCTCCACCTCCTTCCCCTGCAGTCTTCCGGGAAACATCACAGGTCCCGGGAAAGACGACGGACCATTCATAAGGCGCAGCGCGGCTCTCGCATGTGCAGTAAGAATCAGGCTGTTCACTTCCTCTTTCCCTTACTACAGATGTCGGCGCCTGAACCCAAAACTGATTGAAGAAGTGGCTCGGGCGAAGACATCTCAGGATCCCTGGACAGGCAAGTGTCCTTATATTAAATGTCAGAAGCAACAGTCTTTGAATTTTTGTCTGAAGGACCCTGGAGCGCCTCTGTAAGGTCTCCCAGCAGCCAGGATTATTTGGCCCTACTGAAGCCAGCAACAAAAGATACCCTCCAGCAACAATAGAACCCTTCAGTGACAATATATCCCCTACAACAAAATACAGCCCCCCCCCCCCCCTCCCCCAGCAACAATAGTGCTACCTCAGGAACAATAGAGTCCTGCCAGCAATAAAAGATCTCCCACAGCAGCCATCTTTAATAGACCCTCCTGTAGACAGGAACAATAGATCTCCTCCAGCAACAATAGATCCCCTAGCAGCAATAGGGCCCCTTTAACAAAATACCCCCAGCAACAATAGACCCTGCTAGCAACAAAAGAACTCCCAGCGGCCTGCATTATTAAACCCTCCAGTAGCCAGCACCCTCCAGTAGCCAGCAATAATAGATTCCCCCAAGCAACAACAGACCCCTCCAGGAACAATAACTTCCCCAGCAACAATAGGACCCCTGCAACAAAATACCCCCCATCAGCAAAAATAGATCCACCCTAGGAACAATAAACCCTGCCAGCAACAAAAGATCTCCAGCAGCCAGCAATAGAACCCTCCCTCAACAGTAAATCCCTCGCAACATAAGACCACCCCAAGCAAAAATAGACCCCGCCTTAGACAATAGATCCCACCCCAGTGACAATAGATCTCCCAGCAACCAGAATCAATGAACCCTCCTGCACACCCCAGCACCACTTGTCATTACATTCAGTGCTGGAGGTGCTGAAACTGCTTCCCCCCCACCCCGTTCCTGCTGACTGTTTTCATCACCGGTGACCCAGGTCACAGTGGAGCTCTATGTCTGCCCCCCTGGATAGACATCTATGGACTGATGGTTTGGGATTTGGGTTATATTTATTTTTTCAAGAAGATTTATTTTTTATTTTTTTTATTTTGCATAAAGTATACAATAAACATGTATTACAGGACAACACATTTCCCTCTAATGATCCTTCATTGATGCATTGTCATCTTACAGCAAAGAGTGGAATATAAGATGAATATAGCGTGGACGGTGTATAGTACTTCTAATGATGCACACATAGCGGGGTATTACAGAGGGAGTGATGTATAGAGAACCCCCATTGCTGATAGTCCAATCAGGAACAGTTTGGGTTGAGTGAAACCAGGGGCCCATATTATTTTAAAGTGTTGAGGCTTATTCAATGTATTCATTGGTCAGTTTGTATAGCATAATGGATGGGTTAATTATTGGCCATTTTTGCCTTCCCGTTTGTATATTCCCCTCTTGCCTTTGGGTGCAAGAAGCGGACACAGCAACCAATGACACTGTGGCCCAGCCACCAGCACCCTAGCAACCAATGACAATGTGTCCCAGCCACCAGCACCCTAGCAACCAATGACAATGTGCAAGCAATGTGCAGATGGTTAGGCTTAACAAATGCCATTGATTGTTACGGTGCAGGCGGGTGCCTGGGGCACCCATTTTTGCCACCCTACCCTTTTAGACTGTCACCATACCATACACACCCCCTTTATGGATGCCACATTTTTGCAGCTTACCCCTTTGGTTGCTAAGATGCCAGCAAAGCAACCAATGATTCTGTGGGCCGGCCACAAGCATCCTATAAACCAATGATGCTGTGCGTCTGTGCTGTTAGGGAGCAGGCAGCTCGTGCAATGTCAATAGCTATGGTGCAGGTCCATTTTTGCCAGCCCCTCCCTTTTGGTTGCTAGGATGCCATCACAGCAAACAATGGCGCTGTGGCCTCCCTGCTGGCATCCTAGCAACCAATGACTCTGTGGCCCAACTACCAGTGCCGTCCCCCCCTCCCTTTGGGTGCAAAGAATCTGGTAAAGCAGCCAATGACGCTATGTGGCCCAGACAGCAGCGCCATATGTGCAGTTGCCTAAGCCAAACAAACTAAACTGGTTCTTATAGTGCCTGGGGGCACCTGTTTTTGTCACCCCACCCTTCCAGGCTACAACCACCATAAACACCCCCTTCCTAGCTGACACCCTATTTTTGCAGCCTCACTTTGGTTCTTCGGATGCCAGTACAGCAGTCAATAATGCTGTGGCCCAGCCACCGGCTTCTTAGAGACCAATGACACTGTGCCCCTGTCTGTCATTGGCTGTTAGGATGCAGGTGGCCAGGCTGTACAATGTCATTAATTTTTGACCCCCCCCCCCCCCCCCCTTAGCTTAGTGATCTTTTTTCTTTATTTTTTGCACTACAGATTGTGTATTGTGTTATACAGTGTGGAGGTGGTAATCCCTTTGACCTTTTTAACCCTTTGGAGGTGCAATACACATGAAGATCCCACCACCCTCACTGTACATTGACCAGGACAATTTTTTTCTTCTTTATAAGACTTTACTGAAGAAAATAAACCAAATGGCAGCAACGTTAAATAAGGAACGCGGCTTACGCACCCACCAAAACCTGCAAAACTAAAAAAACAGGTGAAAAATGTGATTAAGGGGCTCAGAGCTGGAATCTCGCCCCCCCCCCCCCCCAGTTGATAACCGATAACCAGAAAAAAAAATTGCAGAACAAAACATTTCCCCAATCTACATCTCATTCCTGCTGACGCCACATAAGAGACATTTCTACACGGTCAGGTGACACGGTGGTGAAAACCGCAAATCACACAGCGCAGCCAGAAAAATAATGATCTGCCGTCTGTGAATGGAAGAAGCAATTCCTGGAGGAGGGAATCAGATTGGAACCGTGCCGACCTGTGGGAGCCAAGACAGCGGCAATGTCACCGGCTTCGCAAAAGGAAAGGTCCAGACTGCTCGTGTCCTTGAGGAGGACATGTGTAGTACCCAGACGTGGCCAGCAGAGGTCCCCCTGCGGTGAGATTTGCCGAAGCCCAGCTGTCAGCTAGCACAAAAGCGAAGGATCCAAAATAATTCTAAAAATAAGTCAAGCATGACTACTACGAGCCGCCGCAGCTCATCTGGGCGGCTCTGAGCGCGGCTTAAAGGAAAACAGGCAATTTTTTTTTGTATAAGATGTAGGAGAATATGAATGTCTGAGAAAACGGGGGGGTATAGTGAAAATGTCTTCAAATTATCAGTGTATGAATTTATTGTTCGGAAGCAGCTGCAGAAGGCCATGTCTTCGCCAAAAAATTCCCGTTTACATTTAAAACATTTCTGGTAAATCGTTCAGGATCTGTGCGTTAACCCCCAAATTACTGACACAAGCAGTGATAGTACATACTGTCTGGAATCCACTCCGACGGGTCCAATGGCTGATATACAACGCAGCAACTCTCAATGGTCCAAAATCCATCATCTCCTATACCCAACCTTCATAACATTTATTGTATGTAACATTACCGATGTAAAACTATAAACCCTGCAGTCTCAGTTTCCCTGGCAGACTGTAAGCTCTTGGAAACAGAACTTCCACACTCAGGTAGGTATGTTTTGTGGATTGCTGTACCACTCCTTCCACAGCGAGTTCAATGTCATGGTGCTTATCAGAAATAAAAATACACAATGTCTTTCCTGTCCCGCCAAGAATGTTCAGCTGCTGCATTATTACCTGCTTGCTTCTGCCTGGTCTGGGCACTGCCAGGGCCAGGAGACAACGCCAAGCCTGCCCATATACCTCAACATGTCAATATACTGAGGCCTACCCATACACATCAACATGTCCATATACTGAGGCCTACCCATACACCTCTACATATCCATATACCGGAGCCTGTCCATACACCTCTACATATCCATATACTGGAGCCTGTCCATACACCTCTACATATCCATATACTGGAGCCTGTCCATACACCTCAACATATCTATATACTGGAGCCTGCCCATCCACCTAAACATATCCATATACTGGAATCTGTCCATACACCTCTACATATCCATATACTGGAACCTGTCCATACACCTCTACATATCCATATACTGGAGCCTGTCCATAAACCTCAACATATCCATATACTGGAGCCTGTCCATAAACCTCAACATATCCATATACTGGAGCCTGCCCATCCACCTAAACATATCCATATACTGGAATCTGTCCATACCCCTCTACATATCCATATACTGGAGCCTGTCCATACCCCTCTACATATCCATATACTGGAGCCTGTCCATACACCTCTACATATCCATATACTGGAGCCTGTCCATACACCTCTACATATCCATATACTGGAGCCTGCCCATACACCTCAACATATCCATATACTGGAGCCTGTCCATACACCTCAACATATCCATATACTGGAGCCTGCCCATCCACCTAAACATATCCATATACTGGAACCTGCCCATACACCTCTACATATCCATATACTGGAGCCTGTCCATACACCTCAACATATCCATATACTGGAACCTGTCCATACACCTCTACATATCCATATACTGGAGCCTGTCTATACACCTCAACATATCCATATACTGGAGCCTGCCCGTACACCTAAACATATCCATATACTGGAGCCTGCCCATATGTCTAAACATATCCATATAGTGGAGCCTGCCCATACACCTCAACATATCCATATACTGGAGCCTGCCCATACACCTCAACATATCCATATACTGGAGCATGCCCATACACCTAAAGATATCCATATACTGGAGCATGCCCATACACCTAAAGATATCCATATACTGGGGCCCACCCATACACATGAAGATAACTGTATAATGGAGCCTGCCCGTACATATGATGATAACCACAAACTGGAGACTGCCCATACACCTGAGAATACCTGTATACCCATATACTAAAGGCTTTCTTGACACCTGAGGATTTCCATATACTAGAGCCTGCCCATACACCTGAGAATACCTGTGTACTGAAGCCTGCCCACACACCTAAATATACTCATATAATAGAGCCAGCATATACACCTGTGGATACCCTGCCCAAACTGTGGATGCCTATCTACTAAAGCATAGATTGGACACTGCCAGGCCCAAGAGACAGCACTCGGCTTGCCCATACACCTAAAGAAATCCATATATTACAGCATGCCCATAGATACGAGTGCACCCATATATTGGGGCCTGTCACTATACCTGAAGATGCCCATATAATGAAGCCTGCCCATACACCTAAGGATACCTGTATACCAGAGCCTGTCCATACACCTAAAGGTATCCATATACCGGAGTCTGCACATACACATGAGGAAACATGTACACCAAAGGCTTCCCTCACACCTGAGGATATCCATATACCAGAGCCTGCCCCTACACCTGACCATACCTGTATATTGGAGCCTGCCCCTACACCTGACCATACCTTTATATTGGAGCCTGCCCCTACACCTGAAAATTCCTGCATAGTGGAGCCTGCCCATACACCTGAAAATTCCTGTATACTGGAGCCTGCCCTGACACCTGACCATACCTGTATATTGGAGCCTGCCCCTACACCTGAAGGTACCCATATAATGGAGCCTTCCCATACACCTGAGGATAGCCACATACCAGAGCCTGCCCCTACACCTGAGAATACCTGTAAACTGGAGCCTACAAATACACCTGAAGATACCCATATAATGAAGCCTGCCCATACACCTAAGGATACCCACATACGGGGGCCTGTCCCTACACCTGATATCCACGTATCAACGACGGCACTGGAGTTTGCATGTTCTCCCTGTGCCTGCGTTGGTTTTCTCTGGGTACTCCGGTTTTCTCCCACACTCCAAAGACATGCTGGTAGGTTAATGTGTTCCTGCCTAAATCGGCCCTAGTATGTGTATGTATGAATGTGACTTAGGGACCTTAGATTGTAAGCTCATTGAGGGCAGGGACTGATGTGAATATACAATATATACGTGAAAGATATATGTAAAATATATACTAGAGCTTGCCCATACACCTGACAATGCCTGTATACTGGAGCACACCCATACACATGAGGATGCCCATATAATGAAGCCTGCTCATACACCTGAGGATACCTGTATATTAGAAATTGCCTGTACACCTGGGAATGCTGAAATGTGCCCATACACCTGAGCATACCCACATATACCCATATACTGAGAATAAGCATACACCTGGGCTTGTCAGTACCCCAAATGTTGAACATGCACCTGAGCCTTCCTGTACACTGGGGGCTGTCCATGCACATGAGCCTGCCCATACATCTGAGACTGACCATGCGTCTGGAACATCAGATGTTGTTTTGGAAGCTATCCATTTTTCAAACAAAAGACAGTCACTGGGACGGGAGCAATCTGCAACCATCAGCCACCCACAGACTCATTTGTTTCTCAGTTTTAAATGGCCAAACAATTTGAAATTGATCACACCCGCTACAATGCCAGCTGAAATCATTACAGATTGATTTTCCCCCCAATTTTTGCTAACAACCAGAAAATGATCAAAAACAGCAGGGACAAGTTGCTATGGATAGTACAGCTCCATACAGTTATTTTTCCAGTCAAATGAACAACATACTTACGCAGTCAGGTTGAGAAACACACATGTATGTTGAATTCAACCAAAAAGGCAAAAAATAAATAACTAAAAAATGTAAATAAAAGAAACCTACATCACGAGAACCCCAAATCTGCAGGGGATCAAGAGGAACGCCCATATAAATTGGGAAGTAGTTTGCCTTTAGGGGTCATTCTTTCTGATTAAACCAATCAGATATTGCCTGGATCAACCATCTACAGCAGTGATTCTCAACCAGGGTTCCTCCTGAGGTTGTAGGGGTTCCTTCAGCATTGGGCCATTTCTGCCTCTCAGATAAGTTCCCACTCACACCATTGATCTTTTTAGCTATCTGTAAGGAGGTAATTCTTCCCAATGACCACAAGTGTAAGGACCATTCTTCCCACTGACCATCACACCAACGTATCACGAGTTGTAGATTTCTAATTTTTATCAGGGGTTCCCTGAGACCGGAGAACTATGTCAAGGGTTCCTCTGTGTTGAAAAGGTTGAGAAAGGCTGCTCTACAGCATTACTTCCTCCACATTGTTTGAAGCACTCTACCTAGAACCAGCTTCTGAGGAAGACTGCTCAATATTTTTACAACTGTTAATGTAAAGAACCCTTTCCATTTTCAGAGGTTAAACCTCTTTCCCTCCAGGTGAAAGTGCTAGGAGTGTCCCCATATGTCTTTTGTGAACAACTTTTCACTGAACTTACATTTACACAATGGCTCATTGTATGTATGTGGACCTCCCTCCAGATGATGAGGTTCGGGTGGTTTTAATGGTTTAGATATGTAACAGATTGGAGAAGACCCTTTCTAGTTCCATCATGACTATGCCTGTGTCCACAGCAAGCTCCATAAAGACATTGTTTGAAAAGTCTGGAACACCTCCATAAAAACATTGTTTGAATAGTCTGGACCAACTCCATAAAGACAAGGTTTGACCAGTCTGGACCAGCTTCATAAAGACATTTGACCAGTCTGGACCAGCTTCATAAAGATATGGCTTGACCAGTAAGGGTCAGCTTCATAAAGACATGGTTTGATAAGGATGGTGTGGAGGAACTCAACTGGCCTTCACAGAATCCTGACCTCAACCCTACGGAATATCGTTGTAATGAATTGAAAAGTACACTATATTACCAAAAGTATTGGTATGCCTGCCTTTACACGTACATAAACTTTAATGGCATCCCAGTCTTAATCCGTAGGTTTCAATATTGAGCTGGCCCACCCTTTGCAGCTATAACAGCTTCAACTCTTCTGGGAAGGCTGCCCACAAGGTTTAGGAGTGTGTCTATGGGAATATTTGACCATTCCTCCGGAAGCACATTTGTGTGGTCAGGCACTGATGCGGATGAGAAGGCCTGGCTTGCAGTCTCTGCTCTAATTCATCCCAAAGGTGTTCTATAAGTGTGAGGACAGGACCCTGTGCAGGCCAGTCAAGTTCTTTCATCCCAAACGTGTTCATCTATGTCTTTGTGCACTGGTCCAAATCATTTGGTGGAGGGGGACTTATGGTGTGAGGTTGTTTTTTCAGGGGTTGGGCTTGGCCTCTTAGTTCCAGTGATGGGAACTCTTAAGGCATCAGCATATCAAAACATTTTGGACAAATTTCATGCTCCCAACTTTGTGGGGACAGTTTGGGGATGGTCCCTTCCTGTTTTAACATGACTACGCACCAGTGCACAAACAAGGTTAATAAGGACACAGATGAGAGAGTTTGGGGTGGAGGAACTTGAATGGCCTGCACAGAGTCCTGACCTCAACCCAATAGAGCACCTTTGGGATGAATTAGAGAGGAGACTGCGAGCCATACCTTCTCGTCCAAGTCAGTGCTTGACCTCAAAAAGGCCCTTCTGGAAGAATGGTCAACATTCCCATAGACACACTCTTAAATCTTGTGAACAACCTTCCTGGAAGAGTTGAAGCTGTTATAGCTGCAAAGGGTGGGCCAACTCAATATTGAACCCTACAGACTAAGCCCTTGTACACACGGTCGGAGAATCTGTCGGAATGAGTCTTATCGGACCGTGTCGTCAGATAATCCGACTGTGTGTGGTATGCATCGGACTGATTCCGTCCGAATCTCCGTCCGACCCAATTTTCCAACATGTTGGAAATATTTCCCAACCAACTGGGCCGGACGGACCTAATCCGATCGTGTGTAGAGCATTTTCATCGGACCGTGTGCCACGCATGCTCAGATCAAATTCCTACATCAAAGCTATTGGCTACTAGACTGAATGTAGTCCCATCGTAACGAAATTACGTCACCGCGTTCTTGGCAACCGCTAAATCAGACAACTTGGCCCGACCGTGTGTATGCAACAGTTTCGGACACAATCCGTCGGACTAAATCCGACAGACAAAATCCAACGGATTTGGTTGCCAAAATCTCCGATCGTGTGTACGTGGGCTAAGACTGGGGTGCCATTAAAGTTCATGTACGTGTAAAGGTGGGTGTCCCAATACTTTTGAATACACACATATTTTCTTAATTTACTTTAGTGTGGTGCAACTCATGTAAAAATCCCATGGGCAATTTTCTAGTATGAGATATTTTTCTCTGTACGGCGCTGCAGTTGGTATATGCCGGAGCTATATAAATATATAATAATGAGTTGTGATTGTGGTGGGGACATTAGAGTGGAAGCTCCTCTGCTGCAGAGAGTGATGTGACTGGCTCAGTGGTTCGACCAACCTACAGAAGATAAGAGGCAGACATGTAATAGGTACAATAATGATCTTTCTGAGGTCTAATAACGGATCATTGCCGCATCAGTAATTAAACAAAGAGAAGAAAGGGCTGGAGAGAGAATATGGATTTCCTATGATCAGCTAAAAGTCTTTGCTGTATTTCACGGGTCAGTGACCATCTCTCCGGAATACTTGTCCTGTGACGTCTCCCAGGGGTTAGCGGTCCCCTTTCTGACTCCATTGTGTTAAGGCAGAGCTCCAGGCGACGCAACAAATGCATAAAGCTATGCAGACTTGAACAACCTTTTACCGCTGGCCTCATTTTATTTCTGACTGCGTTGGTTGGCCAAAGAATATTATCCTCGTTAAATATTGTGAATAAAATTCACAATGACCCGTTTTTGTGGATTTACGTGTTTTTTGCCACTAATACTGGCCAATACACACTATGCTTTTCTGAATCCTCTGTCTTCTACTCGTAGGTGCTATAGAAGCGATTTACCAAAGGCTCATAACCTGAGCTCACATTTCCAGGAGTAAAAGCTCTGCTGTTGCTATAAAGGATCGTATGTTAAATATAAAATAGCTGAAATATCACTGAAATAAAATGTGTGTGGAAAAAAATTGGTGCAATAAACACTTTTATGAAATAAAAAAATATATATACTTTTGCGATTGAGCCGTGCTGTCTCCTAACAGGGCAATAAGAGCCTTCCAGAATTCCACCTTCAATCTAAATGATCGCCAACAGGATAAACTCAACATGTAGAAAGTCAGAAACATGTTGGGTCCCCAGAACTGTACAGCAGACCCATAACCAGGGTCAAAACATGAGATGAGATCAGCACCCGCAACCCCAAGTGAGGTGAGCGATGATGTCCCTCAACTCAAGTTCCAGACTTCTTGCTTCTGTGGAAAGTGTGGATGTTAGGACACAACTGAAAGGGCTATTCTCTACTTTCTGCATCTATATGCAGACTCGGTGTCGACAAGACAAAACCCCTTTTGAGCATGAGGATCTACCTCTAAACGCTGATGAAGAGGGTACCACCCTTGAAATGCATAAGCCAGTTGGATCTAGGAGATTTCTTCCCAAGCCTAGAAACACACGGAGCAGTCAGGACAACTTTGTTACCTTGATGAGCCTTGTCTGTTTTATCGCTTGTAAGTAGATACATGCTAATTTTAAAAAGAAATGGTTATTGGGGTAATGCACTAGGCTAATGTGCCCTCTTTTTCTTGTGTTTTTTCACTATATATTGTGACTGGTTCAACCTAAACAGAGGGGACTGTGGGGTAGATATAGAGCCTTAGAGGCCACATGATGACATCATCCACCCATCCTCTGATGGCATTTGCCCAATATCTGATTACTTCATCTGCTCTTCATCTGACATCAACTGTCCAATATCAGAAAGCATGATCTTACCATCTCATTACATCATCTGCCCATCATTCAACTATCATCGATGACATCTGACAGCGTCACCCATCCATCATCTGATAATATCATCTGCCCAATATCAGATGACATCATCTGCTCATCATAGCTATCATCAATGACATGATCTACCCATCTTTTCACATCATAATCCACCCATCACCTAATCTTCTGCCCATCATCTGATGACACCATCCGCCCATCATCTGATGACACCATCCGCCCATCATCTGATGACACCATCCGCCCATCATCTGATGACACCATCCGCCCATCATCTGATGACACCATCAGCCCATCATCTGATGACACCATCAGCCCATCATCTGATGACACCATCAGCCCATCATCTGATGACACCATCAGCCCATCATCTGATGACACCATCAGCCCATCATCTGATGACACCATCCACACATCTGATGACACCATCAACCCATCATCTGATGACACCATCCGCCCATCATCTGATGACACCATCCGCCCATCATCTGATGACACCATCAGCCCATCATCTGATGACACCATCAGCCCATCATCTGATGACACCATCAGCCCATCATCTGATGACACCATCAGCCCATCTGATGACACCATCAGCCCATCATCTGATGACACCATCCACACATCTGATGACACCATCAACCCATCATCTGATGACACCATCAGCCCATCATCTGATGACACCATCAGCCCATCATCTGATGACACCATCAGCCCATCATCTGATGACACCATCCACCCATCATCTGATGACACCATCCACACATCTGATGACACCATCCACCCATCATCTGATGACACCATCAACCCATCATCTGATGACACCATCAGCCCATCATCTGATGACACTATCAGCCCATCATCTGATGACACCATCCGCCCATCATCTGATGACACCATCCGCCCATCATCTGATGACACCATCAGCCCATCATCTGATGACACCATCCACACATCATCTGATGACACCATCCACACATCATCTGATGACATCAGCCACCCATCATTTGAAGATATAATTTGCCCATTATCCAAAAACACTTGCCATCTGCAAACATTTGTGAATTATGTTGGGAAGTTATTAATGGATCAACTTAAATCCAATGCCGTCATCTGCCCATCATCATCCACCTATATTCTGATGACATCATCCTCCCATCTGATGAGATCATCTGCCGGTTATTAAATGACACTGGAACCAGAACAAACACAATCTTGTCTCATTTCTGTTGGGAAGTTCTTGAAAAATCAGCCAAAAATCAATGAGATAAAACAAGTAAAATGTTACTTGCTGTCGTTTCTGATAATCAGAGGGACAATCAATACCTGGTGATGAGCGTTCATATTTACAGCTGTTTACTGACACGCAGTGTCTGCAGATCAATACCAACAAGAAAACCACAAAGCACAACGAGAAGAACAAAACCCAGAGCAACCAAATCCTATCAGTGAGTAAGTGTCACATGAAAACAATGGGATGAAATTCTGTTAGCCAACATCCCAACTCCCCGATGAAAACCAAGAGAACAATTGTCACTGTACACGCTGGGAAATGACCCCGAAAAAGTAACAAGATGATCCACACAATCACACAACTTCCCTTCTGAATGCTTGTGTACAAAGTAATAAATATTTATTACGTTGCCAAACTTTAGGCTTTCATTTTCTTCTTTTACAAGTTTGTAGATTTTCTTCATGACTTTCACTGAAAGCTACATATAAAGAAAAAATAATAATTTCCTGACCACCTCAAGCTGCGATCAGCAGAGAGCTGAGTAGTTGGTAACCTCCGATGTAAGGATCGTGATCCCACCCGTGACTGTTACATCTTTAGAAATGATTGTTTCGAGGGTTAGTTTAGTTGCTGGTTTAGTTGAAGATCACAATATCTGTAATGTCTCCTGTTATTACTCACTCCTTATCTATGTTTGGGACGATCTGTCATATATGTGGTCTTTACCTATTTGACACAGTCAATGTATGTATTGAAAGAGCAACTTAACAATACATTTTTTTATTTTTTTTATCAAAAAAGAAATTGTTGTACTTCTATGGGGCTATCCTGCCAATTACATTTAATAAGAAGGCACGCTAACCCGTGGGACAAAATGAGAGATGGATCTTATGCCAAATAAATAAGTGTCAATAATTCTATATATTACCTATATATATTTTATTGTTCACCAATACTATAACTTACATATTTTATGTTTCTCCAATCTTGATAGATATAAAACATGGAGATTGATATATATTTATAGTGAGCAAAAAAAAATATTTTTTTTATATTTTTTTTATTTTTTTTATTTTCCCTTTGGCCCAGCACTCTTATCCAGCCCCAGTGTTTCCCTGTTATCAGTCCAGCTACCATCTTTTCCCCTTTTGCCCCTCAGGGAAGTGTATCTGGGATTTTCTGTCCTGGCAATCACAGAATATTAATGATACACCTTTGCTCCATTACATCCCCCTGTCTTCCCCTTCTTGGGAAGCCCTGAACACTGGCAAAATCTGCTATCCATCTGATATTGCTTACTGCTCTCTTTTAGAAAAACTGTGGGATACATCTTTGCTCGCTCTAATATTCTGTTATCTGTTATTCAATAGAGTCCTTTTGTTTATGTTGCATTTACCCCCCTGAAGAAGGAGACTACCTACAGCTCCGAAACGCGTAGAGTGATCGCATCTACATTTGACTATGTATAGTCTTGTATTTTGTTACCCACTGTTATAAATTTCCATGATATGTATCCATTTTTTATCTTTATGTGATTTTATATATATTCAATAAAGTAAGTTAACAGTTTTTGATCTTAGTTTGTACGTGCCAGTAAAATCCACTATTAGGGGGTCCTCCCTATGTACTTATGCCACGTGCACGCGATCAAAATTTTGGTCGGAATAAGCTCTGATGGTTTTTCCAACAGAATTCCTCCGGGATTCCACTCAAGCTGTCTTGCATACACACGATCACACAAAAGTTCTCTGAACGTTTGACCATCAAGAACACGGTGACGTACAACACAACGAGCCGCGAAAATGAAGTTCAACGCTTCGGAGCATGCGTCAAATTGTTTCCGAGCATGCGTAGGAATTTTGTACGTCGGAATTTGTACAGATGATCGGAATGTCCAATCGGAACTTTTTCTGTCTGAAAAATTGAGAACCTGCTCTCAATCTTTTGCTGGCCACAATTCCGCCAGCAAAAGTACATAGTACATAGGTACCGGATATGTCGCCCTGAGGCATTTTTAGGCTATGCTGTTGCCCTACATACTATTTATTGTTTATACATGTTTTTTGACTTTATGTGTCTCTACATACACCTTGATGTCTTCATATAACACATTTTGTGCCCAACTATGGCACATGTATGTATGTATGTATATATATGAATTTACTTTGTATCATATATTATGAATTCAATTAAATTACCTTTTTCTGACCCTCACACTTCAGCCGCTTCATTTAAAGTCCCACCTTTTTCCCTCTTTATTGTGCCAAATACCGGGATGGAGGCGCTAACCCGTGCCTCATTTAAAGTCCCAAACTGCTTTGTCTACTGTTACAGGGATGGGAGCGGCTGGAGATTTGGATTAGTAGTGCTCCCCTGCTATCCATGTGTTAGGGTCATTCTTTAGATGTCCATATGCCCTACAGGGATATGCACATCGGGTACAGCCAAGAACGGACTTGGCCTATTGGTGTATGTTGACAACAAGTCTACTAAGTATTTAATATGACATCTCCGGTACAATTCCTATGGTTATACATGAATACTCATGTCTTTTAAATTATGCATGTCTATGTCTCTGGTGGTGATCTGCATTTGGTTGCTGGCAATGTTGGTGGCGTTGGTGGCCCCTTTCCCTCACCTATGGGAGCTGCGATGCACATTGTGGGCTCCTCCCCCTCCTCCCTGTACATTCATTTTTATGTCCGGGGGGTTCGGGTGGTTGTCCCTCCGTGCATCGGCGCCACGGTTTGCGCGCCATGCGCGTCACGTGGGTTTTTTTTTTTTTTTTTTTATTTATTTATTTTTTTTTTCGCGTCATCGCGCTGACGCCGCAGGTACCACCTATGTGACCCTGACGGGGGTGTTTGGTCGGCGCCAATTGCTGGGCGGCTCCACCTGCTCTAGTGTTGGCGCCCCTCCCCCCCCCTTGGTTCACACACGTGGCGCTGGCGGCTTGTATTTGGGCTTTCCCAGTTGAGGATGGCTGTTGACACAGCCGGTCTCCTCCTATGGTTCCTGCACACCAGTTGATTTCTTACTGGGTGATGCTAGGCTTTCAGCTATCGGGTAGGTGCAATTTGGTCCTGGATTCACTTTGGTTGTTATTTTTATGCCTTTGTTTGCCCTCCTTTGTTATATCACTTCATATTTTATCATATTTTTATCACCCATACACTCACTTGTTTTTTATATTTTTACCCTCTCACTACACTCACTTAGCTCTCCCTTTGCTTTGGCTCACTTCATCTCACACCCCACACTCCTACTACACTGTTCATCTTTTTCATACCTTTGCAGGCACATCACAACCAACATATATGTCTATACTTCATCCTCTAGTTTTCACTCGCATTGCTCCAACACTCTTCCTATATTTTATTTCCACACACTCTCATTCCCATACACCATTTCTCATTATCATGTAATTTTTGTAGATTTATTTTTTCACCCCACACATCCACAATCCTTTTTTAGTTTATTATATTTTTTTTTTACATGCTCACTTACGTTCATATACATACTTTGTTTTAGATACGTTCATTTGATGATCCATATACCAGCACTGTTAGCACAAGTAAAATAATCTTCTTACCCAGGCACCTGTTCACTATACCCATCACCCAAATATGCCGCCTCAGCTCCCGGGGGGGGCAATGTGTGCCTCCGACGCACCATGGACCAGTTGCTGTTTGCTGTGTTCGCTGCCGGGGATGGTAGATATGCTTAGTTAATCTCTTTTGAAAGCACTCTATGTACTGTACCTGATCCCCTCTATACAGAGTGTGGTTTACCATATCCATATATTTTACAGGTATCTGTCGCATCTGCTCCTGATGAGTGGAGAATACATCCACGAAACGCGTAGAGCTACATTTGATGCTACAGTGATATTTACTACGTCCCGACGTTACTTTTAATATTAATTCAGTACATTTATGTTTACATTATGTGATTACAAACATAGGTACCGGATATGTCGCCCTGAGGCATTTTTAGGCTATGCTGTTGCCCTACATACTATTTATTGTTTATACATGTTTTTTGACTTTATGTGTCTCTACATACACCTTGATGTCTTCATATAACACATTTTGTGCCCAACTATGGCACATGTATGTATGTATGTATATATATGAATTTACTTTGTATCATATATTATGAATTCAATTAAATTACCTTTTTCTGACCCTCACACTTCAGCCGCTTCATTTAAAGTCCCACCTTTTTCCCTCTTTATTGTGCCAAATACCGGGATGGAGGCGCTAACCCGTGCCTCATTTAAAGTCCCAAACTGCTTTGTCTATAATTCTATATATTACCTATATATATTTTATTGTTCACCAATACTATAACTTACATATTTTATGTTTCTCCAATCTTGATAGATATAAAACATGGAGATTGATATATATTTATAGTGAGCAAAAAAATATTTTTTTTATATATTTTTTATTTTTTTTATTTTCCCTTTGGCCCAGCACTCTTATCCAGCCCCAGTGTTTCCCTGTTATCAGTCCAGCTACCATCTTTTCCCCTTTTGCCCCTCAGGGAAGTGTATCTGGGATTTTCTGTCCTGGCAATCACAGAATATTAATGATACACCTTAGCTCCATTACATCCCCCTGTCTTCCCCTCCTTGGGAAGCCCTGAACACTGGCAAAATCTGCTATCCATCTGATATTGCTTACTGCTCTCTTTTAGAAAAACTGTGGGATACATCTTTGCTCGCTCTAATATTCTGTTATCTGTTATTCAATAGAGTCCTTTTGTTTATGTTGCATTTACCCCCCTGAAGAAGGAGACTACCTACAGCTCCGAAACGCGTAGAGTGATCGCATCTACATTTGACTATGTATAGTCTTGTATTTTGTTACCCACTGTTATAAATTTCCATGATATGTATCCATTTTTTATCTTTATGTGATTTTATATATATTCAATAAAGTAAGTTAACAGTTTTTGATCTTAGTTTGTACGTGCCAGTAAAATCCACTATTAGGGGGTCCTCCCTATGTACTTATGCCACGTGCACGCAATCAAAATTTTGGTCGGAATAAGCTCTGATGGTTTTTCCAACAGAATTCCTCCGGGATTCCACTCAAGCTGTCTTGCATACACACGATCACACAAAAGTTCTCTGAACGTTTGACCATCAAGAACACGGTGACGTACAACACGACGAGCCGCGAAAATGAAGTTCAACGCTTCGGAGCATGCGTCAAATTGTTTCCGAGCATGCGTAGGAATTTTGTACGTCGGAATTTGTACAGATGATCGGAATGTCCAATCGGAACTTTTTCTGTCTGAAAAATTGAGAACCTGCTCTCAATCTTTTGCTGGCCACAATTCCGCCAGCAAAAGTCCAAATGGAGCATACACACGATCGCATTTTCCAACCAAAAGCTCTCATCGGACTTTTGCTGGAAGAATTTCTGATCGTGTGTACGGGGCATAAGAGGATTCACTGATCAACAACGGTTTCTTACGCTAGAATATTTACTAGACTTTTCTCTATCACCATCCCCAATACTGACCCAACTATATATATATATATATATATATATATATATATATATATATATATATATATATATATATATATATATATATATATATATATATATATATATATATATATATATATATATATATATATATATATATATATATATATATATATATTACACAGAGTGTATCGTACCCCTCAAAGACTGTTTTAATATGGTCGAATCCTGAGTGTAACAGGTGTGGACACCTTGCCCCTTATATTGCAAGCCGTCACAGCAGAGTGTTGAGAACAATTTTCAATCTTCGAGTTCTCAGATTTTTAAACTTTGCCATGACCATTCCCAAGTCCATGCTGCGGAAAGAGGTGGGTTAGGTGCCAAGAGAGCAAACCAGCCCTGTATAAACCATTTGCTCCTATATTTCACAGTGGGGTGTTGGGAACAATTTTTCAATCTTCAAGTTTTCAATTTTTTAACCCTGCCATGGCCGGTCCCAAGGAATGTGCTGCAAAAAAGAGCAAACCAGCCCTGTAAAAAACATTTGCCACTATAGTTCAAGCCATCATGGTGGGGTCAAAAAGTAAAAAGGTAGTGGTGCGCGGTACTATGGTGAAGAATCTAGTTAAAACAGGTTTAATATATTCAATAGGTACTCAAAAGATTATAAGATAAATGTAATATCGTCTCCACTACAGGTAATAAATGGAACGTAGAAAAAGAAAAGACAATATATTTATATAAAAAATATAAAAAAAATATATATATGTATATATAGTGAGGGACCCTCACTCCTATGCGTAGTAGTATTTTGAGTGGTAGACAAATGGATAAGAAAAACAATTAATGATAAATAAGACTGGTGGTCCCAATGCGATTTTTTAGGTAGCAGAGTTGCATAAAGTGGCAGTGCTGAATATAAAGAAGGTCCGTGAAAATAACTACTACTGTATTTGTTTCAGTGACTAAAGTACTATACATAAAATAGTGGACGAAATAAAAAATATATAGAGTGAATCACCATGCGATTTGTTAAAAATGACGAAAAACGCATACAAAGTGCTAGTGCTGAACAATAAATAGATCTGAAAAGAAAATCTGCTAAGTCAAAGTATATGTGTAACAGTGTACAAAAGTAATCATTAGCTAGATAAGGCAAAAGATGTAAGTAATGCTTGCCTTGTGACTAAAGAAATCGCATATGGTGTTAAAGCCAAGGGAGGGTTAAGCAAAGTGACTCTGTGCGGGTGTCTTTATACCATAGACTTAAATATCGGTGCAGTGCACTAAATTGAATTATACAATCAAAGAAAATAAATCAAATTGTTGAATCAAAACAAAAACGCATAAACGATCCAAGTGTTGGTGAGAGGGAAACAACCCTCTGGGAATAATCCAAAACAGAAGGAAAAAGGTGCACAGTGTTTGAAGCTATAAAAAATATAAAACAACAATGGAACAGTAATCCTAGTTAAAATTGTCCATTCAGCTGGTGCAACAACAAGTGGCGATTAGCCCAAAATCGCATGTAACAAGACAGTCGCCTGCAATGCTGGTGCTTAAAATATATGTGCACTATAAGGTAGAGATTTAAACAGTGATAATGGTGATGGTGGATATCTCCCACGTGGTCCTGTGTAATCAGAATATGGGTGTCCCCTTACCTTACAGCTGTAAGGTAACAGCATATGGTATATGTATCCTCAGGGTTCCTGGTGGTCCTTATCCCTCGAGGTCCTATTCACGTGTCCCCGGGTCCTGGCGTCTCCTGCCTACTGTGCCGTATTGGGCTCTGTAAGTGGTCCCTCAGCGGTACTTCAGCGTGGGGGGGGAATTGGTGGTATACCTAGGCGGTTTTATGCAAGGGGTTAAACAGATAAGGAGGAAGGGAGCCCCATAGTATAGTATTTTTCAACAGTATTGAAATTTATTTATAAAAACAGCTTTGGTACTCACAAACAGACAGAGTTTTTGTATGGTGTATAAACGAGCCTCGAGCTCGATTGCGTCACTTCCGGTAGCGTCCCGACTAGTGTTCGTCACGGTCACGTGACTTCATCAGGGGGGCCCCTGATGAAGTCACGTGACCGTGACGAACACTAGTCGGGACGCTACCGGAAGTGACGCAATCGAGCTCGAGGCTCGTTTATACACCATACAAAAACTCTGTCTGTTTGTGAGTACCAAAGCTGTTTTTATAAATAAATTTCAATACTGTTGAAAAATACTATACTATGGGGCTCCCTTCCTCCTTATCTGTTTAACCCCTTGCATAAAACCGCCGAGGTATACCACCAATTCCCCCCCCCCACGCTGAAGTACCGCTGAGGGACCACTTACAGAGCCCAATACGGCACAGTAGGCAGGAGACGCCAGGACCCGGGGACACGTGAATAGGACCTCGAGGGATAAGGACCACCAGGAACCCTGAGGATACATATACCATATGCTGTTACCTTACAGCTGTAAGGTAAGGGGACACCCATATTCTGATTACACAGGACCACGTGGGAGATATCCACCATCACCATTATCACTGTTTAAATCTCTACCTTATAGTGCACATATATTTTAAGCACCAGCATTGCAGGCGACTGTCTTGTTACATGCGATTTTGGGCTAATCGCCACTTGTTGTTGCACCAGCTGAATGGACAATTTTAACTAGGATTACTGTTCCATTGTTGTTTTTTTATATTTTTTATAGCTTCAAACACTGTGTACCTTTTTCCTTCTGTTTTGGATTATTCCCAGAGGGTTGTTTCCCTCTCACCAACACTTGGATCGTTTATGCGTTTTTGTTTTGATTCAACAATTTGATTTATTTTCTTTGATTGTATGATTCAATTTAGTGCACTGCACCGATATTTAAGTCTATGGTATAAAGACACCCGCACAGAGTCACTTTGCTTAACCCTCCCTTGGCTTTAACACCATATGCGATTTCTTTAGTCACAAGGCAAGCATTACTTACATCTTTTGCCTTATCTAGCTAATGATTACTTTTGTACACTGTTACACATATACTTTGACTTAGCAGATTTTCTTTTCAGATCTATTTATTGTTCAGCATTAGCACTTTGTATGCGTTTTTCGTCATTTTTAACAAATCGCATGGTGATTCACTCTATATATTTTTTATTTCGTCCACTATTTTATGTATAGTACTTTAGTCACTGAAACAAATACAGTAGTAGTTATTTTCACAGACCTTCTTTATATTCAGCACTGCCACTTTATGCAACTCTGCTACCTAAAAAATCGCATTGGGACCACCAGTCTTATTTATCATTAATTGTTTTTCTTATCCATTTGTCTACCACTCAAAATACTACTACGCATAGGAGTGAGGGTCCCTCACTATATATACATATATATATATTTTTTATATACATATATTGTCTTTTCTTTTTCTACGTTCCATTTATTACCGGTAGTGGAGACGATATTACATTTATCTTCTAATCTTTTGAGTACCTATTGAATATATTAAACCTGTTTTAACTAGATTCTTCACCATAGTACCGCGCACCACTACCTTTTTACTTTTTGTCTTCTCCAATTGGGGTTCAAGTACCCCATTTCAGTGTGTGCAGCGGTGCAACAATTAGATTACTCTTTGATTAGGCGCAGGAATATTCTCTTTTATACTCATCATGGTGGGGTGCTGGGAATAATTTTGAATCTTCAAGTTCATATTTTTTTAATTCTGCCATGGCCGGTCCCAAGCCTGCCCTGCGAAAAGAGGAGGGTTGAATGCCAAGAGAGCAAACCAGCCCTGTAAAAACCATTTGCCACTATATTTCAAGTCATCATGGCTGGGTGCTGGGAATAATTTTGAATCTTCAAGTTCATATTTTTTTAATTCTGCCATGGCCGGTCCCAAGCCCGTCCTGCGAAAAGAGGAGGGTTGGGTGCCAAGAGAGCAAACCAGCCCTGTAAAAAAAGTTGCCCCTATATTTACCCCAGAACCTAAAACTATGTCTGTTGGGATTGTTAGAAGATGAAGGGCTGCCCCTGAGATTCAGACACCTATTCTTCCAGTGCTGTTCCTACCATTAAAATTGATAGCTCAGAGATGGATTGCCTAATCACCTCCTGATCACACAGCATGAGCGTCTTCAGTTAATGAAGTCCTACAAAAGAAGATGTCTGCACAAATTACAAAAAAGTATGGGGCAACTGGCTTGGTACCCAAGGTCTGGCACCGGTAACTCTAATCCAAGATAGAGTTCTGTTTTAGGAACCATGGTTATTGTGATCACATGGCCCCCCCACCCTTCTTGAAGTTTAAGGCCTCATGCACACAGGATGACTTAGCTCCGGGGGGAGGAAAACGTAGCTAAAAAAAACAAGCTTAAAGACACTTTTTTCATGCTAGTTTATGTGCGTTCTTTGTTAATGCATTCTATTGGCCGGCATTTTCATTTATTTTGGCCATTGCAATGCATTAACCACTTGTGGACTGCCCATAGTACATATACTACAGTAGGACGATAACTCGATGCCAGACCACATACTACGTGATCTGACACTTCCAGGTCTGGGGTGTGCACGCGCGCGCCGCCGGCGACCCGAGTCCGCTGTGATCACACACACAGGGGGAGCCCAGCTGCAGGTACCATGGACTCGATGTCTGCCGGCACCCGCTGATTACACAGGCAGAACGCCGTATGTAAACAAAGCAGATTGCCGTTTTTTTTCAGAAGGAAAGGTAGTGATCCTGTGTCTCTGAAAAGCAGGAAAACTGATCTATGCCTTCCCCTAGTCAAAGCGCCCCTCACACAGTGAGTAAGCACTGACTAGGCACACAGGTAACCCTTTGATCGCCCCTGATGTAAACCCCTTCCCTGCCAGTGTCATTAGTACATGACAGTGCATTTTTTTTAGCACTGATCAATTTATTAGTGTCACTGGTCTCCAAAAAGTGTCAAAAGTGCAGGTTAGTGTCAGAATGTCTGCCGCAATATTTCAGTCCCGCTATAAGACACTGATCACTGCCATTACTAGTATATAAATAAATAAAAATATCCAATAGTATGTAGGCACAAATTTTGCGCAAATCAATTAATAAACACTTATTGGGATTTTTTTTTGTTGTTTTTACTAAAAACATGTAGCAGAATACATATTACATACAAAAGTTATGAAGAAATTAGATTTTTTTTACATTTTCCTTATTGGATATGTTTTATAGCAGAAAGTAAAAAACCGCAGAGGTGATCAAATACCACCAAAAGAAAGCTCTATTTGTGTGAAAATAAAACGATACTATATAAATTCCATTTGTGTACAGCGTTGCATAACCGCGCAATAGCAAAAAATACCCTGGTAATGAAGGGGGGGGGGGGGGGGGGGGTAAAACCTTCCGGAGCTGAAGTAGTTAAAACTGGCAATCCATTCTCACGTTAATGAGCGCCCAATTTTCTTTCCACGTCTAAATGAGCCCAATGTTAACATGCTGCAAATGTGCCACGAACGCCCATATGGCATTTACAGCTCGTTTTAGGTGCGTTTAGAAAGCGTTCCTAGCCAAGATGATAGCATAAGAATCCGACCAATAGAAAGACAACACAGAGGAGGTAACTGGAAAGTAGGATTGCACCGATACTGGGATTTACGAGTACAGATACTTTCGGTCAAGTACTCAATGATACCAAGTACCGATACCTTTGCAGTGCGATTTGAGCCCATACAAAATGAGTGGGCTCAAATCACACTGCAAAAGAATCGCATGAGATTTGATCTGGAGTGCAGTGCGGTTCCAATCCAAACCGCATGTGGATTGCGGTTTCCCCACCGCTCATGTGTGAACCCAGGTTGAAATAACTATGACAAGCCTGGGTTCACACAGGAGAGGTTCGGGAAACCGCATGTGATCCGAACAGGAATCGCCCTGTATTTCTGTTTAAAGTGCATGTGATTCTTAAAAGTGTTTGTTACCCCAACACTTTATATTCCAGATATGTGCCTGCTGTACCATGTACTTGTACAGTGACGTCCGCTCATAAAAGGCGCAGGGGTGCCACCCTCCTAATCCATGCGCCCGGTCTCTAATCTACATGCAGGGTGCCAGACTCATGTATTTCAATGTGTTTTTTTTTTTTTTAAGCACATGATTAGAGACTGAGGTTCTTATTGGCTTAAACTACGGTGAGATCACCCAGTTGTATGACATTAGCAAATAAATATTTGCTAATGTCTTCCCGATTCTCTTCCTGGCAAATCAGGAAGAGGGTCCTGAGAGCCGATTGGCTGCAAGTCCTAAGTCCTGATTGGCCAGGAGGAGAAGCGACCACTGGGACTCGGGAGGAGATGTGCGGGGGGAGCTGCCAACGCTGCAACCTGGATGGGGTAAGTGCAGGGTTGGCGAGGGACCTGGCAGGTGACAGGCGAGCAAAGGAGGGATCGATCGATGGATAGCCGGGGGGTTGGGGGGTGGTTGGCTGACTGGGAACACCTCGAAAAAAATTGAGCACCAGCCACTACTGTACTTGTATGAGAAAGTATCCTGTTTGTACTGCCGACTGTGTGAAATCTCTGGCATTCCTTTCAGTCCCTCTGCTTTCCTATTAAAACAACTGACCATACTAAGCAGGAGAGCACACCATGGTCATGGTCATGGTCACCCCAGCTCTTAGGCAGCGGAGAACAGAGGGAATGTGATCACTTATAAAAAAAAAAATGGACAAAAGGGTATTTATAATGTTTTTTTTATATCTATACAAAAACATTTTGCGTGTAATTTCTAAATGGATTGTTTTACAAGGTGAGGGTTTACATACACTTTAAAGGGCGATTTGAGCCCACTCATTTTGTATGGGCTCAAATCGCACCGCAAGGTATTGGTTTCGGGTATCGGAGCATTTTCACAACTGCGCATACTCAGGAAAATACTCAGCATGGCACCAATACTGGCATCGGTACAACCGTAACTGAAAGCATTATTTAGCGTGACGCAAATGCACCAAAAACGCGTCAATAACACATCCTAACGCAACAAGCGCGTTAATGGGTGCCCATGGTATCGAAAATTTCAACGCACGTCTGAACGAGCCCAAATGCAGCCCGTGTAAATAAACGAGCTGGCGATGCAGCAAAATCCAAAAATCTGACATGATCTAAAAAAATTTTGACGCGTCACAACATCGTTGCTTTATTGGAAACAAACCCAGCATTTTATAGAACGTGCATTGTCACGCACTGCGCTGATGTTCACCATGACGCACGAATGTAAATGGGCCCTTGATCGTAAAACAGGATGCATAACCACCTGCAGCCGATTTGAATTACCGTCGCCCGGGAAATATCGTAGAAATCCAGCGCAATGCATTTATCGACCCACAAGTAGCGGTTGGCCTTGAGTATCGGTAGAAGCCGCCGCCTGTCCTTTGGTGCCGAACAACTTCTGCAAAAAAAATAAAAAATAAAATAAAAAAGGTATTTAAAGATGGCGAGGCGCTTCTTCGGCAGGCGCGAAGGGTTAATGCTGATGAGAACGCAGTGTCACCATAATAAGCGAGGATCAATCTGCATTTAAACATTTCCTTTCAGACCTCCAGCTGCAGTATGAAAGGTGCGGGCTGGGGGGAGGGTGCGGCGCTCGGTCCTCCGCTTCCTGCTGCGAGGAGACTCTTTATTCTACTTTGTATAGAGGCACGGCGAAGCGTCAGCACTTCCAGCAGCTGTGAGAGCGATTTGGTGCAGTTAGCGACAATTTGTTACAATTATGTATATTAATCATAGCTGTTCCTGAAGAAAAAAAAAAATAGAAAAGGAGGGGGGAGGGGAGCGGGCGAGGGGGAGGAGAGCGGGCGAGGGAGGGCGGCCTGGCAGGGAGGGAGATGCAGTGGCGAGGAAAGAGCGGAGCACAAACACAAAGAGGCCGGGAATGATTCTTGTGTTTCGGACGTCATTTATCTTTGCCGTATTGTGTTGACATCACCAATGACGCAGCGCCGTGTACGGACACACAACGCCGTGAGCTCACCAGCACAGGAAAGGTGGGATGTATACAAGGAGCCGAAACAAGGACACAATTTCCATCAGAAGCACCGTGGGGCAGACGAGGGTGGAGGTGGCTGAGTGCACTGAGAAGACGTAACGCGCATGGAGGAGACACATTACAATCCTTATAGGACCAACAATTATAGGACCCTCCGTCATAAGCCACATCTGATAAATCCGGGGGCTTATGTCCTGGAGAACAAATCTAACCCACCACATGCCCTGCCTTTGCTGCTACCCATCTTAGGGGTTCCCCAATCCAACTCTTACATTCTTTATGGTATAAAATCAAAAAACACAGCAAGAATAGAGGAAACCCCTCAAAATGGGTACATAAGATGTGCAGGGATGGTGTGAACCACTTATAATGGGCCTGTAAGTTAGACAGACTCTGGAACTCACCATGTGGAAGGTGGGAACTGCTCATAATGGGCACATCAGGTGTACAGATCTGGGATCTGATTCAGTGATGATAGGATTCCATTATAAAGGGTTCAGCGGGTGTGCAAAACTGGGAACTCAGCACAGGGATGGTGGGAACCCCTCAAAATGGGCACATTGGGGTGTCAGACAAGGGAACTCAGTGCAGTTATGGTGGGGACACTGGGTGTGCAGAGCTGAGAACGCAGCACAGGGATGGTGGGAACCCTTCATAATGGGCACATAAGGTGTACAGACCCAAGAACTCAGTGCAAGGATGGTGGAAATCCCTCATAATGGGCACATCAGATGTAAAGACCCAGCAGCTCAGCACAGGAATGGTGGGAATATCATTATGGGCACAGCAAGTGTACACACCCAGAATCCCCATGCAGGGATGGTGGGAAACCATCATAATGGGGCTAGATGTGCAGACCAAGATCCTAAGCACAAGGATCTTGGAATGTCTCATAATGGGCACAGCAAGTGTACACACCCAGGATCACCATGCAGGGATGGGTGGAAGCCATCATAATTGAAGGCAGATGTGCAGACCAGGAACCTAAGCACAAGGATGGTGGAATGTCTCATAATGAGCACAGCAGGTGTACAGACCAAGGATCTCAGCACAGGGATGGTGGGAATCCCTCATAATGGGCACAGCAGGTGTAAACGTACCCAGGATCCCCATGCAGGGATGGTTGGAAGCCATCATAATTGGAGGCAGATGTGTAGACCAGGAAGGAACCTAAGCACAAGCATGTTGGAATGTCTCATAATGAGCACAGCAGGTGTACAGACCAAGGATCTCAGCACAGGGATGGTGGGGAATCCGTCATAATGGGCACATCAGGTGTGCAGATCTGGGATCTCATTCAGGGATGATGGGAGCCCCTTAATATGGATGCAGCAGGTGTGCAGACCCTGAAACTCAGTTTATAGATGGTGGGAACCCCTCATAAAGGACAGGTGTGTAGGTGTGCAGACTCAGGAACTCGATAATATGAACAACGATAATATGAATCCCTCATAATGGGCACAGCAGGTGTTCCAAGCTGATAACTCAGCGCAGGGATTCCACCATAGAAAAAAGAAAACCTGCCACTCCAGGTGAGATAAAGTACGCCTGATGATCCAGCAGGTGCTGGCCTCGGCTCGCCTCCGCACACAATGAAATTACAAGAAATGGCTGCACACCACTATAAATTGCCTTTCGTGTGTGGACATCCCAAAAATGACAGGCATCAGAATGCTGGGTAGACGCGTTTCGCACATGACTAAGCGCACGTGAAGTGTGCGAAACGCGCCTACCCAGCATTCTGATGCCTGTCATTTTTGGGATGTCCAATCAAAGAGGATTTTGATCTACAGTGGTCATTTCTTCTAATTTCAGGGATTCCATCAGCAGAGTCCCTGAAAGACAGAAGAGACGGTCAACAAGTCGACTCTTTCAAATGGGTTTCCTTTCCCCTTGTTGGTAGATCTATTACCCTCTCCATAATCAAAGGGCAGTGTTTAGAGTCAGCAACTAAAGGCTCTTGTTACTACCAAAACAGCAATTGAGCTTAGTTACAGTAAGTGAGAGCATAAAAACCTGAACCCTGCAGGATCTGCATGTTTTGGGATTTTTTTGATGAAAAGTATACAATAAATAAAAATTCAGTTTAAGTCGGAGCCCCTCTGCAATACCCCTGTAAATACTGAGGGAAAATAAAAATCTGAATAAAATACACTGAGGACGACACATCACTGCTAAGGCCGCAGACACACATTACAGGTAATGTACATCCCAAGCGCTGGATCTCCTATTGTTAATATCCAGTGTTGTGGAAGACTTCTCCATTGATCACGCCGACATGCTTCGGGGAGGCAGCTCGCATTTACCAAGACAGGGGGGCAGTGAGAAAAACCCAAATATGTGAGAAGCAGTAAGGGTGCAACACCAATAGCTAGAGCCCTAATGGATACAGTACTTTATTAATAATCAGAACAAGAATGCCAACATGTTTTGGGGCACATCCCCCTTCATCAGGCTAATCAATAGAACAAGAATGCCAACACGTTTCAGGGGCACATCCCACTTCATCAGGGCTACAACACAAGTGAGAAAAACCTAAAGGTTCATATGAGATAACATTCATGGTAAAACAAAACAACAAGTACATACCTAACGTGAGTATTATTTTATATGAACTCTTACAAGTTCCCACTTGTGCTATAGCCCTGATGAAGAGGGATGTGCCTCAGAATATTGTAGGTTCTCTTATTCTACTACTTATTAAATGTTATTAAATATTTATTACATAGTATGTTAATGAATGAAATCTAGTTTCAGACTCTGACCATTGGTGTGGAGCCCCTACTGTTTCTGACATAGTGTGACACATTATGGGTATGTCCACTACAGGATACTGCTGGATTCTAGAATAAAGATGATAAAAAGCAAAAAATAAAAATATTTAAAAAAAATGGCATAACTATATAATAAAACTTCAGCCTGCGGGAGTAAACAAGAAGTGAACTTAGAGAGATCCCTGAGATACAATAAGTTACATTAATCATAAAGATTTCCTATTCAACACACACAAACATTTCTCTACAAGTAGATGTAATCTGTAACTAAGTGACATTTAGTGTTCTCTGTGGACTGTATTATAAACAACTGTCCTTTTTTAAATATAAAATATGTCTTCTTTTTTTTTTAACCCCCCCCCCCCCCATCTCCTTTGTTACATCTCAGGGCCCCTAATCACTTGCAGCCTCTTTGCAGCCATTTTCTATCTCTATGGCTGCAGGGCGGCTCTCAGAGTGGGTCTCCTGGTGGTGTGTTGAAATAGATACTTGTAATCTCCATTGGAAGTCTGTGTGACAACACGAGTAAAATTAGGAGACAGGGACAGTGTAATGTCACCCATAACATGAAGTGCCTGCACACGGACCTTTATGGCAGGATCACCAGCGATTATGTTGACGAAAGCTGCAGATCTACAAAGACTGACTATGTTTTGGAAATAGTTTGGAACACGTCTGGATGGGTTTCTACAGATTGCACAAAGGATATGGTTCAAATTTACTCAAAGTTGATAGTCTGTGACACCATCCCAAATTTCAATATACAAGCGATTCTCATTGGAGAAGACACCAATAATAATAGAATCTACACCTCAAAATACCAACCCATCGTTTTTAATGAAAAAATTAAAATGATTTAATACAATCATCATATGTGGTCCTGTTTTCTGTTTAGCACCCCCCAGCCTCTACTATGTGTTATCAATTAGTACATAGCTTTATAATTGATATTGGCTGAAACCATACAGGGATCTCCAATGGAATGTTGCTGTCCATTCGTGTAATGCAGACAGGCAAGCACATTTAGTTACCCCGCCAAGAGAACATTTTTAGAGCAAACATCTTCAACCCGGGTTCTGTGGAGCCCTAGGGATCCTTTAGAGGTTGCTAGAGGTAGAGGTGAGCTGTATCCGATTGACCTCAAATATGATTGTGCCTTCATAGTTCTGGGGCCAACACCACATGGCAAAGCCAGTGACATGACACCAATGATCTTGTAGGCTGCCTGACTGACTGGCATTCTAACCACTATGAGGGGGTATTCTACCACTAACCACCAATGTAAGTAACAATATTTCCACTGATCACCAATGTAAGGGGCATTCTTCCCACTGATCACCAATGTAAGGGGCATTCTTCCCACTGATCACCAATGTAAGGGGCATTCTTCCCCGAACCACCAATGTAAGGGGCATTCTTCCCCTAATCACCAACGTAAGGGGCATTCTTCCCACTGATCACCAATGTAAGGGGCACTCTTTCCCTAACCACCAATGTAAGGGGCATTATTCCCACTGATCACCAATATAAGGAGCAGTCCTCCCACCGAACACCCATGTAAGGGTGATGGTCTTCTACTGACCATCAATATAAGGGACATTCTTCCTACTGACCACCAATGTAAGGGCATTCTTACCCTGAACACCAATGTTACGGGCATTCTTCTACTGACCACCAATGTAAGGGGCTTTCTTCCAATGACCACCAATGTAAAGGGGTATTTTCCCACTGACCACTAATGTAAAGCACATTATTCCCACTTACCATCAATGTATGGAGTATTCTTCCCACTGACCACCAATGTAAAAGGACATTCTTACCACAATCACCAATGTAAGGGGAATCCTTCCCATTGACCACCAATGTAAGGGGCATTCTTACCCTGACCATCAATGCAAGGGGCATTATTCCCACTGACCACCAATGTAAGGGGCATTCTTCGCTTGGCCACCAATGTAAGAGACTTTCTTCTCATTGGCCACTAATTTATTGGTTTTAGAAGGGTTTTCCCAAGACTTGAACATTTTTTATGGGTCCCCCTGGGGTACAAAAGTTGATAAAGGTAGTTCGAGAATAGGACCACCTGTGTAGAATAATAGGAGTTGATTTTCCCGCTATACAGTGCCTTGAAAAAAAGTATTCATACCCCTTTAAAATTTTCCACATTTTGCCATGTTGAAACCAAAAACGTAAATGTATTTCATTGGGATTTTGTACGATAGCCCAACACAAAGTGACACATAATTGTGAAGTGGAAGAAAAATGATAAATGGTTTTGAATTTTTTTACAAATAAATATGTGAAAAGTGTGGGGTACATTTGTATGGCGCCCCCCTGAGTCAATACTTTGTAGAATTGTCTTTCACTACAATTACAGCTGCAAGTCTTTTCACTGATGTCTCTACCAGCTTTGCACATCTAGTGAAATGTTTGCCCTTTCTTCTTTGCAAAATAGCTCAAGCTCTGTCAGATTGCATGGAGAGCGTCTGTGAACAGCAATTTAAGTCTTGCCACAGATTCTCAACTGAATTTAGGTCTGGACTTTGACTGGGACATTCTAACACATGAAAATGCTTTGATCTGAACCATTCCATTGTAGCTCTGGCTGCATGTTTAGGGTCATTGTCCTCCTGGAAGGTGAACCTCCAGCCCAGTCTCAAGTCGTGTTGCAGTCTCTAACAGGTTTTCTTCTAAGATTTCCCTGTATTTGGCTCCATCCACCTTCCCATCAACTCTGACCAGCTTCCCTGTCCCTGCTGAAGAAAAGCATTCCCACAGCATGATGGTGTGTTCAGGGCAATGTGTAATGTTAGTTTTCCACCACACAGAGTTTTGCTTTCAGGCCAAAAAGTTCAATTTTGGTCTCATCTGACCAGAGCGCCTTCTTCCACATGTTTGCTGTGTCCCTCACATGGCTTCTCACAAACTGAAAATGGGACTTCTTATGACTTTCTTTCAACAATGTCTTTCTTCTTGCCACTCTTCCATAAAGGTCAGATTTGTAGAGCACACGACTAATACTTGTGCTGTGGAGAGATTCTCCCACCTGAGCTGTGGATCTCTGCAGCTCCTCCAGAGTTACCATGGATCTCTTGGCTGTTTCTCTGATGAATGCTCTACTTACCCGGCCTGTCAGTTTAGGTGGACGGCCATGTCTTGGTAGGTTTGCAGTTGTGCCATACTCTTTCCATTTTCGGATGATGGATTGAACAGAGCTCCGTGAGATGTTCAAAGCTTTGGATATTTTTCTATAACCTAACCCTGATTTAAACTTCTCCTCAACTTTATCCCCGACCTGTCTGGTGTGTTCCTTGGCCTTCATGATGCTGTTTGTTTACTAGGGTTCTCTAACAAACCTCTGAGGGCTTCACAGGACATCTGTATTTATACTGAGATTAAATTACACACAGGTGGACTCTATTTACTAATTAGGTGACTTCTGAAGTCAATTGGTTCCACTAGATTTTAGTTAGGGGTATCAGAGTAAAGGGGGCTGAATACAAATGCACACCACACTTTTCACATATTTATTTGTAAAAAATGTTGAAAACCACTTATCATTTTCCTTCCACTTCACAATAATGTGCCACTTTGTGTTGGTCTATCACATAAAATCCCCCAAAAAAATACAATTTACGTTTTTGGTTGTAACATGACAAAATGTGGAAAACGTCAAGGGGTATGAATACTTTTTCAAGGCGCTGTATCTAATACTCCTTCTCCTAATAACCAGTCCCGGTGGGAGGCTCCCGGAGGAGAGAGCGGCACTCCGGAGGAAGGGCGGCTCAGCGCTGTGACTGACAGACTCACAAATACAATCTGCAGTGAGAGCAGAGCGACATAATAGGATGTTATTGGCTATTATCACCGCTGTCACTGGCAGAGTCAATAAGAAATGAGAGGTAGGTGGGGGGGAGGGGAGAGGGCTGCCATTTTCCTGCTGTGTCCCTGGTTGCCGTGGCAACCCCTAGAGCGATTCTCTGCATTCCTCAGCCCTATTCGCCCCGCACGCTCCTCACCCCCAATCAAGTTGTTAATGTGCATATAACGAGGACTTAACTACTTGTGGCCAAGTGTGTGACAAGAGCAGAGGTGACGTCCCCAGGGCCAAGGGAGAGAAAAGCCATTATATCCTAATATACATCGCACACAATGCCGCACTGCATGCCACACGTAACCTATAGAGGCAGAAAAATCTGTTATATCTTATATCTGGAGAGCGGTGATGTCACTCCTGTATAATATATTTTATATCTGGAGAGCAGTGATGTCACTCCTGTATAATATATTTTATATCTGGAGAGCAGTGATGTCACTCCTGTATAATATATTTTATATCTGGAGAGAGGTGATGTCAGTCCTTTATAATATATCTTATATCCAGAGGGCGGTGATGTCACTCCTGTATAATATATCTTCTATCCGGAGAGCGGTGATGTCACTCCTGTATAACATATCTCATATCTGGAGAACGGTGATGTCACTCCTGTATATCTTATATCCGGAGAGTGGTGATGTCACTCCTGTATAATATATCTTATATCCGGAGAGCGGTGATGTCACTCCTGTATAATATATCTTATATGCGGAGAGCGGGGATGTCACTCCTGTATAATATATCTTATATCCGGAGAGCGGTGATGTCACTCCTGTATAATATATTTAAATCCGGAGAGCGGGGATGTCACTCCTGTATAATATATCTTATATCCGGAGAGCGGGGATGTCACTCCTGTATAATATATCTTATATCCGGAAAGCGGTGATGTCACTCCTGTATAATATATCTTATATCCGGAGAGCGGGGATGTCACTCCTGTATAATATATCTTATATCCGGATATTGGTGATGTCACTCCTGTATAATATATCTTATATCCGGAGAGCGGTGATGTCACTCCTGTATAATATATCTTATATACGGAGAGCAATGATGTCACTCATGTATAATATATCTTATATCCGGAGAGCGGGGATGTCACTCCTGTATAATATATCTTATATCTGGATAGCGGAGAGCCCAGCAAGCAACATGTCAATGTTGAAGTTGCAGCTGGTTGGAGCGACTGGTATCTACAGCTTGTGGCCAAGGGGACCCTCCATCACTTGATAGTCATACAGAGTGACCCTCCATCCAAGGGACCGGCAGAGCCACCACACACAACTCAGGAATTACTGGAGAGAAGCAGCAGCCATGATAGGAAAAGGCCAGTGCATTTTGGGGAGCCTGTGACCCCACTTCTTTACAGCTTTAAGGTGTCAAACATTCATGGGAGAGCCAACCATTGGACTAGGACTATACACTTCTACTGCTGTCCACTACCATTTGAAAGTGGTAATCCCCCAATACAATTAAAGTGGTTATTTGGTAACATCCATCGCAACCATTCTTTACTGGCTTCATGGCAAGATACAGTAGTCACATCCTAACACGTTTCGGCCACAGCCCTACTTATAGCAATGATATAAGGCTTTGGCAAAAAATGCGTTAGTGTGTTACTGCTGCCATGTAGCCAATAAAGACAATTGGCCAAAAGGAGGAGGATTTTTGCTACAATTTAAAAAGGCATCTGGGTCAGAGCACCGGTTTCCACTCTCCCGGGTAATTTGCAGTAAAACATGTTCCTTTTGTTGTTCTGTAAATCTGTAAACTGATCGATTCAGGACACACAATGGTCTGTGACCGATTCCAAGCCCCGAAAAAGGGAAACCTCAAAGTCCCACGAAACACGGCTTGTTCTGTGACATTTCAATTAATAAAAGATCATTTCCGGACTACTCTCTACATCCAGGAAGGGTTTCAATGATCATGGAGCTCATCAGAACTGAAGAAGTGTCTTGGAGAAACTATGAAATGCCCTCAACGCTACAGAACAAGTCCAGTAGAATGTAACCAACTATCACTAGATATTTTGGATGCTGGGTTCTTTGGTGCTCCTATACATCCACACACACATCCAACTGTTTAGGATCACTTCCTCTCATGCGCAACTTCCTCTCATGCGCAACTTGCATTCTGTGCAAAGAACACTGGAAAGATACTATATCCTGATACAATGCATTGCATCCCAAGAGGGTGGAGTAGTGGGGCTGAGAGTGGCATGCCATGCCAAATGGTTGGTTTGGGCAAGTTGTGCTTAGATGGGAGGAGGAGGGCTTATAGTGGAAGGAAAAAATGGTGATGATTTGGTGTCACTGGGAGGAAAAAATGCTTCTGTGCCGGGGTCAGTGGGAAAAATTGCTGCTGCATTGTTGTCAGTGGGATACAGAAGGGATCTGGGGATCTGGGATGGGGTGCTCTGTGGAGTTTTTACTATATTGCAGCTGTGTGTACTGTGTAATCCTGGCATGGCCTGTGACTTTGGATTCCATTGATCTGGCGTTCCTTTGGGGTTTTGGGACCCCTTTGCTTTGGAAGGCTAAGTTTCCTTCCCTGATGGATGTCTGGACCATGAATGATGCAGATGAATCAAGGGTGGAACTGCTCACCTGTATGCTGTAGTTCATGGAGGGCTTCCACAACTCTTTCAGTGCTCCATCTGACATGGATGCTGCAGAGCAGAGTGAGTCTCATCTCATGGAGGCAGTTTAGTGAACCAGTGCCGCCATGAAGAGAGTTGGGTCGGGCCAATTCTGGTGTGGCAGCGTTGAGGTCAAGATTCCAAGGCAGGCCTTGGATAACAGCGCCTATGTGGTCCTGCAGAGCAAAGATGAAACTAGCCAGGCCACTTGTTGGGGGGCATGACCTGGTGTGAGCCCAGGCTTAGACCAGTGGGTCTGCATTGATGTGCCACTTCATGGGATCCATCCTTTGCTCAACAGTTGTTTGGAGCGGAGGCAAGCCCCTTCCCTGGCCTGCACTCCCAGTGGTGGACACGGGATTCCTTTCCCTTGTAGCGTGAGTGGCACACATTTTCCATTACCAGTTCTATGTGGTCCTACATACATGTCTAACACTCAGGCTCCCAATGAACAGATAACATACAGGGCCACCCACTCTCTGCTGCCTCCTAGAGTGTGGAGTCCGCATAACCAATTAGCCATTCCTGCAACTGGCCTTACCCACCGTTTTTAAAAAAAATTCTGGTTACCCCAAAAAGTCCTGGCATATATACCTGGAGGTATATGTAGACCAGGTTGTCAGCCGCCGTTATGAAGTATAATAAATAGGTAAAATAAAAAACAAATTACTGTGTATATACTTCTACAACATATCCCTTACTAGGATGAATGTTCCTGGCTGCTGTCTGGTGAAGATATTGCAATAAATTTCCAGAGTCTGGTCAGCCAAGTTCAGAGCTGCTACGAGATGAAATGGGGAAGATTAGGAGGGGCGCTGTGACAGATAAGTAGAACCATCCGAGTTGGGGGGGGGGGGGGAGGCAGCGGCAGGACAACACAGAAAAAGGCAAACTGATTTTTCTTCCCAGCAGTGTTGGCGGTTTCCTCCAGAAACAGCCCTACTCCCCACTGGCCTTAAGAAGCGGACTGAGGATGTCCTACGGGCAGCAATTATCTACAAAGGCAGTTTCTATCAGCCGTGTCCATGCGGGCTCCCTGCCTGGCCACGCACTCTGATTTGCCCCCACCTTCCTCCTGAAACCTGCACAAAGTGTACAAGCAAAGGGCGCAACAGAAATAGCGAGCGCAGGATTTAAAGCTGAGCTCCAGAGAACTGGAAAAAAAATAAAATAAATAAAAACTACCATTATAGCGGGGTCTCCCTGCACTGGGAAGGTTAAATTCTCAATTTGGCCTGGAGTACCAGGAAAATGGACTTTTACTTACCTTATGCCTTACTCCCTCGTCAGCTGGCACAGCCTCTCCTCTTAGACGCTCCCACTACAGGGCAGCTTCTTGGTGTCTTTAGTTACAATGCAGAACTAATGATCCTGCATTGCACATGATGATGTCACAGCTGCGACCAGTTAAAAGTGTCACTAAAACCACATCATAAAAAAACTATAACTAAATGGTGTATTACATGCTGTTCATACTTCAGATTTTTATTTTTTATTTTTTGCAGAATACAGGAAACAAAAGTCGATCCTGTTGCTCTCTATCTCCACCTTCTGTCCAGGTCCCCATTTTAGCTAGGGATTTTGCAGCTGTGGTGGCAATTCTGCACATGCTCAGTTTTCAGTGAGTTTCTATGCTAAGGATCTCCTCCCTATCACAGATAAGCAGCCGATATGACTATAGAGTCACACATGTGGGTGTATACACAGTGGTAAATGACAGCCCATTCCCTTCCTCCTCCTCCATGTCCACTAAACACAATGGGGGCGGGATATTACATGTAGATTGGTGGAGGCTTCACCTCCCTCTTATTCTAAGACACAGGCTGGAGGGGTGTGACACAGCATGTGACCGGCAGAAATCCACCCACACCGTGTTATTCCCAAAAAATAATAAAGATTTGATTTCAAATATATATTTGTACGACAATTTCAAATGTTTCATAGTTACATAGTTAGTAAGGTTGAATAAAGACACCAGTCCATCCAGTTCAACGTTGTTGACATTAATAATTTATTTTTACCCTGCATTTCAAAACCTTTTTTTGAACATGTGACCAGCAGCAGGGGACTAGAAATTCACCCTGCTTAGGTTTCCCTGCAGACAGGCTGGGAGAGGGCTGGGTCATGTGACAGCTGTATATCCGTAAGGAAAAAGGGTACTTAGATGTTTTTTGATTAAAATAATTACAGTGAGATCATTCACATACAGAAATAGAAGGGACAATGTAAATTAAACCGTATGTTTAGCATCACTTTAGGAGAAGTGACATAGAGGAACTGGTCATAGGGGCCTGCGGGATTTTTTGTACTCACCGTAAAATCCTTTTCTCTGTAATTCACAGACTGACACAGCTCCTCTCTTAGCCATTGAGTTGTTACGCCACCTTTAGCAGAGGACTAGGCATAACATGCTATGAAAAACACAGAACATTTAGTTCTGCCCAAGGGGCGGTCCCTTAGGTAACAACCCCCCCCAGCCTGCCATGTAGCCTCAGTATGTCAACAAGCAGTATAACAAGAGGGGCGGGTGCTGTGTCAGTCGGTGAATTACAGAGAAAAGGATTTTACGGTGAGTACAAAAAAATCCTATTTTCTCTTATATTCACGACTGACACAGCTCTTCTCTTAGCCACTGGGTTGGGAAAACAGCATAAAACAGCATAATAAATTCATCCACCCAAGTCATTGCCCATAGCTCTTAGAGGGACATTTAATTTTTTTTTTTCTTTTTCAAATGACAATTTTTTTTTTTATTGCATTTTAGTGTAAATATGAGATCTGGGGTCTCTCTGACCCCAGATCTCATATTTAAGAGGACCTGTCATGCTTTTTTCTGTAATAAGAATAAAAGTGACACAATAACAATAAAAAAGTTAAAATAAGAAAAAGAAAAAAAAAAATTTAAACGCGCCCTGTCCCGCCCGCATATGAAAGCGGTGTTCAAACCACACATAGGAGGTATTGCCGTGATCGGTAGAGCGAGAGCAATAATTCTAGCCCTAGACCTCCTCTGTAACTCAAAACATGCAACCTGTAGAATCTTTTTAAACGTCGCCTATGGAGATTTTAAAGGGTAAAAGTTTGTCGCCATTCCATGAGCGGGTGCAATTTTGAAGCGTGACATGTTGGGTATCAATTTACTCAGCGTAACATTATCTTTAACGATATAAAAAAAAATTGGGCTAACTTTACTATTGTCTTATTTTTTTATTAAATAAATTATTTTTCCCAAAAAAGGTGCGCTTGTAAGTCCGCTGCGCAAATACGGTGTGACAGAAAGTATTGCAACAACCACCATTTTATTCTCTAGGGTGTTAGAATAAAAAATATATATAATGTTTAGGGGGTTCTAAATAAAGGGAAGGAGATAGGCAGGCAATAAAAAAACAGACAGAGGAAGCTCCATTAGCATTGCTGTCATACCAACGGCCACCACAAGAGGGCGCCAGATTCCAGAAGGAATCATAGGACCGCAGAAGGCCTCAAAGCCGCTGCCTCAATTACTGGCCGTCGGCGGAACGGCCCGACGCGATCACGCTGGGGGGGTCCACGGAGAAAGGATACCCCCAGCTGTGCTGCCCCAGGTGCCAGGTCGCTAATTCTAGTCGCAAATGCGACCTGGCGCCCGGGTTTTGTCGAGCCCTGGCATATGGGAACTAGAATAAACTTTACCCACAAAAAGACATTGTGTGGAATATCCACCACAAAAAACAGGGTACTCCTCAACAGAGACTCTACCCTCAAACCGCACCAAAACTGCAGTAACAAATGCAACAGTGCATTAACGTAAAGGTACTGTGTTTTTACCCAAAAAAGCAGGAACATTTTTTTATGTGCAATTGCAATTATACAGCCGCCCGCAAAACTTTGCGGCCAAAACAGCCATCAGCCGATGCACTGACATCTACCTTGTAGAATTTTGTAAAGGTGTGAACAGATGACCAAGTCGCCGCTTTACACATTTGAGCGACAGACGCTTGATGTCGGAAGGTCCAAGACGCTCCGATTGCCCTTGTGGAGTGGGCCGTTACCGGAAAGGGGGGCGCCTGCCCCTTCAAGGCGTTGGCTTGGACTACAATCTGTCTGATCCACCTGGAAACGGTGGCCGACTAGACCGCCATGCCTTTCTTCGGACCAGCCACCGAAACAAACAGGGAGTCTGACTTCCGAAAGGAAGCCGTGGCAGACAAATACACCCTCAGAGCCCGAACCACATCCAGGGAATGGAGGGCCACCTCCTTAGGATGTGTTGGCTTAGGACACAGAGATGGTAACACAATGTCTTCATTAATGTGAAACGCCGAAACCACCTTTGGCAGAAAAGAAGGTTGCAGACGCAACACCGCCTTATCCTTGTGGATAACCAGGTAGGGCGACTTGCAGGACAAGGCCGCCAGTTCCCAACCCTCCTGACCGATGTAATGGCCAATAGAAAGACCACTTTCTGGGAAAGAGTCAACAGAGGGGGATCTCTCTGATATTTTCAAATGGCGGTTTTTGCAGCGCCAATAACACCAGGTTCAGATCCCACGGGGGTAACGGTGGACGCACCAGAGGAACAACATGCCGCACCCCTTGAACAAAAGTGCTCACTAGAGAGTGAGATGCCAGGGATCCCTAAAAAAAGACAGCCAAAGCTGATATTTGTCCTTTGATGGTGCTCAAACCAAACTTCTGGTCTACTCCTTGCTGAAGAAACAGCAGGACCACGGATATAGAAAAAGAGTGGGCATTGCCATCCTTTCTCCTCACACATGGAGATGTAGGCCTTCCAGGTACGATTATAAATCTTCTGAGAAGATTTCTGTGCCCTCAGCATAGTTGGGATCACCGAATACAAAAGACCCTGGCTCCTCAACACCTGGCTCTCAATAGCCATGCCTTTAAACCAGCGATGGTAAAGCACGATGGAGAATCGGACCTTGAGACAGAAGGTCTTCTCGTAAAACAGCAGTCACCAAGGAGCGTCTGCCACCAGGTGCACTAGGTCTGCGAACCGGTTGCAATTGCTTGGATTTTGGGGGAAGAAAAACCCGTTTCTGAAGCCATGCTGACCCTACCCTGTCTGCCACCTGATGGGGACTTAGGACAGTGATGGTCCCACCCTCCTAACTTCTGCTGGCTGAGGGGCTCTTTCCCACAGGACTCACCACCCTGACTGGTTCTGCGCTGTCCAGCTGGTAGTGCCTGAGTCCCTTGTCAGCTCCCAGGTGCATAGGAGATCACACACACTGTCATCCAGAGCTGCTGCTTATGGCGCTGAAACCGATCCACAATGTGTTCAGGCTACAAGAAAATGGCAGCCAAGCATCCAGTATAAAGGACATAAACACAGGGAAAATGGCCACCAAGCTACAGGAGAGCATGCTGCTCATTGCCCTTACCTAAGATGGTCACCGAACACTGAATACCATGAGGGACAGTGACAGAGAAATGGCGGTGAAGAGTGCTGCAGAGATCGAGAGGCACAGCCACCAGGCACCCCCCAGGGAGGGAAAAACACACATCAGGGCACAGCCAGCCAGCGCAGTCCCCCCCAGGTGAGAGTCCCCCCCCCCTGGAGAGCCCCACCACATGACACACACACAACGCTCAGCAGGCACACGCAGCATGCCCCACAGGAAGGGGGGGAGGGAAGATAGGGACAGGGAAAGAAGAGAGGGAGGTGAGGAACCCCGAATCGACCTCCCAGGGAATGCCCAGCTGCTCAGGGCCACCGAGGCAAGGAGAGCTGTACTTACCAGTCCTGCAGAGCTGGGAGACATTCCATCACAGACTCACTCCCCGATCAGTATGGGGTGGCTGTTGGCCCGCCACACTGTGACGCAGACATCAGTAGTGCAGTCATATGTGTGCCCCGGAGCATTAACACTCACCAACCACCTCTGAAGCTGAGGTACGTTGTGGCCGTCCCAGCGCGTAGCTCTGGTCTGCACGCGGTTGCTAGCCAGGCTGGGGAAACTACAAGGATAAGGGTATCCAGCCTGTCACCCAGCCGGCTGTTGATAGCAGATCACAGGATCTTGAATCTTGCCAAAAAGCAAAGCTTCTGCAGAAAAAACATGGACCGATGAGCCCACAGGGTTCCTAGGTCCTTCTCCATTAGGCAAAATAAAACTGAGGCTGCATGGCAGGCTGGGGGGTTGTTACCTAAGGGACCGCCCCTTGGGCAGAACTAAAAGTTCTGTGTTTTTCATAACATGTTATGCCTAGTCCTCTCCTAGAAGTGGCGTAACAACCCAATGGCTAAGAGAGGAGCTGTGTCAGTTGGTGAATATAAGAGAAGCAAGCTTTTAGCCCTTGAAGTGTGGGGGAGGGGGACCCCAGTAGAGTACTTCAGCTTGAAGCATTGCTATACCACTGATAGCAATCTTGCATTGTGGCTACTGGGTGGATGGTCACAAATAGGCAGAAAAAAAAAACTGGACTTGGACTATCCAGCCAAGACCCAGTGGTCATATGCCACACAGGTCTAGAAGATATGAGAATTGGGGGGGGGGGGGGGGGGCATCAGAGTGTAAGCTCCTCTGGTAGGCTCCTCCATGTCACGTCTAATAAAGTGATACTAAACACACACTCTTCAATTTACATCGTCCCTTCTATTTCTGTGGGTGATGGCACTGTAATCATTGGTCAATGTTCTCTGTATAGCCTATGGAATATATCAGAGCTGCAGTGCCTTGAAAAAGTATTCATACCACTTGAAATTTTCCACATTTTGTCATGTTACAACCAAAAACGTAAATGTATTTTATTGCGATTTTCTGTGATAGATCAACACAAAGTGGCACATAATTGTGAAGTGGAAGGAAAATGATAAATGGTTTTCAACATTTTTTACAAATAAATATGGGAAAAGTGTGGCGTGCATTTGTATTCAGCCCCCTTTACTCTGATACCCCTAACTAAAATCGAGTGGAACCAATTGCCTTCAGAAGTCATCTAATTAGTAAATAGAGTCCACCTGTGTGTAATTTAATCTCAGTGTAAATACAGCTGTTCTGTGAAGCCCTCAGAAGTTTGTTAGTTAGAGAACCTTAGTGAACAAACATTGTGAAGGCCAAGGAACACACCAGATAGGTCAGGGATAACGTTGTGTATAAGTTTAACCACTTTCAGACCGGACCATTTTGCTGGTCAATGACCAGAGGTCTTTTTACAATTTGGCACTGCGCTGCTTTAACTGGTAATTGCGCGGTCATGCAATGTTGTACCCAAACAAAATTTGCGTCCTTTTCTTCCCACAAATAGAGCTTTCTTTTGATGGTATTTGATTGCCTCTGCGATTTTTATTTTTTGCGATATTAACGTAAAAAGACCGCAAAATTTGAAAAAAAATGATATTTTCTACTTTTTGTTATTAGAAAAATCCAATAAACTCAATTTTAGTCATACATTTAGGCCAAAATGTATTCAGCCACATGTCTTTGGTAAAAAAAAAGTCAATAACTGTATATTTATTGGTTTGCTTTTAGTTTACGACTGCCTATCTCATTTCTTGAGGTGCTAAAATGTCAGGGCAGTACAAAACCCCCCCAAATAACCCCATTTTGGAAAGTAGACCCCCTAAGGAAATTGATAAGAGGCATGTTGAGCCCATTGAATATTTTATTTTTTTGCCTCAAGCGATTGAATAATGACAAAAAAATTTTTTTTTTTTTTTTTTACACAAAGTTGTCACTAAATGATATATTGCTCACACATGCTATGGGCATATGTGAAATGACACCCCAAAATAAATTCTGCTGCTTCTCCTGAGTACGGGGATACCACATATGTGGGACTTTTTGGGAGCCTAGCCGCGTACAGGGCCCCGAAAACCAAGCACCGCCTTCAGGCTTTCTTAGGCCGCGTACACACGCACGGACTGTTTGCCCAACCTTGTTCGGCAAACAGTTTCGGCAAACAGTCCGCTCAAAATTTGCATGAGCGGACTTGCCCACACACGAGCGGACTGTTTGACGAACAAGGTTGGGCAAACAGTTCGCTCAACTTTTGAAATGAACGGACTCGCCCACGTAAGGAGGAGGCAAATCCGCCCATTTCAAGCGCGTGTACAGGTAGGCGGGGCCCGCGAAGGAGACGTCGCGGGCTCCGCCGCCTGGAATGGGCTTAAAGGGGAACCCCAACGCCGAAAAAAATCGGCGTGGGGGTTCCCCCCAAGTCCACACCAGACCCTTGTCCGAGCACGCTACCCGGCCGGCCAGGAAAGGGGGGCGAGCGAGCGCGCCCCCCCTCCTTAGCCGTACCAGGCCGCGTGCCCTCAACATGGGGGGTGCCTTGGGGAAGGGGGGGCCGCGCGGCCCCCCCACCCCAAAGCACCTTGTCCCCATGTTGATGAGGACAAGGGCCTCTTCCCGACAACCCTGGCCGTTGGTTGTCGGGGTCTGCGGGCGGGGGGCTTATCGGAATCCGGGAGCCCCCTTTAAGAAGGGGGCCCCCGGATACCGGCCCCCCACCCTATGTGAATGAGTATGGGGTACAATGTACCCCTACCCATTCACCTGTGAAATAAAGTACAAATAAAAACACAACACAGGGGAAGAAAATATTTTATTGCACAGCCGGGGGTCTTCCGTCTTCGGGGGTCTTCTCGCCGGACTCCTCCGCTATGTGTGTGTAGCTCTTTTGCCAGCGGAGGAGTCCGGCTTTCTTCCTCCCCGCCGCCGGCCTCTTCTCCCGACTTCGGGGGTCTTGTCCCCCTCTTCGGTTCTTCTGCCGGGCCACCGCGCCTGGTCCGGTGGCCCGGTCTTCTGTCGCCGTCTTCCGTTCTTCTGTCGCCGCCTTCGGTTCTTCTGCCGGGCCACCGCGCCTTCTTGTAGCTCTTTTACAGGCGGTGGCCCGGTCTTCTGTCGCCGCTGTCGCCGCTGTCGCCTTCCGTTCTTCTTCTTGTTCTTCTTGTTCTTCTCCAGGAGATGTTGACACGTCGCTCCCTCCGGCCGGAATGCCAGAGCCGCCCTGCGCTGTGACTTATATAGTGACAATGGGGCGGTGTCACATGGTATATGTCACATGGGTTGGTCACATGGTGACCCCGCCCCCTTACGATGTCATAGTCCCCATGTGACATCAACCCATGTGACCAACCCATGTGACATATACCATGTGACACCGCCCCATTGTCACTATATAAGTCACAGCGCAGGGCGGCTCTGGCATTCCGGCCGGAGGGAGCGACGTGTCAACATCTCCTGGAGAAGAACAAGAAGAACAAGAAGAAGAACGGAAGGCGACAGCGGCGACAGCGGCGACAGAAGACCGGGCCACCGCCTGTAAAAGAGCTACAAGAAGGCGCGGTGGCCCGGCAGAAGAACCGAAGGCGGCGACAGAAGAACGGAAGACGGCGACAGAAGACCGGGCCACCGGACCAGGCGCGGTGGCCCGGCAGAAGAACCGAAGAGGGGGACAAGACCCCCGAAGTCGGGAGAAGAGGCCGGCGGCGGGGAGGAAGAAAGCCGGACTCCTCCGCTGGCAAAAGAGCTACACACACATAGCGGAGGAGTCCGGCGAGAAGACCCCCGAAGACGGAAGACCCCCGGCTGTGCAATAAAATATTTTTTTCCCCTGTGTTGTGTTTTTATTTGTACTTTATTTCACAGGCGAATGGGTAGGGGTACATTGTACCCCATACTCATTCACATAGGGTGGGGGGCCGGTATCCGGGGGCCCCCTTCTTAAAGGGAGCTCCCGGATTCCGATAAGCCCCCCGCCCGCAGACCCCGACAACCAACGGCCAGGGTTGTCGGGAAGAGGCCCTTGTCCTCATCAACATGGGGACAAGGTGCTTTGGGGTGGGGGGGCCGCGCGGCCCCCCCTTCCCCAAGGCACCCCCCATGTTGAGGGCACGCGGCCTGGTACGGCTCGGGAGGGGGGGCGCGCTCGCTCGCCCCCTTTCCTGGCCGGCCGGGTAGCGTGCTCGGACAAGGGTCTGGTGTGGACTTTGGGGGAACCCCCACGCCGATTTTTTTCGGCGTTGGTGTTCCCCTTTAAGCCCATTCCAGGCGGCGGAGCCCGCGACGTCTCCCTCGCGGGCCCCGCCTACCTGTACACGCGCTCGAAATGGGCGGACTTTCCGAGCGGGAACAGTCCGCTCATTTCGAAAGTACAGCGGACAGGCCCACACACGGGCGGACTGTTCGCTCAAACACAGTTTCAGCGGACAGTTTTTCGGAATTTCCGAAAGACCTTGTCCGTCCAACTGTCCGCTGAAACTGTCCGCTGAAAGCCCACACACGAGCGGACTGTCCGCCCAAACACTGTTCAGCGGACAAGGTTGGGCGAACAGTCCGCCCGTGTGTACGCGGCCTTAGGGCGTAAATTTTTGATTTCACTTCTCACTACCTATTACAGTTTTGAAGGCCATAAAATGCCAAGGTGGCACAAAACCCCCACAAATGACCCCATTTTAGAAAGTAGACACCCCAAGCTATTTGCTGAGAGGCATGTTGAGTCCATGGAATATTTTATATTTGGCACAAGTTGCGGGAAAATTACAAACTTTTATTTTTTTTTCACAAAGTTGTCACTAAATGATATATTGCTCACACATGCTATGGGCATATGTGAAATGACACCCCAAAATAAGTTCTGCTGCTTCTCCTGAGTACGGGGATACCACATATGTGGGACTTTTTGGGAGCCTAGCCGCGTACGGGGCCCCGAAAACCAAGCACCGCCTTCAGGCTTTCTAAGGGCGTAAATTTTTGACTTCACTCCTCACTACCTATTACAGTTTTGAAGGCCATAAAATGCCAAGATGGCACAAACCCCCCCCCAAATGACCCCATTTTGGAAAGTAGACACCCCTAAATTTAGGGGTACACTAGTGAGACTCACAGGTAAAAAAGCACCTAGGCTGTCAGCGACTGTATCAAAACGCTACAAGAAAAACTGTTAGCGATCGCAGGGATCAGGCCTGACTCTGCGAACGCTGCAGTTATGTGTGTTGTGTTTTGTAAGTGACAGTGATCGATCGATACTGCACTTGGGTGGGCTGGTCTGGGCTTGGCGGAGGGGCTAAACGCAGGTGCTAGCAGGTATCTGGGCTGATCCCGCTAACAATGCGTTTTGGGAAACCTAAACTGCTGGCGACGCTAATATAGATCTGATCAGATACTATATTACTAAGGGAGGTGTATGCTTTGGGCGTGGGTGTTAGCGGTACTGGCACTAACCTGACGTTGCCTGGGGCGACGCAGACCTTATCTGACCCTCAAACTTATATCACCCGCCGGGTGATCAGGGGGTTAAACCTTTATTAGGTAATAAATGGCGGGTGCCCTGAAACCAACCAGCGTCACCTGTAACAGTTATATGGTGATCACTGGTGAAAGGGTTAACTAGGGGGCAATCAGGGGGCTTTATGCGGTAGTATATGGGGGTCCCTGGCGCTATAAAAAGCTGTGGCGAACCTAAATACCTACCTGCCTAACTAGCGTCACCTGTGACACTAATACAGCGATCAGAAAAACGATCGCTTATTAGGCTGGGTTCACACTGGAGCGATGCGGGAACGCCACGAATCCGCGGCGGGTTCCCGCATCGCATGCCTCCCGGCGGCAGTTCACACTGCCCTATGCGAACTGCTGGGAGTGTCAGTGAAATGTTAATGACACCCCCAGATCAGTTTGCATATCGCAGTGCGATCTGCAAACTCGGATCGCATGGTGTGAACACCCATGCGATCCGATTCTGCTGCGGACCAAAAAAAGGGTCCCGTGCGAGTTTGCGGCGGGTGCGACACGAATTCAGCCATACTATCTGTATGGCTGAACTCGAATCGCACAGAGATCGGATGTGATTTGCACAGCAGTGCGGTGCGAATCACATCCGTTCTCATAAACCGCTGCAATGTGAACCCAGCCTTAGTGACACTGGCGACGGGGGGTGATCACGGGGTTAAACCTTTATTGGGGGGGTTAGGGGTACCTTAGAACTAAAGGGGGCTAACCCTAACTGCCCTAACAGTTATTACAGTCACAAATGACACCAATGCAAAAAAAAAAAAAATGCAATTGGTGTCACTGTGACTGGGGGGGCAGGGGTAATTGGGGGGGTGATCGGGGGGTGAAGGGGGGGTGTGAGTGTGCCTGGCATGTTCTACTGTGTAGTGTCGTGTTGGTGCAACTCACCGATCCTCTCTCCTCGGTGCCGGAACGAAAAATACCGACACGGAGGAGAGATTACATCACTTCCTCTGCCTGTGTTTACATTACAGGAGAGGAAGTGATGTCACGGAGCATGTCCATTTGTCGGGAGCGATCGCGAGGGGGTGGCCATGAATGATTGGCCGCCCCCTCATCCCGGATCGCTCCCGAACGAATACCGACCGCCGCAGGCACCGGGGGGGGGGCCCGATCTGGCCCCCCACCCGCGGGAAGGCAGGGACGTATATATACGCCCATATGCCTGCCCGTGCCATTCTGTCGACGTATATCGTCGTGCGGCGGTCGGCAAGTGGTTAAAGCAGGGTCAGACTATAAAAAAAAAAATACCCCAAGCTTTGAACATCTCACGGAGAAGAGTTCAATCCATCATCTGAAAATGGAAAGAGTATGGCACAACTGCAAACCTACCAAGACATGGCCGTCCACCTAAACTGACAGGCCGGGCAAGGAGAGCATTCATCAGAGAAGCAGCCAAGAGGCCCATGGTAACTCTGGAGGAGCTGCGGAGATCCACAGCTCAGGTGGGAGAATCTGTCCACAGGACAACTGTTATGCCGCGTACACACCACCGGTTTTTCTGTCAGAAACTCTGATGGTTTTTCCGACGGAGTTCCGCTGAAACAGATTTGTCTACATGCAATCACACCAAAGTCCGATCATTTAGAATGTGGTGACGTACAATACGTACAATGGGACTAGAAATAGCCAGTAGCCAATAGCTGCCCTTGCGTAGTTTTTGGTCTGTCAGAACAGCATACAGACGAACGGTTTTCCCAATAGAAATTGATTCTGTCGGAAAGATTTATAACATGTTATGTTTCTAGGTCTGTCAGAATTTAAAAAAAAAAGAGTCAGCTGAAGCCCACACACGATCGGAATATCAGATGAAATGATTCCGTTGGACTTTTTCTGCCGGAAAGTCCGACCGTGTATACACGGCATTAGTCGTGCTCTCCACGAATCATTTTTTTATGGAAGAGTGGCAATAAGAAAGCCATTGTTGAAAGAAAGCCATAAGAAGTCCTGTTTGCAGTTTGTGAAAAGCCATGTGGGGGACACAGCAAACATGTGGAAGAAGGTGCTCTGGTCAGACGAGACCAACATTTTACTTTTTGGTCTAAAACCAAAACGCTATGTGTAGCGGAAAACTAAAACTGCACATCACCCTGAACACACCATCCCCACCGTGAAACATGGTGGTGGCAGCATCATGCTGTGGGGCTGCTTTTATTCAGTAGAGACAGGGAAGCTGATCAGAGTTGATGGGAAGATGGATGGAGCCAAATACAGGGAAATCTTAGAACAAAACCTGTTAGAGTCTGCAAAAGACTTGAGACTGGGGTGGAGGTTCACCTTCCAGCAGGACAACGACCCTAAACATACAGCCAGAGCTACAATGAAATGGTTTAGATCAAAGCATATTCTTGTGTTAGAATGGCCCAGTCAAAGTCCAGACCTAAATCCAATTGAAAATCAGTGGCAAGACTTGAAAATTTCTGCTCACAGATGCTCTCCGTCCAATCTGACAGAGCTTGAGCTATTTTGCAAAGAACAATGGGCAAAAATGTCCCTCTCTAGATGTGCAAAGCTGGTAGAGACACCCCCAAAAAGACTTGCAGCTGTAATTGCAGTGTAAGATGGTTCTACAAAGTATTGACTCAGGGGGGCGGAATACAAATGTACCCCACACTTTACACATATTTATTTGTAAAAAAATTGAAAACTATTCATCATATTCCTTCCACTCCACAATTCTGTGCCACTTTGTGTCGGTCTATCATATAAAATCCCAATAAAATACATTTACGTTTTTGGTTGTACCATGAGAAAATGTGGAAAATTTCAAGGGGTATGAATACTTTTTCAAGGCACTGTATATAAATATAGACTAGTGTGTGAGGGAGTGGTGGGACATTAGAGTGTAAGCTCCTCTTGTACAGAGACTGATTGAATGGCTCAGTGTTCCCTGTGCATCACTACAGAATATGTGAGAGCTATATAAATGTATAATAATAATAGTGCGTAACTGTAGTGGGGCATTAGAGTGCAAGCTCCTTTGGTGCGGATATCGATATGACTGGCTCTGTACAGCACTATGGAATATGTCAGAGCTATATACTGTAAATGTATTATAATAATAATGCTGTGTTTGTGGTGGGGATATTAGAGTGTAAGCTTTGATGCGACTGTCTCAGTGTGTTCTCAGTGTGTTCCCCTGTGGAATGTGTCACAGCTATATATATTTATAATAATAGTGTGTGACTGTTTTTTTGCACATTAGAATGTAAGCTCCTTTGGTGCAGAAACGGATGTGACTGACTCAGTGTTCTTTGTACACCGCTATGCTATGTGTCAGAGCTATATAAATGTACAAAAATAGGTCTGTGGAAGGATGGTGCACCACAAAAGACACACAGCCACACAAAATGGTGCCCCTACCCCCCCATCCCCCGCAGATGCCCATTTAGGCACAGGCCGCAATTATTTCAGTCTTATCTCATATGAAAGGGTGTTTGGTGTGCGCATATAGGTTGGGGAGGGCGAGAGATGATGTCACGATGTAGATTCTGTCACCCTCGGTGAGCCTCTAATCCCAGCAAATGTCATCGGATCCAGAGGGGAACGCTATGCTGCTCCGTGTAACATAGAATCAAATCACTGAGATTCCCATTATCTGCACAGATCAGAAATGGGAGAATTCACCGTCTTCTGAGTAATTTGTGAAAATATAAATATTTAACTCCTTTGCTGGTTTCACCTGTTTAAAGGAAAAAGATGGGAAAGAAGCTGCACATACTCAGCAAGAGAATGCCTATGAATCGAGTGAGAAAATGTGTTACTATTGCGGACAGAGATCTTCAAACATGCCAGGTATTCTCAGCAACCAATCAGCATTCATTTCATGCACTCTGCAGAAAAGTGGGCAGTTCTTTCATTACGTCAAAGAAATGGGTCAAATTAAATAGGAAGACAATAACCGGAAAAGGTAGAGCACAATCCCAATAGGGACGCACAGATCTGCCCCCTTCCTATCATTCTTAGGCCTTGTTATTTTGCTGCCCCTCTAAAAAGTGTCCTGCAGTGGATCTCTTTTCAGAGGAGATTGAGTGGCAGTTTACGGGAGTTCAGGAGGCAATTATGAGACACTGACATAATGTGCCTCAAAGCTGTTGGACTCCATGCATATGCGAGTTGGATAACACATATCTCAATATTTGTGTCAAAGTGAAGAGAAGGTCTCCCTAATGACCGCACATCGATGCCATCCCTGAAATGAGTGTGAATGACAATCTGAGCCTGGACTCCGACAAGGCTGAGGTTGTCATTCACATTCATCTCAGGGGTGGCATCAGTCATTAGGGAGACCTTCTGTTCACTTTGAGACCTACAGGAGTCGGGAAGAGCTCCTTCCCGAACCAGCACTACCAGCGTTGTACATCTTGGACTTGAACCTAGAGGCGTCGCTAGGGGACGGCTATTGGGGCTATAGCCCCGAATCTTGGGCCCATAGCCCGAGTCTCTTGCCGCAGGGTCCCTGCCTAACCAGCGGTCCATGGCCACAGCTGCGGCATTTCTCTCCAACCGCTCTACATCAGCACTCTTCACAGCCGCACCTCTTCAATGTGGGAGCGAGGTGCAGAGAGATGACATCATCTCTCACTGCCCGCCACACATCAGTGCTCTTCCACCCTCACAGCTCAGTGGACTGGAGGTCACATGCTTCCTGTCATCAGTGGAGCTCCACTCTGCAGCCAGACCCCCTTGCTTCAATATCAGAGGTGCAGCGGGGAGCGGCAAGATAACATCTCTCACTGCCCGCCCCGCATCACCGCTCTCCTGCCCTCACTAAATGGACCAGTGCTGCCAACTTGCCACCAACGCAGCGTCAATGCACATTTAGTGGCACTGGCAAGTTACAATCCACATCAGTTGGCGTGTGACAATCCACATCTGGTGCCAGTGACGTGGCAAGTGACAACCCACATCTAGTGGCAGGTGACGTGGCAAGTGACAATCTGCAAATGGTGGCAGGTGACGTGGAAATCTGCAAATGGTGACAGGAGATGTGGCAACTGACAATCTGCAAATGGTGGCAGGTGACAATCAACATCCGGTGTGAGGTGACGGTGGCAAGTAACAAGCTGCATCTGGTGACAGGCGACGGTGGCAAGTGACACGCTGCATCTGGGGGCAGGAGATGTGGCAGGTGACACGCCCAGGGCTCCCACTGATTCTGCATTATGGTGAATTGAACCACTTGCTTACCATTGGTAACTCTCCCCCCCCCCCCCCCCCCACGGGCAAGCAAAAGGGTTGATGACTGCTGCTAAGGACTCTAGCGCCAGATCTTTTGCAGACCTAACAACGCCCCTGCTTGAACCCATCTCATAGAGCAGTGATGGCAAACCATGGCACTCCAGATGTTTTGGAACTACATTTCCCATGATGCTCATGCACTCTGCAGTGTTGTTGAGCATCATGGGAAATGTAGTTCCAAAACATCTGGGGTGCCAAGGTTCACCATCACTGTCATAGAGCCTGAGCAGCACACAATGCAGGTTTACAGGTAATAAATATTTGGGTCCTTTTTATGGTGCCACTGCTTCTAATAGGCAAAGAGTATCAGAGTTTAGACTACACATAGCAGAACACCGCTTGAAACACTTTTTTCAATCCATAAGGCCCTTTTCACACTGGGGCGGTTTTCAGGCGTTACAGCGCTAAAAATAGCGCCTGTGTAGAGCCTGAAAAAAAACGGCCCCTTTCACTCCAGTGATGCTAGCCGCATCTTTGGAGCGGTGAAGGAGCGGTGTATTCACCGCTCCTAAACCGCTCCTACCCATTGAAATCAATGGGACAGCGCGGCAATACCGCCGGCAAAGCGGCGCTGCAGCGGCGCTATGTGGGCGGTTTTAACCCTTTTTCGGCCGCTAGCGGGGGTTAAAACCACCCTGCTAGCGCCCGCAGACCGCCGCTAAAACGACGGTAAAGCGCCGCTAAAAATAGCGACGCTTTACCGCCGACGCCCGCACCGCCCCAGTGTGAAAGGGGCCTAAGTGGAACCAGTTTTGAGGTTTGAAGATTATTACCAAAATGCTACCTGAGATAATTAAAATATTATGCAGCAGCCAACCACTTCCACCATTGACCCAATATTTCCAATTAAATCTGTAGGCCATAGGTCTCCAAACTTTCTAAACAAAGGCCCAATTTACCATCCTTCAAACTTTAGGGAGTCCAGACTGTGGCCATTAGGAGCCGAAAATGTCCTGACATCAGTGGGAGTAAATAATGAATCTTTGGTAGTAAGGGGGTGAATAATGCCCTATCGTTGGCATCATTGGAATAAATTCTGCTCTATTGTTAAAGCAGTTGTATACCTACACAAAAAAAAAAAAAAAACCTGCAAGACAAAGGCATAATGAGCTAGGCTAGTATGCACTGCATACTAGCTCATTATCAAATACTTACTGATCCCGGTCACCACCAAGGAAGCTGACATTTCCCCTTGGCGTGTCTTCCGGGTTCGCACCTCCAGAGATGTGATTGGCCGGAGCCGAAATGTTGTCACTCCTGCGCAAGCATGCGGGAGACTTCTTTCCAGCCAGGCCTGGCAGCATCTGCCAGACCTTCACAGTGAATGCGCTGCTGATGTCAGCAGCTGCATGTACAGTGAATATCTCCTAAAAGGTCCAGGTTTGGGAGATATTCCTTTTACCTACAGGTAAGCCTTATTATATGAATAAGCTTCTTTTTGATTGCTCTAAAGAATGCATGAATCTGAAAAGAATGTTTGTAGTTGTATTGTATTACCAGTGCCTTTATGTTAGATTGTAGGTCACTGCTAGAAAAATCTAAAGCAAATCAATATTTGGTGTCACTACCCTTCAATCCAACATCAGTTCTTACACTTGCCCACTTTTTACACTTGCGCCAAGTCAGGGATTTTGTAGTATTAGAATCAGGTGTACGATTAACCAATTATACCAAGCAGGCGCTAATGATCATTCATTTCATATGTAGGTTGAAACACTGTCATTAGCAGAAACAGCTGTGTAGGAGGCCTACAACTGGGTGACGAACAGTCCAACTCTGCTATTAAGGTGAGGTTCATTTACTTTTTTTTTACTTAATTTTGTTAATCGATAAAAATAAAGTATTCACACTTCTATTTCTGAAAGCATTCTTCATTTACAGCAGTCACACCTGCCCATGGGTGTCTGCAGGAAGGGGCAAGGGCGTGCCCCTACTGGAATTGGCAAGGGCCCGCCACGGCTGCCGCAGACTGAGTGACTGCTGACTGTTCCTCTATGATCGTCCGTCCCTCCCTCACCTTCGATCATCCGATGTGATGGCTCAGCTCCAGCCTCCAGTCCCTGTGCAGAGTGCAAACTGTCACATATAGATCCGGCTGGCGTGGCACTGCTCACTCAAGTGGACTAGAGGGTTGTAAAAGCGCTTAGGGAGGACTGGAGGAGAAGGAAGGAGGACTCATCACTGCCTAGGACTCATCATAGGAAATCCTGAAGTCAAGTGGTATACCTTTCAGCAGTGAAGAACCACAGGTAACAGCAGTTACATTAGGAGGAACATAATATATATTGTTAAGTTGAATGTAGAACAGCTATTGCTTGAAAGATCATATCATCTGTCCTGTATACAGCCATATACACCCTGTATTCCTCAATCATCCCTGACTGCAGACATACATCGTCTGTCCTGTATACAGTGGATATAAAAAGTCTACACACCCTGGTAAAATGTCAGGTTTCTGTGACGTAAAAAAAATAAAATAAAAAAATGGGACAAAGATAAATAATTTCAGAACTTTAATGTGATCTATAAACTGTACAACTCAATTGAAAAACAAACTGAAATCTTTTTTTTTGTTGGGGGGGGGGGGGGGGGTAATAAAAAATAAAATAATGTGGTTGCATAAGTGTGCACACCCTCTTATAACTGGGGATGTAGCTGTGTTCAAAATGAAGCAATCACATTCAAACTCACTCAAACTCATGTTAAATAGGAGTCAGTACACACCTGCTATCATTTAAAGTGCCTCTGATTAACCCCAAAAAAGTTCAGCTGTCCTAGTAGGTCTTTCCTGACATTTTCTTAGTCACGTCCTACAGCAAAAGCCATGGCCTGCAGAGAGCTTCCAAAGCATCAGAGGGATCTCATTGTTTAAAACCATCAGTCAGGAGAAGGGTACAAAAGAATTTTCAAGACATTAGATATACCATGGAACGTATGGAATAAGGCTATGCAGCTGCAAGACATCAATGGATTTACGGGTTTTAGTCCCATATGGGACAATGGACACTATGAGGAACTTTAATCATTGCCGTGTGGACCAAGATGGAAGCAGTGTGGTATTACACTTATGACTCATATCTTTTCAGATGGCAAACTGAATTCCTTTGCATCCTTACAGGCTAAATTCAACCTTCCCCAATCTATGTACTTCCCATATATGCAACTACACCATGATATTAGGGCCCAGTCAGAGGGAACCCTGTGGATACAATCTCCTGCCCCCATCTTCCACTACATGACGGAGGTCTCATTTCAAGGGATTCATATCTCAGTGCTATGCCATGCATTCATCTCAACATCTAGAGAGCGTCTCTGCCAGAGTAACACCCCTATGGGAAAGAGATGTGGGCGTATTTGAGGAAGAACAGTGGGAGGAGGCACTGCAGGCGGTTAAGACGTGCTCTCTAAATGTGGTGCAACACTTATCCCAACTGTACATCGTGCTGCGGGTACATTTTACCCCTGCAAGACTGCACAGAATGGCTCTCAGAGAAAACCCAGAATGCACTAGGCATTCCAGAGATTATGGCGACCTTGTCCACCTGTTGTGGCACTGCCCCAAGTTACATCTTTATTGGACTGGGGTTGTTGCTACCATTAATAAAGCATTTCAGGTTGCTGTGCCGATGGACCCCAAGCCATGCATCTTGGGAATATTGGACGATCTCTCAATTGAGCACATCACCAAGCAAGCAATAGCCAGAGCACTATTCCAGGCACGTAAGCTCATTCTCAGATACTGGAGGTGGACAGAGCCCCCCACTCTGAAAGAATGGATAACCCAAACGGGGGACTCCCTGCGGTTTGGAGAAGTATATCTTCCAGCATCGGGGTCATCCTGAAAAATTCAATACCTTATGGTCCCCATGGCTGGATACTCCTGGCCTGAGACCAGTAGAGTTGGTACTAGACAGACTGTTTACATGATGAGATGAGTGATCCCTATTGCAAATGTATGAGCGTTGTTTTTGTTTGAGTACACTTCTACTTACACCTAATGGTGTTGGAAGCTAGTTATAGGGGGGTGGGAGTAAAAGGACGGAATGGGGGGGGGGGGGAACCAGTAGAGTGATTGGAACAGAGATGAGTGATGTGTAAAACACAGCCACGCCCCCCCCCCCCCCCACAGTTAGAAACACGCCCCTAGGACACACTTACACTGCCACCCAGTGGTTAATACCTTCACTGCCAGTGTCATTTACACAGGAATCAGTGCATTTGTATAACACTGATTGCTGTATAAACTACAGTGGTCCCAAAAATGTGTCAAAAATGTCCGATGTGTCTGCCAGGTCGTTGCAGTCACGATAAAAATCGCTGATCGCCGGCATTTAAAAAAAAAATAGTTATTAATAAAAATGCCATAAAACTATCCCCTATTTTGTAAACGCTATAACTTTTGCGCAAACCAATCAATCTTTTATTGCGATTTTTTAACCAAAAATATGTAGAATAATACATATCGGCCTAAACCGAGGGAAAAAATTGTTTTTTTATATATTTTGAGGGGATATTTATTATAGCAAAAAGTAAAAATTTCAAAAATTGTCGCTCTTTTTTTGTTTATAGCGCAAAAAAAAAAAATGCAGAGGTGATCAAAAACCACCAAAAGAAAGTTCTATTTGTGGGGAAAAAAAGGACGTAAATTTTATTTGGGAGCCCTGTCGCACGACCGCACAATTGTCAGTTAAAGCGACGCAGTGCCGAATCACAAAAAGTGCTCTGGGTTAGGAAGGGGGTAAAATCTTCCGGGGCCGAAATGGATCTAGAGACCTTCCTCCATCATCACTGACTGCAGTTATACATCATATGTCCTGTATACAGCTATATACAACCAACTTTCTGTATAAAATAATACCATCCACCCCCTCTACATAGACATACTGCACTGTTACAGCCTCCATAATGTACAGACTGCAATTGATGGGCACAGTGAGGCTGTAATTGATGGGCACATGCCTGCACTTATTGTGACAATGACTAAGCCCCTTCCCTTCATGACATTGTTGAAAAGGGTGACCTTAAAATGATGCCCTGCCTAAAAAAAGTTCTGCGAATGCCCATGCACCTGCTTAAAACTTTTGCACAGCACTGTACAGTATTCTACTTGTTCACAAATAGTCATTATATCCTCCTGACTTCTACAAGAACTATAATAAAAAAAAATGGAGCAGCTGGCCACCTTCCCCCAACCTTGGCTCCTACAGGTTGGGGCCTAGCTGGATCCAGCCACGAGGTGTATACAAACTGGGCCATCTCGCCAAGTGCATCTTTACCTCCTATAGAGAGAGGAGACTGCGTACAAATGCGCACAGCGGAAGGCGCTGAAACGCTGCACAAACAGCTCATTATTCCGATTAGAGGGCCCGAAGCCTCGGCACAAATGTGTCCGCAATTACCGCCAGCACGCACGTGTGTAACAGCCCAGCATCACAACACAACTGCAGGAAGACCGAAACAAAACACGAGTAAATATACACAAACACACCAGCGCACACGCAGCGCAATTACGTCTTCCTCCGGCAGCTCGGCGCTCCCCTGTCAGACGGATAATAAGCAGACATGGAGGGTAGCGGAGCCGTAATAAGTGCCTTTCACAAAGCAGATGTGGGGAGAAAGGAGAGCCTGACATCTCTGGAGTCCTGGGAGCGCCGGAACCGCGCAAATCATCGCCATTGTTCTGCGTATCTGCTGTGATCAACTGACATGTTGCAACCATCTACGCCAGTGCCAAAACGCCACCCTCTGTGCAAATAAATGCTTGGATTACTCACACTCGATATATAAGTCGCACGCACTGTCATCACGTTGACATAACGGAGGCGGACGATCTAATGACTGGGCCTGGTGACATCCCTGAGGAAGGCCGTACCTCCTACCTCTACAATGTCACCAGTTCATGAATGTATGGGCTTCACACAAGCAGCAGTCGGACATTAACTTATTTGTTTAAAAAAAAAAAAATTGCATTTTTTTAATTATTGAAGAGTCCTGGACCTTTAAAGTGGAACTAAACTCATCGATTTAATGGTTTAAAAAAACAGTGCCGGGAATTGCCGGGAATTGCCAACTGTCACATGTGCTTGTGCTCTCAACCAAACTGTCAAAACCATCCAGTGGTTCTACCCAAGTGATCACATGTGCTGCTTCTTTGGCTGAAAAGAATGGGAGGGTTTAACTGCACTTTAAAGCGAAGCTTCACCCAAAAGGGGAAGCTCTGCTTGTTTGCCTCCTTTTGGCGCCGGGGGGGGGGGGGGGGGGTGGTTTTCACAGTAAAGGACCGCATGTATGCGGCGGCTAGGTGTTACGGCCCACCCACCATTCTCATGCATATATCAGTATAATGCTGTTGTATAGGTGTTAAAGTATATCTAAACCCATAAGTCAAAAAAAAAATTCAGATCTCAGATTATCAATACTTACGTAGAAATTGCTTATGGAGGTGCATATACAGGCCTTTTCAGGGTTTTTTTGCACAAGTTTTTGCAGGTGTATAAGGCTAAGTATTTTGCAAGCATTTGTGGATGTGTATGTGAGATCAAAGTATAAGAGGAGGAGAACAGTTGTTCAAGTACGGGGGCTTCTATTGAAGTTTAGGGCACCGAAAAAGGTGCACCACAGCTCCAAATAAAATGAATGTATCTTGTTGAGCTTCAAGCGACTTAACATGTGAATGGCCTGTATTGAAAAGAATAGGATTCCTACTGCGGAGTATTGTCACACAATAATGCACCAGGGCTGATCTAGCCTATGGGGTGCAGTAAAAAATATCAGGGGGCAGAGGATGGGAGGTGAGTAGGGCGGCATACAGGGGGGATCAGCAGGGCAGAGGATATGGTTAGTAGTTTGTAGGGCAGTGAACAGAGGCTGTTTTTAGTTTGCAGGGCAGTGTTCACGGGTCAGCAGGGCAGAGAACAGGGTGTGAGGAGGGCAGTATACTGTGGCTCAGAATGGCAGTGTACAGTGGGTCAAAAGGGCAAAGGATGGGAGGTCAGCAGAGGAGTGTAAAGCCCCATACACACTATCAGTTTTTCTGCTGAGTTTTTCCTTCAGATTTACCAAAACCATGAAGTGCAAGGGCTTGCCTGATTGCATACAAATTGAAAATCCTAAGGTTTGACCTCATATTATATGGTTTTGGTAAATCTGAAGGAAAAACTCAGCAGAAAAACTGACAATGTGTATGGGGCATAAGGAAATCGGTAAGGCAGGGTTCCGGGGGTCAGTAGGGCAGAGGACAGGAGTCATGAGGATGGAGGATAACAGTCGGCAGGGCAGTGTACAGGGGCCAGCGGGGCGAAAAACCAGAATCAGCAGAGCAGTAGTGTACAGGAGCCAGCAGGGCGAAGGAAAGGAATCAGCAGGGCAGTGTACAGGGGCCAGCAGGGAGAAGGACAGGAATCAGTAGGGCAAAGGACAGGAATCAGCAGAGCATTATACACAGGCCAGCAGGGCGAAGGACAGGAATCAGCAGGGCAGTGTACACAGGCCAGAAGGGTGAAGGACAGGAATCAGAAGGGCAAAGGACAGGAATCAGCAGAACATTATACACAGGCCAGCAGGACTAAGGACAGGAATCAGCAGGGCAGTGTACACATGCCAGCAGGGCGAAGGACTGGAATCAACAGGGCAGTGTAAAGGGGCCAGCAGAGCAAAAGGACAAGAATTAGCAGGGCAGTGCACAAGAGCCAGCAGGGAGAAGGACAGGAATCAGCAGGGCAGTGTACAGGGGCCAGCAGAGAGAAGAACAGGAATCAGCAGGGCAGTGTACAGGGGCCAGCAGGGCGAAGGACAGGAATCAGCAGGGCAAAGGACAGGAATCAGCAGGGCGTTATACACAGGCCAGCAGGGCAAAGGACAGGAATCAGCAGGGCAGTGTACACAGGCCAGCAGGGCGAAGGACTGGAATCAGCAGGGCAGTATACAGGGGCCAGCAGAGCAAAGGACAAGAATCAGCAGGGCAGTGTACAGGGGCCAGCAGGGCGAAGGACAGGATTCAGCAGGGCAGTGTACAGGGGTCAGCAGGGATAAGGACAGGAATCAGCAGGGCAGTGTACAGGGGCCAGCAGAGAGAAGAATAGGAATCAGCAGGGCAGTGTACTGGGGCCAGTAGGGTGAAGGACAAGAATCAACAGAGCAGTGTACAGGGGCCAGCAGGGCAAAGGACAGGAATCAGCAGGGCAGTGTAAACAGGCCAGCAGGGCAAAGGACTGGAATCAGTAGGGCAGTGTACAGGGGCCAGCAGAACAAAGGGACAAGATTTAGCAGGGCAGTGTACAGGGGCCAGCAGGGCGAAGGACAGGATTCAGCAGGCCAGTGTACAGGGGCCAGCAGGGAGAAGGACAGGAATCAGCAGGGCAGTGTACAGGGGCCAGCAGAGAGAAGAATAGGAATCAGCAGGGCAGTGTACAGGGGCCAGCAGGGCAAAGGACTGGAATCAACAGAGCAGTGTACAGGGGTCAGCAGGGCGAAGGACAGGAATCAGCAGGGCAGTGTAAACAGGCCAGCAGGGCAAAGGACTGGAATCAGCAGGGCAGTGTACAGGGGCCAGCAAGGTGAAGGACAGGGGTCAGTAGGACAGTGTACAGGGGTCAGTAAAGTCAACTAGGGGGTTGCCAACTTCATCAGCACCCCCTGGAACCGGCCATGCACCAGGTGCAAATGGGGAGCGAAAGGTGGTGGTTGCATACATTTGTTTTTATTAGGCAAAGAATATTACCAGCAAGTACAGAAAACACAAGTTAAAACTGCAAATCACAAACTACGTTATCTTCCTTCTGTAAACTACTAATCCCCCCCATCCCCAAGTAATTGAGATCCACAAAGGCAGACGTTTTTGAAGTCTGTGTGACAACACTTCTCCTCCACAGATCCAATACAGTGAGCGTTGTCACCCTTGGATAAGAAGTGTGTTACTAGCAGGATCGCCAAGTAAAAATAATGAATGCAGCCACTACATCAAAGGACTGGAAATCTGCAATAGATTGTACTTATAGCCAGGCTCTATATTCACAAAATGCAGACTTTCCCAAATACCACCAATCTCCACAGCGACTGTATTAATCAACCGCAAAATCTCAGTCAGTCATTCAGGTGCTACCTTTACCTTAGTCATCCATACAGGTGTTGGCCACACCCTGACATCATTGTGGGGCTTGATCCAGGTCTATGTCCATCATGTGTCACCCAGTTCATTGCTATGGTGCAGAAAAATGCTTTTGCGGTCTTAGGTAAACCACAGTGGCCAAGCAGTGAGTTAAGCGCCATGTTTGGCAGTGAAGGGGTTACCCCCACTCAGTCACTGAGCAGAGCTGCAATATTATCAGCCCTGTTACAGGATCTGAGATTGACTCTAGGAGATGAATGAGTCAAGAACAACGCCAAAGACTGGCTGAAGCGTGACCGATCAGGCCCGGCAAGAGCAATACGTAATTCAGCAGTGTTCTCTGAGGCACAACACATGTATATGGCTGGGGAGAGGGACAGACAGACGTGCGGAAGGCCAATTCTACGCCGTTTGTTAACTTGGCAAGTCATAGAAATGACTACAAGCAGCTCATCGAGTAAAATAATCGGTTTCTGTAGAACAGTCCTGTGATGTGGCATGCTGGCCTTTGATGGTCAGGGTTGTTTATTAGATATGTGAAGATAATTAAGGAGCCCATCAGAAGCATTGTGCAGGGTGTCATCCTCAATCTGAGAATTATAACTGAAAAGACTAAAGGGTTTCTGCAGACAGATAAGAGCTCTACACACTACGGTCTGAGCTCCAGGCAGAACTAATCCAGTTATACGTTCATTAAAAATAATTAAATGTTCTACCTAGAAGAACCTGAATCTGCCCAACAGGCTATATGGCCAAAATTCTGTATATGACTGGCCATCACATGTCTGTGTTGGACATTCCATTCCAGAACCATGGTCTTTAATATATAGTGACCCTCCCGCCTCCCTCATGGCCATTAATTTGGAGTAACATTACACATTATATAGTTAATCTAAAAAAAAAAAAAAAAGATACAAGTCAATCCAGTTCAACTTGTTGTTCAAACAATGGAATTGGCCTCATTTGAGATTCCAACATCCTCCATTCTTCAGCTAAGGCTTTCCACGAAATTCTGGAGTGTGTGGGGATTTGTGCCCATTTCTGAGGTCAGGTACTGATGTTGAATAAGAAGACCTGGCTCACAATCAGAGTTCCAGAGATCCAGTTTATCCCAAAGGTGTTCAGCAGGAGAAGGGAGGTCAGAGCTCTGTGCAGGACATTCAAGTTTCTCCACACCAAACTACATCTTTATGGAGCTTCTTCAAACTGTTCAATCCATGACTTTTGTAGAGATGGTCCAAACTGGTTCAACCATGTCTTTATAGGGCTTGTCCAAACTGGTCAAACTAGGTCTTTATGGAGCTTGTCCAAATGGTCAAACCATGTCTTTTTGGAGCTTGTCGAAATGGTCAAACCATGTCCTTATGGAGATGGTCTAAACAGGTCAAACCATGTCTTTAGGAGGATGGTCCAAATGGCCAAATGATGTCTTTATAGAGCTGGTCCAAACAGGTCAAACCATGACTTTATGGATACGATACAAACTGGTAAATCCATGCCTTTATGGAGCCGATACAAACTGGTCAAACCATGTCTTTTTTGAGCTGGTCCAAACAGGTCAAACCATGCTCTTATGGAGCTTGTCCAAATTGGTCAAATCATGTATTTTTGGAGCTGGCCCAAAACTAGTTAAACCATGTCTTTAAAGCAGCCTCTCTCAACCTTTTCAACACAGAGGAACCCTTGAAATGGTTCTCTGGTCTCGGGGAACCCCTGATAAAAATTAGAAATCTACAACTCGTGATATAATAGTGTGATGGTTAGTGGAAAGAATGGTCCTTACACCTGTGGTCATTGAGAAGAATTACCTCCTTACAGATAGCTAAAAAGATCAATGGTGTCAGTGGGAACTTATCTGAGAGGCAGAAATTGCCCATTGCTGAAAGAACCCCTAGCAACCTCTGGAGGAACCCTGGTTGAGGATCACTGCTTTAAAGAGATGGTACAAACTGGTCAAACCATGTCTTTTTTGGGGCTAGTTCCAACTGGTCAAATCATGTCGTTATGGAGATGGATCAGACTGGTCAAACCATGTCTTTAGGGAAATGCCATTCCAATTCATCCCAAAGGTGTTCAGTAGGATTGAGGTCACCTAATGCAAACTGCTATATAAAAACTAGGGGAATAGAAATGTATACAAAAAACAGTGTATTATAATATACAATTGCTTGTACAGCAAGACAAATAGAGAGGGTAGTAAAGTGCAAGATGCAGGTTAAAAAATATATATACACTATGTATCAAAAAAGAACTGTAAAAAGAAAAAAAAAAAAAAAAAAGGTCCAAAAAAAATATATTTTCCTTTTCACAATCTTTTTTATAGTTCCCATTTTGATGTTTAAATAAATATTTAGGTTACTTGTGAATATATCTATCTCAATGATACTTTTTATAGGTTATTTAAATGTCATGAATTGTATTTTTGTTGGTTTCTTGCATTTTACTACCCTGCTATTTATATGTGATTACTTTTAGGCTGTAGCTTGCATCTTGCATTTTACTACTCTGTTTATGTTAATGTCATATTGCTATGCAGGCCATTGTATATTATATTTGTGTATTTTTGTATTTCTGTTTGTTTTGATAGTTTGTATATATCACATTTTATATGAAGGCGTCATATTTGCTACATTGTGTATTTCTACACTGTGCATTTGTTCAGTCTCTCATAACAAAGATGCAGCTCCATACATTCTCGTAAAGTTATTGTATCGGTTTAGTAAGAACGCGGGTTTGTATTTACATGAAAAATGAATGGTTATTGCTCAGGTGTTTATGGCTGGAGGTGGTCCATAGTGTTAGGCATTCTCATCCCCGAAATATCCCCTGTGACCCCCTGGGGTTCTGGAAAGGGGTGGAGCTTGGAGTTTTAACACGTTGGTCGAAATATCAACTTTTGATAAACGGTGTGCTGCTGGCAGGTCCACCCACTGAACAAGTTTGGACAGATTACTGTCATATTTGATGCATGTTTGACTTCACCTCCTTTCACATCCGTGTGATTTGTTGTACTTCTGCCGTCACATGACAATGCAAGACAAGAAGAATCTAATTATCATCTATGGGGCCCATTCATACCTATGCAATGCACTTCTGTTCAGCTTGGAAAGAGGTGCCCTGTTCTATCGAATAGTGCCTCCCTGTTGGTTAATGCCTCTGATGATCTGCGCATGCACAGTCATGACGTCACACCAGCTGATAGAAAAATCAGGTGGTGTGACATTGCGTTCTACGCATGTGCAGATCGGAGGCATTATCAGACAGATTTGCACTTTGGTAGAATGCAACACTTCTTTTGGTGCAGCATAGTGCGTTCTGGCCTCACGGATTTCATGAAAAAAATTTAAAAAACACACACAAAAAGACACAAGTGTGAATGCAGAACCAGCTCCATTGCTTATCTATCTTTAGCGTGGGCTCTTGTCCATGTACAGGACTCTCTCTGCCTTACATTAGATCACTTTAGTCTTAGATTTATTGGTCTGTAGACATTGCCTTGAAAAAGTATTCATACCCCTTGAAACTTTCCACATTGTCATGTTACAACCAAAAACATAAATGTATTTTATTGGTATTTTATGTGATAGATCAACACAAAGTGACACATAACTGTGAAGTGGAAGGAAAATGATAAATGGTTTTCAATTTTTTTTTACAAATAAATATGTGAAGCGTATGGTGTGCATTTGTATTCAGCCCCCTTTACTGTGATGCCCCTAACTAAATTCTAATGGAACCAATTGCCTTCAGAAGTCACATAATTAGTAAACAGAGTCCACCTGTGTGTAATTTAATCTCAGTATAAATACAAGTATTTTGTTAAGCCCTCATAGGTTTGTTAGAGAACCTTAGTGAACATACAGCATCACGATGGCCGAGGAACACACCAGGCCGGTCAGGAATAAAGTTGTGGAGAAGTTTAAAGCAGGGTTAGGTTATAAAAAAAATATCCCAAGCTTTGAACATCTCACAGAGCACTGTTCCAAAACATCATCCGAAAATGGAAAAAAAAAAAAAAAAAAAAAAAAAAGAGTATGGCACAACTGCAAACCTACCAAGACATGGACGTCCACCTAAACTGACAGGCCGGGCAAGGAGAGCATTCATCAGAGAAGCAGCGAAGAGGTCCATGGTAATTCTGGAGGAGCTGCAGAGATCCACGGCTCAGGTGGGAGAATCTGTCCACAGGACAACTATTAGTCCTGCTCTCCACAAATCTGACCTTTATGGAAGAATATATAGAGATTGTAATGGGCTATGGGGGTACCTCATCCATGGAACATTCTTTAGCGGACTTTACCGGTACCAGTGAAGGACTGTCAAACATAATACTAATTATCTTTATACAAAATTTCAAAAATTTAAATAATTTCACCGCTTGATTAGTTATACAATAGATCTCTATTACTATTGGGCCAAAAGGTTGACGTGTTTCACATTTATGCTTCCTCAGGACCTTATTCCATTGACACTAGACAGAGATCCTATTCAAGAAAAAGGAGAGAACATCATATTTTGATTGTGCAATCTGATATGCTGCATGTTTCATCCAGACTATCTCTATGTATATATGCATAGAGAGGTAGAACATGTGTAGAGGGCCTCTTATATGTAAAGAAGAGCCCTCAAAAAATGGCATGCCAGGTGTCATCCAAAAGCAACCCAATGGCCAATGTCCTCAAAAATGTAAATAAATCTACAAAAAGAAGAAATGACTAGATAGTCCTATTCTGGAGAATAATAAGCCTGGTGTTGGTAGGCTAATGGGTGCTATGCGATACAATAGCCACAGCAATATAGTACTTACTAGGAGTAGGGTCCCACACAAGCGGGAAAAAGAAAATTATCCAGAGCTCAGAATATATACTTAGGAGATGAAATATCTGTTTTTCTCAGCATTTATATTTAGTATCATTACGTTTGAAGGTCCTTCACTGGTACCAGTAAAGTTGGCTCAGTTTGTCCATTTTTTTCTTTATGGAAGAGTGGCAAGAAGAAAGCCATTGTTTAAAGAAAGCCATAAGAAGTCCCATTTTCAGTATGGGTGAAGCCATGTGGACGGAAGAAGGTGCTCTGGTCAGACGAGACCAAAATCAAACTTTTTGGCCTAAAAACAAAATGTGCAAAACATCTTTGGGATGAATCAGAGCAGGGACTACGAGCCAGGTTTTCTCATCCAACATCAGTGCCTGACCTCACAAATGCACTTCTGGAAGAATGGTCAAACATTCCCATAGAAACACTCCTAAACCTTGTGGACGGCATTCCCAGAAGAGTTGAAGCTGTTATAGCTGCAAAGGGTGGGCCAACTCAATATTGCACCATATGGACGAAGACTGGGATGCCATTAAAATTCATGTGTGTGTAAAGGCAGGCATCTCACTAGGTTTGACAATGTAGTGTAAGCTTTCCTCTCATTCCTCCTCAATGAAACAAGGTCCTTGCGTCAGTTATCTAGTCACCGAAGGCTTGCGTTTTTCACACATAACATAATGATCTTGGTGAGGGTCGGCAGAGATTTCAATTATCCATCCAGCTTCCAGCAGGGAGGAACAAAGAGGCCTACAGACATTTTGGGATGAACTCTGGTGGAACCAATACATTGGGGTTGGCAGTGACTAGAAGGGCAAGATTTGTGGTTCCCGATACATACAATATAAAAAATAGGAAGACGGTATCTAGAAGATTCAAGTCCATTGGACGCCATTGACCTTCGTACCGTCATGTCTACCCCACTGCCACCATGGCACATAAGGGTACTGTATCTCCAGGATTTGTTCCTGCTATCCTGAGCCGTCTCCGCAGTATTAAAGCAGTTAAACCTCCCCGCAGAGCCAGGATCCTAACCGAGCAGCAAGTCGGCCGTAGACGCAACAGGCCAATTACTGCGCTCTGTAAATAGACAGGTTACCCTGGAAACGCCATAGTTTCCGAACCTGCAGAGAGTCAGCGCCAGAAGACGAACCGCGCTGTGCACTCACTATAGAGGAGCACTGTGGATGGACCGGTTACAAGCTGTACAAGTCTGTACCGTTTATATGATTACCATAATGGACCTCTACAAGAGAGCCGGAGTTATAAAGTGTGGCTGAGTGCAGCCATGAGGATCCAGCCATTTACTACCAAACAATCGAACTTTCCTCTAACAAAAGAAAAATAAATTAGTCAAGAAATTGCAGCGCCCAATCATTAGTAACACTAAAGTCAATGCAGCCCACCCCCCCCCCCCCCCCGGCATGATTCATGTGCCATATAGTTAGATCCTCTGTCACCGTCATCAGAACTGTAAGACGTGTATTTATTAAAGATTTGCATAGCTATTCGTCCACTGAAACTGCATATAAATGAGTTTGAAAGGAATGGAAAAAAAAAAAAAAAAGGATGAATGGGGAAAAATACTGCATTATGGCCACAAGATGGCAGAGTATCTTAAAACATAACTAAACTCCTCTGCTCCATCTAGTGGCCATAATGTGGTATTTTCTCCCCACTCAAACTTTTTTTTTTTCAACGAACATTTGACCTTCTGACAATTCAGCCAGCGAACATTTGATTTTGTTCATATTTGCACATAATAAATATACATGCAGTTAAAACAACCAAAGAGATATTTTTTTTATAAAGGCATATTTGGTGAAAATCCTAAAATTTACAGAAATGGGACATCAACATCATCCTCTCCCTTCTTGTTGAGTCTTTGGGACAGGAAGTGAACAGGTTCTCTCCAGTGCGAAACAGATGATGGGGGTTTTAACAATTTCCTTCATACAAAAGAAAAACATTTTGGACTTTAGATATATTGTCCATATAGTGTGTGGAACACAGAAGTTCACAACCACCAATCAGAACTAATCTTTCTCTGATGTGACTTTAGCAAGTCTGCATGCATAGCTGAACCTAGCGTCTGAGCATTTTTCTGGTGTTTTTGGTGCATTTTCTATATAGCATTTTTTTTATTAGCCAATAACAAAAAAATGTCATCTGTTGCATCATTTGTTGCTCGGTTTTTTAGTATTTTTTTAATTATCATGATTAATATTCATTTTTTGAATTTTTTCTATTTTCTGTTATGGTTAGGGGTTAATATTTTTTTTATTGCCTTATTAACTATTTATGTTATTTGTTTAAGGTGTTAATACTAACAACAATACATGAATAAATGGTTAAATAAAAAACACAAATAAATAAAAATAACCATAGATAAATACAATAAAGTAATTAACCCCTAACCTTAACCCTTATAATAAAATAAACACCTTAACCCTAAAACAAAATAATTAATTTATTATGATTAAAGCGGGAGTCCGCCGGAACTCCGCGTTTTTTTCTTAAAGTCAGCAGCTACAAATACTGCAGCTGCTGACTTTTAAAATAGTGACACTTACCTGTCCAGCGCGCCCGCGATGTCGGCACCCGAAGCCGATCTCTAGATCGACACTCGAGTGCTGCCGCCGCCATCTTGGGTATGGGAATCAGGAAATGGAGCCTTTCGGCTTCATTTCCCGATTCCCTACTGCGCATGCGCGAGCCGCGCTGCGCAATGAGGACGGTCCCCGCTGCCTCTGGGATCTGTGTGTTTCCCAGCAGGCAGCGGGGCACTTGCAGAAGGGGGCGGGCACTTGCGGAAAGGGGCGTAATGTACGCCCCTTTCCGCAGAGAGCTAGCCCGGAAGTGGGTGCAGTTACCTGGATTATCCAGGTAACTGCACCCCCCTCCCCCCTGAAAGGTGCCAATTGTGGCGCCGGAGGGGGGGAGGAATCCGATGAGCGGAAGGTCCATTTTAGGGTGGACCTCCGCTTTAATAATTACATTTTTGATCAGGTTTGGGTGTTTATTATCATCATCATCATTATTATTATTATTAATAGTGGACTCCTGGACAGACTAGGCATTTCTGATAGATTTTGTTTATCATTAATAATATTTTATTATATTTTGTTAAGGTTAAGGCTCGGTTCACACAGGGGGCGACACGACTTGCCGTGCCGCGACCTGACAAGTCGCCCCCGTTCTGTACTACGGAACCGTTCTAAGAGGAGCGACTCGAGTCGCTCCGACTTAGAAAAAAGGTTCCTGTACTACTTTTGGGCGACCTCGGGCGACTTGCATTGACTTCTATACAGAAGTCATTTGCAAGTCGCCGCTGAGGTCGCGGCAGGTCGCGGCACGGCAAGTTGTGTCGCCCCCTGTGTGAACCGAGCCTAAGGGTTAACTATTTATTATTACATATGAATTTATTTTATTATTTTTAGTTATTTGTGTATTATTACTAATTTATTTGTTTACATTTTTGCATCTGAGCAGAAACTTGCACAAAAACAAATGAAAGTGCACAAAAACCTGCAGAACGTGCGTTTCCATTCATTTCTATGGGAATGAAACAAGCCCATCTGCCCAATTTGAGCTACAAAAAAAAAAAGGAAGATCCAGAACTTTGAGCTTCAGGCGTTTGGCTTCAGGCGACTTGGAGTGGAGATGTGACCCATCTCCATAGAGAATTGTTTTTCTCCTTCAGAGTTTTGGAGCTACAAGTTATGAATGGGATCTGACAGGAGTTGGGCGTGGGGGGGCGTGGAACCCAGAATCCCTTGGAGAGGTTGGGAAACCCTTGTCCCAGCTCCCCATGCATCTCCTATGTCTAAATTACCCTGTGTCTATTAGGTAGGGGCACAGGGTGAATGAGAACCCCAGTTTGACCTAGAGAATATATGAAGATAAAGTCCACCGTTCATCAGAGACCATTGCTAGATGATTTGAGGTGGGGGTTGCTATGTGTTTGTTAAGTGTGGCTGTATCCCATTGTTCTATTGTGTCTGTCTGCCTCGGGAGCAACCCATTATAGGATGTATATGTCTATGTAGATTAGCTATGGGGGGGGGGGGATTCCTCCAACAGCAGCTCTCCCTGCTGATAAAAGTCCAGAGCATAGGCCAGTGGCCCTTGGGCCCAGTGCCAGCACTTTGGCAGGTGACTCATTATTGATAACATCCTCTGATGAAAAGTCAACAAAATCCATTACTGACACTTCAGCCGAGATTTCAGAGCTGTCTGTTGGTACTTCCTGCTAGTCCCAGGCAAAGGGAGCCCAGCCCTGGTGCCGAGCAGAGTCTAGCAGCAGTCTGTAGGTGATCTCCAGCTCCCATTCTTGAACAGCCAGAAACTCGATATGAACTGTTTATTTGAATGCAGGCACACAGATATTCAAACTTCTTATCAGTAGACTGCCCAATCAGCAGGGAGAGCGGTTGGAGGAACTCCCCCCCCCCCCCCAACTAATCTACATAGACATTTACATCCCATAATAGGTTTCTCCCAAGGCAGACAGACACAATAGAACAATGGGATACAGCGACACCTAACACATACATAACAACCCTCACCCCATCTCAAACCATTAAGCAATGGTCTCTGATGAATGGTGGACTTTATCTTCATATATTCTTGAGGTCAGACTGGGGTTCTTGGTCACCCTGTGCCCCTAACTTAGACATTGGAGGTGCATGGGGAGCTGGGACAAGGGCTTCCAAACCTCTCCAAGGGATTCTGGGTTCTACGGGACAGGGTCCAAATGTCATCTAATTGGTTGCTATAGGCTTCACCCTTGCATACCATACCCTATATAAACCAACCAATACCTGCACCGCAGTGACATCACTACATTAACATAAATATCTCTATAGCCATTATGTCACCCACTTCATATCACAGTGATATTTAAAATGAACCCCCATCCCCAATCCCAATGATACAATACAATAAATCCCTAAACTGATAACTTCATAAGCCAATACATATACTCTGGGAATGGAATTCCAGGCAAATATAAAACACGTTTAGGGATTTATTTTATCATTAAAAAAAAAAATCCCTTCTGGGTGACATTGCAGGGATTGTAACAAACGTTGTTGCAGATTTCTATGCTTTGTTATTCTGAATGAGTAAGCGTTTGTTTCCATGTGTGGAGCGAGTCTGTATGGGAGTGATTTTACAATTATCAATCAGCTGCTGCACCTGCAGGGTTCTAATGAGGAAAGTGGCAGGCTCTGTGTCCCTTTAGATGTGATTTTCTATTGGGATTATCTCACCAAAAACAACATGTTTGTTGCAGAGGATGCCCAAAATCAGACTTTGTGCAGACTTCTGGGAAAATCAATGAGCTAATCACACATGCAGGAAATTACATTTCTGAGGGGTGTTCTGTGTACTATCTGTACACACAATGCCTCCAGGTCACCATATTGCCTTTTACAGTGGATGTAGAGTGAAAAGGAAAGGAAATTTTCATAAAATTCAAATACTATATGGCTTGTGTAGCAATTATATGCGCTTTATTATTATTATTTTTATTTATTTTTTTGCTAACCCCCCCCCCCCCCCCCCAAAGTGGAGTTACCCTTTAAATTCAATCAGAATGAGTACATGCATAGACCTGGTATCGGCATCTTGCAACCCCTGTACAGCAGAGCTCAGAATAGAAGAGGGAGAAGAAGCACAAGGAGACAATCCGTTGTGCCGCAGTGGAAGAAACGGGTTGATGGGAGGAGAGAGCAGAGTGACCAAGAAATCAGCTCATCTGCCTAATAGTTATTTTACAGTGGGGAAGGGACAAGGTCTGAAAGTGTTACTGAAATGCAGCATAGAATAATCAAGTCTCCTGTCCTGCTAGGGTGGGCTGTGCTATGTGACAGAGCTGTATAAATCCTATGAGTGGATGGACAGAAATACAAATACTAATCTAATATGTGGATTTCAACTGTGAATTGAACAGTTTGCCGGGAGTTTAGCGCGACTGACTATAAAATGGAACCCTTAAACCAACCCCGACCCTGAACTGTCACGCTTAATACCTTGTGCGCACTTCTCGCCGTCCTTCCACGCTGCGCACACAACACGCTCCATTACTATCTGCGATCTTTCACCTGATTACAGCTTCAAAGGGCAACAGAATTGTATATTCGTCATCAGCAAAGAGTGATAATATAAATCTACGTTTCCAATTAACTTAAAAACCTAAATATTTTCTAATAAATGATGTACAGCACTGAAAATGGAAGTGTCAGTGTATGCCGATTATCACGAACAATGTTCAAAAACGCAGGCGAGATGGATGATGTCATACTGGATACAATGTATACACAGGCAGAGCCGAGCCAGAACGTGTCAAAGTGCGGCACCTGGTGGCCACATTAAGACACTACACCGCTTATCCAAATCACTATCATTACTGCAGATTATACGTCAAGCTCTGGGGATTTTAAACCGATAAATGACAGGATTTTGATCCCAGAAGAGTGTGAGAGGGAGACTCCGGGATTTCTAGGGATTGAGGTAGAACAGCCACACTTTCAGCTAAGACAACGATCGCTGATTACACTCTAAGCAATGCAGGACAGAGTCAAAAGCAGATGCATCTGTGAACGTCTGCAGCCATATTTATCTGATCAAACACTGACACCCATCCTTCCAGAAACCCAACGCTAAACTACTGCAGAAGGTGGAACTGATTATCTACTGCCGGAATTTTTGCACAACTTCAGTGTCAAGATTTCCCCACCCTGCTCTACGTCTTCACCCCTTTGTGTCTCTGCCACTCCCACAAGGGTGAGATTTCCGCCATTAGTTTGTGTCTCTGCCCCTCCCACAATGGTGAGATTTCTTCCATTAGCTTGTCTCTCTGCCCCTCCCACAATGAGATTTCTTGCAGTAGTTTGCGTCTCTGCCCCTCCCACAATGGTGAGATTTCTTCCATTAGCTTGTGTCTCTGCCCCTCCCACAATGAGATTTCTTGCAGTAGTTTGCGTCTCTGCCCATCCCACAATGGTGAGATTTCTTCCATTAGCTTGTGTCTCTGCCCCTCCCACTACTTTGTGTCTTTGCTCCTCCCACAAAGCTGAGATTTCCTCCATTAGTTTGCATCACTGGCCCTCCCACAATGGTGAAATTTCCTTCAATTTGCCCCTCCCACAATTATGAGATTTTCACGTGCTTTGAGCCTCTGCCCCTCTCACAAGGCTGAGATTTCCTCCTGTAGTCTATCTCTGCCCCTCCCACATGGTTTAGATTTCCTCCAGTAGATTGCGTCTCTGCCCCTCCCACAATGGTGAAATTTCATCCAGCATTTTGTGCCTTTGCCCCTCCCACAATTATGAGATTTTTCCCCTGTGCTTTGTGTCTTTGCCCCTCCCACAAAGCTGAGATTTCCTCCAGTAGATTGTGTCTGCCCCTCCCACAATGGTGAGATTTCCTCCAGTAGATTGTGTCTCTGCCCCTCCCACAATGGTGAGATTTCCTCCAGTAGATTGTGTCTCTGCCCCTCCCACAATGCTGAGATTTCCTCCAGTAGATTGTGTCTCTGCCCCTCCCACAATGCTGAGATTTCCTCCAGTAGATTGTGTCTCTGCCCCTCCCACAATGCTGAGATTTGCTCCAGTAATTGTGTCTCTGCCCCTCCCACAATGGTGAGATTTCCTCCAGTAATTGTGTCTCTGCCCCTCCCACAAAGCTGAGATTTCTTCCATTAGTTGTGTCTCTGCCCCTCCCACAATGCTGAGATTTCCTGCAGTAGTTGTGTCTCTGCCCCTCCCACAAAGCTGAGATTTCCTGCAGTAGTTGTGTCTCTGCCCCTCCCACAAAGCTGAGATTTCCTCCAGTAGGTGTGTCTCTGCCCCTCCCACAATGCTGAGATTTCCTGCAGTACTTTCAATCTAAACTACAGCCATCCCCTGTCTTGTTTCTGCCCCTGGGAGTTAAATATTTTCAATACCTCCAGAGTTCTGCACAAAAGTCACAGAAGTAGATTCTGATCATGTGATTATAATGACCAATCACTGAGCCTTTCTCCAGGAAAAGTAATGGTGAGGCCGATCTCAGGATCTACATAACAGAAGCAGGTGAGAATCGGTCATCTGGCTATATCCCAGCAGCTTGGTTTACCCCACATCACCAGATCTGCATCTAAGACAAGAAGTTTTGGTGGTTAGTTGCCCCCCCACACCCCCCAATCCCATGCAGCGATTGGTCGGATTGTGAGATCTGACAGGACTTATCACCGTTCTGCTCGCCTTTGGTCAGACTTTGCATTGGCCGCACACCAGACCTGTAGGAATTCTCCTCACTCATATTAATGTCTGGGCTCCCAGGGGTGACGCCATCCATGGAATCCCTTGGTGCCCGCACTCCACCTGCCCTGCTCGGGGTCGCCCCGATGTGGGCAGGGCTGGAAGACCTTTCCCTCTCCCTGAAGTCTGGGCTCTGAGATGAAGGCCTCACCTCTCCGAGGAAAGATGATTTCACCGCAATAAAACACGTTCACACCGCTAAAAGCCTGTCACCTTGTGCACGCCAATAAAGAGTGACATTAACATCCTCTGCTCCTATTAACTGCTGTCATCCGCTGTAACCTGTTCACCGCCAGCTGCAGACAGCACCGCCGGCAGAGTCACCGAGAAGAATATTAAACTAGGCGAGGCTGCAGATGACAGACTGGCACCAGTATGACTGCCACGCCGGGCCATGTACACAAAGCGGGAATGGTGCCCACAGAGTAGGAGCAATGTACATATAAAGAGCACGGTGCATGCAAAGTAGTCATGATGTACAAAAATGGCAATGGTGCGCACAAAGTAATAGAGATGTACAAAAGGTGGAGTGACGAACCATTCCCATTTTGTACACGGCTCCTACTTTGTGTACATCACTCCCAGTGCCGATCATACTGGTGTATGAGTGATGTATACAGTGGAAGCAATGCACACACACACACACACACACACACACACACACACACACAATATGAATGATGTACAACCTGGGAGCAACGTACACACAATAGGAGCGATGTACAACCTGGGAGCGATGTACACACACAGTATTTGAATGATGTACAACCTGGGAGTGAAGTACACACAGAATATGAGCAAATGTACAAAGTGGGAGCGATGTACACACAGAATATAAGCAATGTACAAAGTTTGAGCAATGTACACACAGAATATGACTGATATACAAAGTAGGAGTGATGAACACACAGAATATGAATGATGTACAAAGTGGGAGCGATGTACACACAGTATATGACTGATATACAAAGTGTGAGTGATGTACACACAGTATATGACTGATATACAAAGTGTGAGCGATGTACACAGCAGGAGAGCAATGTACAGAATGAGAACGATGTACATATAAAGAGAATGGTGCACACAGGTGTCGTATACTGTGTGTACATCGCTCCCACTTTGTATATCAAAGTGGGAGTGATGTACACACAGAATAGGAAGCCTGGGAGCAAAGTACACACGGTATATGACTGATATACAAAGTCAGAGCGATGTACACACAGTATATGACTGATGTAGAAAGTGGGAGCGATGTACACACAGAATAAGAATGATGTACACACAAAGCAGGAGAGCAATGTACAGAATGAGAAAGATGTACATATAAAGAGAATGGTGCACACACAGCAATAGGGGTGTACAAAGGTGCAGTGATGAACACAAATATAAGTAGTGTACAGAATATGAGCGATGTACAATGAAGACACAATGTACACAAAATGGGAATGTGCACACAAAATGTTAATGATGGACACAATGGGAGTGATATTAAAAAAAATAAAAAATAAAGCAGGAGCAATGTACACATAATAACAGGAATGATGCACACAAAAGCAGGAGCAATGTACACATAATAACAGGAATGATGCACACAAAAGCAGGAGCAATGTACACATAATAACAGGAATGATGCACACAAAAGCAGGGGTAATGTACAAAATGGGAGAGATGTACACACAGTAGGAGGGATATACAAAAAGGCAATGGTGCACACAGAGTAGGAGCGATGTACACAACGGGAATGATGTACATATAATGGGAATGGGGCACCCAAAGTAATAGTGATATACACAAAGACACAACACGAACATCAAAATTGCAACTAAATATAAAACGGCCTTCAGTATGAATAAAACACTGTATACATCCTAGAATACACAATTCTAATATATAGATTCTCCAGAAAACCAGTGAAAAGCAATAAACGTTTTAATAGTAAATCACCAGTTAATGGAGAATATTTTTCATTTTCTGCCCCCTACATCTCGCCGTCTCTTACGTCATCCTATACATTAGGCTAGAAGGTGAACTAGGAAAAACGATTTTCCTTCCCACACTTGGGCATTACTTTTTAAATGCATTTTTGCACAGACAACACCCCCGATGGACTTCATGGTAAAATTTCTCCACAAAACATCCGCAGTAACTTGTAACTTTAATTCTATTCATTTTAGCAACACAAAATAGATCTTTTTAATCTGACATTTACACAAGTGTGTAACATTTGAGATCGCTATTGGTGCATTAGTATACTCAAGGGTGAATGTAGACCATGATATACGGCAAAGTTGTAGGAAATACACTTCAACGTCATAGATTTGAACCAAACAAAATTAAACACACTTTGTAAATGTATCAAAGACGTTGTGTATTCATCAAAATCACCAGTAAGCAATGTGTAATTAAAGTTAAAAAAGCAGCACACTTTCCCACAAGTTGGCTGAAATTACTCAAAATGCAACCCCATCCCCCTCAAAGCCAAATAATGGCAAAAATTGACAAATTCTACAATAGATTCATTACAGCTCAAAATCACTTTAACCACTTGCCTACCAGGCACTTTGACCCCCTTCCTGCCCAGGCCATTTTTCAGCGCTGTGGCACTTTGAATGACAATTGCTACACCGTACCCAAACATTTTTTTTATAATTTTCCTCACAAAAATATAGCTTTCTTTTGGGGGTATTTAATCACTGCTGTTTTTTTTTTTACAAAAATAAAATAAAAATAAAAAAAAGGCCAAAAAATTTGAAAAAAACTACTTAATTTCTGTCAGTAAATTTAGTAATTAAGTAATTTTTCACCTTCACCGAAGAGGCGGCACTGATGGGCACCAATAGGCTGAACTGGTGGGCATTGATGATATGGCACTTATGGGTACTGATGAGGCGGCACTTATGGGCACTGATATGTGGCACTGATGGGCACTAATAGGCAGCACTGGTGGGCACTAATAGGCAGCATGGATAGGTGGTACTGATGGGTATTTATGGGTGGCACTGATGGGCAGCACTTATAGGCAGGACTGGAAGCCAGCACGGACTTCCGAGGGATGGCGTCGTCTCTGGAAGTGGGGAACGGTACTGTCAAAAATAGGTACCCTTTCTCCAAATGTGGCACCAGGATGGAGATAAGATGGATAAGTGGAAGTTCTACTTTTGAGTGGAACGCCGCTTTAAAGCAATCACTGCCGCGTCAGAGCATTTCCAGACTAGAGATGTTATACCCCTTTTGGTTTGAATATTGATGTGGACGTCAATTGTTTTATAGAAAATTCCTAGTGATTTAGGCTTGTATTTTTTATTTCTTATTTTTTATTTTAGCTTACAATTTTTTATATAATTTTTTATATAATTTTCTATATAAACATTTATGTAATTTCTTTTCTATATAAGAAATAATTCTTTGTATTTATGCTACTGTATTTTACCTGTTTGAGTATACAGAGATAATAACTCTTTTTGTATATTTTGGCCTAGTGGTTTGACCTCCGGTGCGATACAGATCACCCAAGTGGTTTATATACCTTTTTTTAGTTATTAGTTCTAAGTAATTCCTTTCAGGAATTATATATTATCTTTATTTTTATTTTCATTTTTATTTTCATTTTACAAATAGTTTAATTTCTATTTTTATCTTATTTTTATTTTCATTTTTCATATATTATTAAAAAAAATTATTCATTTTTTTTTCATTTTTCTTATACTTACATTTTTTCATTATTCAATTTGCTTTGTCATTAGCATTCGATGTGCGCAGATGCAATTTTCGATGGTTTTATTGTTTGTGATGTTTCTATCTCGTTGTAAGTCTCAAGATTCACGTCATTATAATATTAGAAAGTGTATTTTCCCCTAACCAAGATGGTGTTTTCCGTCTTTATTTCCGGAGGTCAGACAGAGGCTTGGTTGTTTGTTTACTATTTAAGCGGTACGTCAGGATGCCGGCCATACCCCGTGATGACGTCCTGTTAGTGACGAAACGCGTAGGGGGAGAAGCGACGTAATGACGTCACCGCTACACGTGCTTCTCCCGGAAGTATTGGGTGTTTTTTCTAGGCCGCCCGGCTCGAGTATTACATGCTATTGATTCATAGGTGCTATGTAAGTGCGCAATTTGCTTTTATTTATTTTATTAAAGTGTTTGGGTTTTACACTATTGCGAGCCTTATCTTTTCATATGTTCGCTGATGTGAGGGATTGCTGCTGAGTTTGTGTTCCGAGAGGGTGCTTTCACCACCTTATATGTCCAAGGACCCCTGGCTGGGGAGAATTAGCCATCTGCGATCTGTGGTTCTCTGTAATAAAGAACCATGTGTTTCTGGTAAGCGGCAGTGTTAACCGTGGTGGAGGTGTTCACAGTCTTCACAGATTTGGATTTCTTGTCACTGTTCCTTCACTGTGGGAGCTACTATTACCACTTTACAATTTGGGACTTTCTGTATGGACTTTTCAATACATTTACGGACTATTTTTGATTATTTTCACTGTTATTTGATTTTATTATGTTCATTATTGGTTTGGATAACTACTAGACGTCCAACCCTCGTCCCTCTTTTTTTCTCTTTTTTATTATACAGGAGAAATTATTTTTTATTTTATTTATATTCACATGTATTTTGCTGTAATTAGGCACTTATTTTTGTACATGATCGGTGGTTATACTCATTTATTTTCACAGATTTAATATTTATTTTTTTAGCGCAACCCACTTTCTTTTTTCTTACTGCCGCGTCAGTATCGGAGGTCTTGAGGACTACAGTTTGATGCTTATGTGCAGCATGAAAAAAACACCCTGGTATTACATTCCTCGTGGTCACATGTCAGATCTACAACCTCTCTAATGCCGTGTACACACGATCAGAATTTCAGCCAGCAAAAGACGAATGAGAGTTTTTTTTTATTGGAAAATGCGACCGTGTGTATGCTCCATCCGTCTTTTGCTGGCGGAATTCCAGCCAGCAAAAGATTGACAGCATGTTCTCAATTTTTCGGTCGGGAAAAGTTCCTATCTGAAAATACGATCGTCTGTGGCAATTCCGATGTGCAAAATTCCTACGCATGCTCGGAAACAATTCGACGCATGCTCGGAAGCATTGAACTTCATTTTCTCGGCTCGATGTAGTGTTGTACGTCACTGCGTTCTTCACGGTCGTAATTTCAGTGAACTTTTGCATGGCCGTGTGTATGCAAGGCAAACTTGAGCGAAATCCCGTCGGAAGAGCCGTCATATCTTTTTCCAATGAGAAATCCGATCGTGTGTACACGGTATAAGAGTTTGTAAACCCTCCATTACATTTCGAAGGGACACGATTTGTGATATAAAGATCTACTTCCTCCTGGTGACCGCTCTAGAGATATGAAGATCTATATAGAGGAATCAGGACCCTACACATTTAGAGGAAGTGACACAATTTGTGATGAACCTGTTAAATGGGGAACAGTTAGACCAAGACATAATGATTTAGGCGTCTGCCTCCGGCCCTTAGATGCAAGATACACAATGGGGGTTATTTACGAAAGGCAAATCCACTTTGCACTACAAGTGCACTTGGAAGTTCAGTCGCTGTAGATCTGAGGGGAAGATCTGAAATGAGTGGAAGCTCTGCTGATTTTATCATCCAATCATGTGCAAGCTAAAATGCATTTTTTTTTTTTCCTTGCATGTCCCCCTCGGCTCTGCAACGACTTTACTTCCAAGTGCACTTGTAGTACAAAGTGGATTTGACTTTTGTAAACCCCCAATGTCTTGACAAATAGATAGAACCTTTAGGTTTAAATCATCAGGAACATCAACATAACGGGCCAGTGTTGGGTCCTCAGTTGCACCAGTAATCCAGCAAATCTATGACTAAGCACCAACATATGGTATGAAACGCGTTAGTTATTCTGCTCTGCCCCTGCACCATATGGATTCAATTTGGATTTTAATACTTCAAATAAAGGTGTTGCATCAGTGTGCAGCCCTCCAGGACTTATTTTTTGCTGATTAATCCAGCAAATCAAATTTTACTGTCAGGACACCTTGAGGCGTGGTGACAGATGCACACCGCAGGGATCAGGGGTGCACCGCAAGGTTGTGGACCCTACGGCTGACTGCTGCAGACGGGGGACAGATTCCACTGGGGTTAGAGCGTAAGATTCCCTGGGGCGCGGAGTCTAAGAGCCAGCAGGTGTTCACCAGCGCCTCTAGTGGTGAGGATGGACTTGGCTGCAACTGGCTCCAGGTCGCGACCCCCAGGGTCCCCCAGCTCACACCCACAGTAGGCAACAGGAGGATAGGGATGGTGAGGGACAAAGCCAAGGTCGGGGCCACAAGCAGACAAGAATAGTCGGGTACACGCCAAAAGGTCAGGATCACAGGCAAACAGGGATAGTCAAGACACGCCAAAGTCGGTAACGGAAAACAGAAGCAGAGCACACGGCAGGAAACAGGAAACTAACACAAAAAGGAATACACAATGGTTGATCAGCACTGATGGCCTGCAGTGCACAGGTTAATATAGGGCTCCCTGATAGAGCCTGGGGTGGAGCCATACTTAGAGGAGAGGTTATAAAAACCACCAGCTGGAAGTGGCTGGCCTCTAGTCTGAACACATGAGGGGAGGTAAGCAAACACAGGAAGATCACTGCATAACCATGACATTTACAGTCCAAGTGGCACAACAGATTTTTCTTCACCCACATTTAAATCGGATGTGGGTGGCCACGGCATGTCACACCAGGAGAGTCGCAAAGAAACATCTTTAACCAATTGCCAACCAGCCGTTGTCATACTGCGGCAGGTTGGCACGTACCCGCGTGCCGTCGTAGCTGTACTTCGGCTCCTTTAAGCGGGATAGCAGGCGCGCACGATCCACTGCGGGGGTGCCAATGACCGCCGGCTGCGTGCGATCGTGGGCACTAGCACCAAAACAGGGACACGTGTGTTTGTGTGTGTGTGCATAAACATACAAATCCCTGTTCTGAGAGGAGAGGCAGATCGTGAGTTCCAAAAAGTAAAGCAAAAAGTATGAAATATTGTGTTTTTTTCAAGATTGTCGCTCTTGTTTATAGCGCCAAAAAAAAGGGAAAAAAAAACAGTGCAGTATCAAAAAAATGGCCTGGTCATTGAGCAGCCAAATCTTCCAGGGCTGAAATTGTTAATGTCAATGCTGCACTATAAAGTGTCCTTGTGTTGGCTGTAGTATTAATAGAGGCCATTGAATTTGGTCTTTGTGGACCAGCTGTTGTACTTGGTATCAATGGCAGCCCGTCCATTAGTGGCGCCCGGGCGCCATCCCCTCTCTCCACGCTACCCCCTATATGCAATGGATAGATTCATGCATAGCATGAACAGCCGTCGTGGCCACCCCCTATTCATGCATCCAACCCCTTTCAGGGCAGCGGGCACATGAATTACAGTGGCTTCAAAACAGGGTGGGCTCGGGTAGCCGAGAATGTGCACTGATCCCACCCAGGTGTGTTACAACAGAGAATGAATACTCGCTGTTGAAACACTGATCCTCAATCCAGCCAATCAGAAGCGGGTGGACCCATTGCCCTAAAAGAGAAGATTCCCAATTGGCTGCCGAAGGAGGGAGGAAACGGAAGCCGCCTTTACCGTGATGACCCATAGAGAGTAGGAGAACAGGATGCCGCTGCTGCCCCCAAGCAGAGGAAGCCGCCGGTGATGGGGTACTGACCATGGGGGTGGTATACTGTTTGCCAGCCCCTCCCCCCCCCCAAAAAAAAACTCCACCAGCCGCCACTGCTTGGTGTGTTTCCCCCCATCACTTTAGCTAGTCATCTCAGTTGACTCTGTTGTTTCTGTACCCGATGGATGAGGTAGCCTGTCAGTATTTTTTTACTGGGGTTGGCAACAAAACGAGGATCATTGACTTAGCGAATTTGTCATCAGCTCTTGGCACTTATTGGGATCCATACCGTCTCAGGTTGTGACTCGACAAGCGCCTTTTCTGGCAAAGACAAAAGAAAAGCATTTCCTATTGCTTATGAGAAAGAGGAATACCTGGCTGCATTTACAAATCTGGGTAGCAGTTTTAACCTGGGCCAGTCTACCTTTGAACTACTTTTCACATATCTGTGCCACCTGTATTGCCATTCATCTGCAAAAAAATGTGAACGATGCAATATACAAAGCATTCTGCATGGCATCAGCATTCCCAGAACTATCCATGCCTCCGACAAGTGATGCCCTTTACCAACACTGGAAATGGGCAAACTACCGAGCAGCCATAATGAGATGTTCTCTGAAAGGTATTATGTGTGCCCCGTCACCCATTGGCAATGGATGGCACCCCGAGGATGGGAAGCCAACAGTGACCTAGATGACTAGAAATTGGCCCCTGAATGTGTTGCAATTAGTCCACTGCAGTTGCAAGCAAGGTGAATGTGAGACTGGAAGATGTTCCTGTATGTCTGCAAGACTGTCTTGTACGGATTTATGTTGATGCAAAAATTGTGCAAATGTTTCCCAAGAAAAAAAGGAAAGAGCTACATTGGACGATCGCTCTGACGACAGCGATAGGGATTGTATATAAAAATATATGTGGCGCTGACTCAAAAAAATAAATGAATAAATAATGTAAATTATTGATGTGAAAAAATAAACACATTAGATGAACAACACTTCCAAGAGTGTGCTAAAGCTGTATGCTGGATCGACGAGTGCAAACAATTTTCAGTATAATAATAAGGTTCATTCATGATGCAAAAGAATCTAATAAAGAATCTAATCAAGTGCAAACATAGAAATGGAGTGCAAAATAATCCAAAAGTGCTGATAAAATTCCAGTACAAAAAGTGACATTTCATAGAGAAGAAGTGCAAAAAAGAAAAAAAATAGGGATGAGACTGTTTCGTATTTCAGGGCGATTTTTTGAGCTGTAATAAATCTATTGTAGAATGGTAAATTTTTTGGCATTATTTGGCATTAACCACTTCTCGCTTCTCAATTTGAATCTTGAATCGAGTTGAGAGGTCAAATCGATTCAAATTTTCAGCAAATCGATTTTTTTAGATTTTTTTTTTTTTTCACCAGGACCGTCGCCTGAGGAGCTGCGGGCAAGAGTTTTTAGGAGAGGCCGTGGCTTCGGCCTAGTCCACGAGGCCGGACAGCGTGGAGGCCTAGGCGGAGGCCGTACCCACGAACTAGGCCGAAGCCGCGGCCTCACCTAAAAATGGCTGCTCCTCAGGACCGGTGCGGTGTACAAAAAAAAGAAATAAAAAAATTTGAAACGTGAATCGGGGTTTTTTTTTTTTATTGCAGATTTTTTTTGGAGAAAATTGCCCAGCTCTACCCACAGGCATCATCCCAGTATTGATCTTTTCAGCTGGCGATTCCCTGCACCATAAGAACAATCATAGCAGACGTGCCCCTCCCGCCACCCTCCGATGCTTCTACCAGTTTGCCCCCAGTGGAAATTCACCATAGAGAATACCGGTGACTGCATGGTCCCTGGCAGTCTCTATGGCTCTCTGAAGCCCAGGCGTGATGTTATGATGTCATATCTGGCATGGCAGTTGTAAAAACTACCGTGTACCCGGCTGGAAAGTAAAGATTTTTTTTTTATTCCAGCCTGATGGAGATATCTGGGGTCTTATTGACACCCAATCTCTCCATAAAGTAGACCTGTCATGCCCTATTCCTATAACAAGTTTACATTCTTTGTAACAGGAATAAAAATTATCAAAAAATTAATAAAAAATAAAGGCAAAGTGTAAAAATAAAAAATAAAATATATATATTTTTTTAAAGTAGTGCTCACACGTATTGTAGGTACACAGGGCAGGAGGGGCACTGTACCCAATAGGCACATACAGAAAAGAGAAAATAAATCCCAGAGTGGACAGAACGAGATGGTGTCTCACAGGTCAGAGCTCATGTTAGGGACCCCCCCCCCCTTCCATACAGACCTGATGTGTAATTACTGTACACAGCTGATCTACATAAGGCGCTAATCCACAAATCTTATTACTCAGAAATCTGACCGACCATGCCAGCTCGTCTCCTCCCCAAATACTGATCCTCCCTTTCCCATCACCCTCCCTGCTCTTCTATTGATGAGTTGCCCTGTCTACCCCCAAAACACCGGCCATGTCCCTTTCCATAGTGGTAGACTGTCTGCTGAATTCCTCTATAGATTCCATTTTTATTTCTTTGTAGCAGGATTTGTGCTGCAAATCTCCCCTGTGCTAATACACAATGTTGGGGTTCCTCCTCCCTTACATCCCCCCTGTACTAATATACAATGTTGGTGTTCCTTATCCTTTACAACCCTCCCGTACTAATACACAATTGTCGGGGTTCCTCACCCTTACATCCCCCCTGTACTAATACACAATGTAGGGGTTCCTCATCCTTGACATCCCCCTGTACTAATACACAATGTTGGGGTTCCTCAGCCTTACATCCCCCTGCACTAATACACGTCAGGGGTTCCTCATCCTTTACATCCCCCTGTACTAATACACAATGTTGGGGTTCCTCATCCTTTAGATCCCCCTGTACTAATACACAATTGTAAGGGTTCCTCATCCTTTACATCCCCCCTGTACTAATAAACAATGTCGGGGTTTCTCAGCCTTTCCACCCCCCTGTACTAATACACAATGTCGGGGTTTCTCATTCTTTACACCCCCCCTGTACTAATACACAATGTTGGTGTTCCTTATCCTTTACATCCCTCCCATACCAATACATAATTGTCGGGGTTCCTCACCCTTACATCCCCCTGTACTAATACACAATGTAGGGGTTCCTCATCCTTGACATCCCCCTGTACTAATACACAATGTTGGGGTTCCTCATCCTTTAGATCCCCCTGTACTAATACACAATTGTAAGGGTTCCTCATCCTTTACATCCCCCCTGTACTAATAAACAATGTCGGGGTTTCTCAGCCTTTCCACCCCCCTGTACTAATACACAATGTCGGGGTTTCTCATTCTTTACACCCCCCCTGTACTAATACACAATGTTGGTGTTCCTTATCCTTTACATCCCTCCCATACCAATACATAATTGTCGGGGTTCCTCACCCTTACATCCCCCTGTACTAATACACAATGTAGGGGTTCCTCATCCTTGACATCCCCCTGTACTAATACACAGTGTTGGGGTTCCTCAGCCTTACATCCCCCCTGCACTAATACACAATGTCGGGGGTTCCTCATCCTTGACATCCCCCTGTACTAATACACAATGTTGGGGTTCCTCAGCCTTACATCCCCCCTGCACTAATACACAATGTCGGGGGTTCTTCATCCATTACATAGAGGCCTACTGACTCTGTTCCTCTTGTGTGCTCAGAACCCCAACATAACCCCAACCCCATGCAGAAGCACCAGAGGAGTAAACGCCAACTACAGTTTCCAGAAAAACCCGGTCAACGAGTAAAGACATGTTATTACGCCACGAGCCATTTAATGGATAAGGCCTCCGATTGGCTGCACCTTTGTTTGGGTTTACACAAGGCCCTGCATGACAGACTTCTCCTCGCCATGCATTCCATCTCCTGGCAATGATGGAGTTAATCTTGTGTAAAATGTAATAAGAGAGTAGTGGGGATAAGCCGGGACGAGATCGGATTGTCGGGGGGAGGGGGGGGAATTTAGACGGGATTACACAGGGTTTAATAGAGAAACATGGACACAGTAAGGGAGATGGTGGAGGAAAGAGAGGCAAGCTTGTGATGTCACCGAGCAGATATCACGCGTGTTGCCCACTGATACGGGATAGTGCCTAGTGGAAGATTAGACGCGTGACATTGATCCGTAATGGCGGCAAACAGCCGGCTTTTGTGTGACACACAGAATATTGCCTGTTTGTGGAAATGACGATACCAGATAAACTCCGGGTGCAAAACATTAATTGGCGGGGATTAATAGGTTTAGCTGCTCGCTGTGCTAACAAACTGGATTTTGCATACATTAAATGGCTCATAGTATGTGAATCTCCCCTCCCGATGATGGTGTTCAGGTGTTTCCATACAAAGCCATACTTAAAAGTGTAAGCAAATCCCCCTATCGTTTTCAGCCAAGGAAGCTGCCATCTTTGCCTCCGTTTACTCTACAACTGCCATGATGCTGCACATGTGATCAGTTATGACACCAGCTATTGGATGGTGTGACAGTTTGGTTCAGAGAACAACCAATGAGGGTGTTACATTTCCGGCACGTGCCGTAAATGAAACTGCTTTAGGGATGGGTTTACTTCTGCTTTAAGCATACAAAACCCATTTTTGATAATTGTGCAGTAACAGTTTAGTGAACGTCCTTTCCTATTCAACTAAGACTGTGTACAAAGCCAGTTCAACAAAGACATGGTTTGGCCAGTTTGAACGATCTCCATAAAAGACATGGTTTGACCCGTTTGGACCAGCTCCAAAAAGACAGTCTTACCAGTTTGGACCATCTCCATAAAGGCACGGTTTGACCAGTTAAGCCCAATCGCCATAAAGACATGGTTTGACTAGTTTGAACAAGCTCCATGTGGATATGGTTTGGCCAGTTTGGTGTGAAGGCACTCGAGTGAGGCCGCGTACACACGCGGGGACTGTTCGCCCAACTTTGTCCGCTGAACAGTGTTTCGGCGGACAGTCCGCTCGTGTGTGGGCTTTCAGCGGACAGTTTCAGCGGACAGTCTGCTGAACAAAGTTTTTCGGAAATTCCGAAAAACTGTCCGCTGAAACTTTGTTTCAGCGAACAGTCCCCTCGTGTGTAGGCTTGTTCGTCAAACTAAGTTCTGCGCATGCTCAGAAAGGATTTACACGCCGAAGTTTGCATTGCAGTGTATAGGACGTCGTTTTCTAGTCCCGTTGTACGTGCCGTTCACGTCATCACGCACGGTTTCAGCGGACTGTTCGTTCGTCGTGTGTGGGCAAGTCCGTCCATGCTAATTTTGAGCGGACTGTCCGCTCAAACTGTTTGACGGACAAAGTTGGGCGAACAGTCCCCGCGTGTGTACGCGGCCTGACCTGCACATGGACCTACTGAACACCCTTGGAATGCAGAATGCGGACCAGGTCTTCTCATCCAACATCAGTACCCGACTTCACACACAAATGGGTAAGACACTACCCAAAATCTTTTAGTAAGTCTTCTCAGAAGAGTAGAAGCTGGGAAGTGGGGCCAACTCCATATTAACGACCATGGTTCTGGAGCTGAATGTACAACCTCATACAGGTGAGATAATCAGGGCTACACATACTTATACTGTATGTTTGCCTGAGACTAAGGACCACAAACCAAAAATGGACTTTCTAGATGTGCTTCTGTCATGGTCAGGCTCTGAGACCAGTAGCTATAGTATAGAACAGGGATATGCAATTAGCGGACCTCCAGCTGTTGCAGAACTTCAAATCCCATGAGGCATAGTAAGACTCTGACAGCCACAAGCATGACACCCAGAGGCAGAGGCATGATGGGACTTGTAGTTTTGTAACATCTGGAGGTCAGCCAATTGCAGATCCCTGGTATAGAAGGTCCTACTAACCAGTAGGAAAAGTCTACAAACAGGTCACCCTGGTGATTCATGTGTGATCACCCAACGTGTGGAGTCTACCTACTAACTGGTGTTCACCAGAGCTCCTGATGGTGGATCATGGTTTTGCTGTGTTTTGGTACCAGGTCGCGGTCCTCAGGATCGCCCCATCAAAAAAGTCGAGCAAGTCAGGGTCCAGTAGCAGATATAGCAGGTAGGGATAAAGCAGAAGCATAGTCAGTAAACAAGCCAAAGGTCGGTAACAAATGGTTGCGGGTTGTGATCAAGCAGAAATCTAGTTGAGGAACAACCTAAAAGGTCAATGAAAAATAGTGAAAATACTGATAGCAGTAGGAGTGACAACAGCAAGATATTGGCTGGAGAGAGAACAAATCCAGGTTCACCAGAAACAAGGTTCAAAGCAAGATTGTCCAACGAATTGTTCAAGGAATTATCCAGGGAGCTGTCCAGCATCTCAGGTGGCTTAGCAAGAAGAGATACAGCACTGCCAGACACAGCAGAGGCTGCAGGTTTAGATCTGGGTCCTGACAGCTCCTCTAGTCTTAGGAGGAGCCTATTTTAGGCTTCAGGACATGAGCATTCCACCAAGGACTCAGAGTTCCTGCAGTCTCGTTGGCTACTCATTCATGCCGTGAACCTCCTGTGCCATGTGTTCCAAATTCTGATCCTCCATCTGGTATTAGAACTAGGGTTTCCTCAGCTCAGATAATGTTTTTTTTTTCAATCGTCATTCTTCCTGTGTTGGTGATCCAGGACCCCCTTTGCCCACATTTTCCAGGAGGGACCCAGCTGGCCTTCTGTTGTTGTAGTCCATCAAAGTTGGACCTTAAGGCTGGGTTCACACTGCAGAATGCTCCGGCTCACAGCAGGAGTCCGGTGCGTCTCCATTCACAGTTTCAGGTCAGATTTCAGCCCGTATTTTGGGCTGATTTTGGACCTGAAACTGATGAAAAGACGCACAGGGCTCCCGTGCAATTTGCACTGGAGCCGATCCGGAGATGTGTGAACCAGCGCCATAGAGAGCCAGTCACAATCTCCTGCTATGCAAATTGGATCAGGATCTAGGTATATCTAACCAACCAAGAAATTGCATATAAGAGACGTTTCTAGTTGGATTTATATGCCATCTATTGTGTGGACTGTCCTGGAGGTGGAAGTGTTAGGGGTTGCAGGGTATTGAGGTACAGGGGGCACGGCGCCATGTTCAGGGTGGCGTCACATGCAGACTATATCCTCAGTGCAGCGCCGGCATTGCGTGCCAGGGTTCCATCCATCGCTTGGATGACCGTAGCAGCTGCTGTGGTGGTAGTAGGAGCTGACCTGCGGTCGCCGCTCTGTGTGCCCTCGCTCAGCGGGGTAATGTGTCGCTTCCTGCACCACAGATGTACGCCGACACGCCAGATCCAACACCAGCACCCCGGGATGTGATTTTCAGAGTGACGCAGCCCCCACCCCCCCTCCGTCCTCTGTCACTGACCACGGTATGAGGAGCGTCTGTGCCCTGCCTGCGGCATTGGGCTGCTTCTGTCACCGCCACGTACCTAATACACTGCGACACGTCCATGATACAGTGTGGGGCACCCTGCAGCCAGAAGCACCCAGCCGTCCACTTAACCCCTCAGCTGCCAGCTGCCACAGATGCTCTGCGATGGTCGGGGGTCCTGGCAGCGGTCTGTAGACACTTCTACAGTAACAGGAGGCGTTGGGGCCTCTCTATCATTCTCTGAATGGGCCAGAACCAAGGGTGATGGGCACCCACCATGTATTTTTTTTATTTTTTGTCAGTTGTGCTGGAAAAAGCAGACTATGGCCAACGAGTCCCTACCTAATCTTTTTTACTGCATCCCCCATCCCCCCAACTAAACCTGCCAGAACACCCCACCCAACGCTACATGCAAATGATATCATTAATATTATAAATAAGCTGGCATTATAGAAACTAGGGACACGCTAATTAATGAGGTGGGGGGGGATTCCTTATCTGTGCGTGCAGAGATCTCCCTGGGACCTCTGAGCCAGGGGGGGCCACGGCTCTGCACTGAGAGATAGGATTGTCTCTGAAATCTTGGGTGAAAGGTCACCATGTGCATTAATGTCATCTAACCGCCGCACTGCTGAGTAGACAGTGCCCTGATCTCTGTCTTCTGCCCCAGAGGGTGTAGAGAATACCGGCATGAGGCTGGGGGTATAGTCCGACAGACTGTCAGTGCACACTGCGTCCTGTGCCGACGGGGAGAGGGTTAACGTCGCAGTCTGTTTGGATTCTAATTGCCTGTAACACTCCCGGCCCATATCGCAGGCTGGACACCTTCTCCGGAGACATCAATCACCAGCAGCTGTCATCCAGGACCTTGTGCTGTCCTCCTCCCCGAAGACAGAAAAAAGACTGGAGACTACACAATGTCTACCACCAGGGGGCGCTGCTGAAACTGCATACTGACCTCTGCTAACAAACCCCAAGCACCACAGCTACATTATACCACCAAACCAGGGGGCGCTGCCACAGCCGCATCCTACCCCCACAGCAGGGGGGCGCTGCCACAGCTGCATCCTACCCCCACAGCAGGGGGCACTACCACAGCCGCATCCTACCCCCACACCAGGGGGCACTACCACAGCCGCATCCTACCCCAACACCAGGGGGCACTACCACAGCCGCATCCTACCCCAACACCAGGGGGCACTACCACAGCCGCATCCTACCCCAACACCAGGGGGCACTACCACAGCCGCATCCTACCCCAACACCAGGGGGCACTACCACAATAACATCCTACCCCAACACCAGGGGGCACTACCACAATAACATCCTACCCCAACACCAGGGGGCACTACCACAATAACATCCTACCCCAACACCATGAGGAATTACCAGTTATATCCAACCCCAACATCAGGAGGCACTACCACTGCTACCTCTTACCCCATCACCAAGGGGAAGTACCACAATAACATCCTACCCCAACACCAGGGGGCACTACTATAACAGCAGCCTACTCCACCACCAGGGGACAATACCACAGCTACCTCTTACCCCAACACCAAGGTTAATTACCACAGCCACCTCCTACCCCAACACCAAGGTAAATTACCACAGCCACCTCCTACCCCAACACCAAGGTAAATTACCACAGCCACCTCCTACCCCAACACCAAGGTAAATTACCACAGCCACCTCCTACCCCAACACCAAGGTAAATTACCACAGCCATCTCCTACCCCAACACCAAGGTGAATTACCACAGCCACCTCCTACCCCTAAACCAAGGTGAATTACCACAGCCACCTCCTACCCCAACACCAAGGTGAATTACCACAGCTACCTCCTACCCCAACACCAAGGTGAATTACCACAGCCACCTCCTACCCCAACACCAAGGTGAATTACCACAGCTACCTCCTACCCCAATACCAAGATGAATTACCACAGCTACCTCCTACCCCAATACCAGGGGGTACTACCAATACTACATCCTACCCAAACACTAGGGGGCACTACCACAGCTATATCCTACCCTAAAACCAGGGGGCACTACCAATACTACATCCTACCCCAACACCAGGGGGCAATACCACAGCTAGATCCTACCCCAACACAAGGGGGCACTGCCACAGCTACATGTGACCCCAAAACTAGGGGGCATTGCCATAGCTACATCCTACCTCAACAGAAAGCACTGTAACACCTACATTCTATCCTAACACCAGTGGCACTGCCACAGCCACATCCTACCAAAACACCAGGGGGCAGTGGAACAACAAAATCCAATCCCAAAGCTACCCCCCCCCCCCCCAAGATCATGGGCTAAAACATTGAAAACCTATACTACCCCAACACTATGAGACACTACCACACCTACATCCTACCCCAATACCAGGTGGCCCTGCCAAAGCTACAGTTCACACCAAGGGGCACTGCCACAACAATATCCTACCCCTACACTAATTATGTTACAACAACTACATCATTCCCCAACACCAGAGAAAGTTACCATACCTATATCTCACTCCAACACCAGGGGTACTACCAAGGCTACATTCTACCTCAATACCAAGAGGGGGTGCTACAACCCCTACATCCTACGCCAACATCAATGGTACTGGCACATCTACTGTACACCCCCCCCCCCCCAACACCAGAGGACGCTAAAACATGTACATCCAACCGCAACATCAGAGGGACTGCCACACCTACCCCAACAACAGGAGGACTGCAACACCTACCCCAACAGGGGGACTGCTGCAACACCTACATCCTACTCCAACAACAGGGGGACTACAACACCTACATCCTACCCCAACAACAGGGGGACTGCAACACCTACATCCTACCCCACCAACAGGGGGATTGCAACACCTACATCCTACCCCACCAACAGGGGGATTGCAACACCTACCCCACCAACAGGGGGATTGCAACACCCCCCCCACCAACAGGGGGATTGCAACACCTACCCCACCAACAGGGGGATTGCAACACCTACCCCACCAACAGGGGGATTGTAACACCTACACCACCAACAGGGGGGCTGCAACACCTACATCCTACCCTAACAGGGGGGACTACAGCACCTACATCCTACCCCAACACCAGGGGGGACTACAACACCTACATCCTACTCCAACGGGGGACTGCAGCCCCTACATCCTACCCCAACAACAGGGTGACTGCAACCCCTACATCCTACCCCAACAACAGGGTGACTGCAACCCCTACATCCTACCCCAACAACAGGGGGACTGCAACCCCTACATCCTACCCCAACAACAGGGGGACTGCAACCCCTATATCCTACCCCAACAACAGGGGAACTGCAACACCTACATCCTACCCCAACGGGGGACTGCAAGAGCAGTTGCTCCAGAGCTTAGTAACTGAGGAAAAGTTCTGCTGACTTCCATAATCCAATCAAGTGCAAGCAGAAATTTGTTTTTGTTTTTTGTTTGTTTTTTAATCTTCCTATCATGCGATTCGGTATTCTTTGCAAAGTGAAGCTTTACCTCATTTGCTAAGCTCTGGAGCAACTGCACTTTCCAAAGTGCACAATCTATTTGTCTTTAGTAAATCAACCCTATACCATTGCTCATCTACCTTCTGTATCCTTGTGATTGATGGAAACCCAGATTGAATAAAATTTAGGCTCCATGCACAGTGTTTTTTATTTTTTTATTTTTTTAAGCTCCTAGAAGCCATTATGAACATTAGTTTCTGCTCCTAAAAGCCAATAGTGCACACTGTTTTATGCTAAAAGCTTCAGCGTTTAGGAGCAGACTTTTTTTTTTGGTAGAGTTTTTTGCGTTTTCCTGGCAGGAAAAAAAAAAACACACACACACTAAATGCTCCTAAAAGCTTTTTTTTCTTCATCTATTGAAAAAAACGCTACTAAACCACCAACGCTCCTAAAAGCTACTAAAACGCTACTACAAGCCAGCACAAAATAAATAAAAGAAAAATTCCTTGTGCTTTTTTTTATTCAAAAAATGCATTATTGCTTGCACACAATTGGATGATGGAAGTCAGCAGAGCTTCCTCTCACTTACAAAGCTCTGGAGCAAATGCAGTGTCTATTTGCCTTTAGTAAATCAACCTCCGACCGTTTTCACCCTATGGCAGGAAGTGTCCGAACGAGGACCCCTCATGGCAGGATCACAAGGGATTATTTAAAAAGGAACTACAAATTGACTTCTATTACGTTGAGCCCAAATTCAAGTTGTAATCCAAAGTGACACAAATATTTAATATCTGAATGCGGTCAGACTGGGTGTGTCCCCGACAACATCTGCTGGTCCATCGCCGCGTATCAAAAGACGAGGAATCAATCGCTAAAACAATGGAGCAGAAATGAGCCATTGAGAGGGGGGCGCTCAGGTGACAAGAACTGAACAATGACATAAAATCCAATACCCTGAAGCCCAGCGTCCTTCCCAAGGCGACGACCCGTCACTAATCCACGGCACGCGCCCACGCGCAATCAGCCCCGCCACAAAAGGGTTAAAAATCCATTAAATAAGCGTCAAACTGGAAGGCAGAGATAAGAGCAGAAATGAGAGATAAATGGAGGAGAAAGGAGGGAGGGCGGGCGCAGGGGAGAAAAGAAAATCCAGTGAAATAAATCAGGACGATAACAGTCGAGAGGCATTTATCGCAGATGTGACACAGACCAGCCAGAAAGAAAAAAGGGGGGGGGGGGGGTGTCGCAATTCCAGCTGAGTCTCCCACCCTCTGAAGTGGGATCATCCTTCCGATCAGACCCAGATCCGTGTCTTCCGGGAAAAATGGACATTTATTTACACAAGGGAAGGAAATTTCGGCAATACTAAAGAAATGGAAAAGTGCTGAAACCCCAGAATTGTCTTATCTGTGTAATTATCCAATGGTGTCACAATGGGGGTTGGATTGGGTCCCCCCCCCCCCAAAAAAACATTTCCACCATTTTCTTTTGTTGGTAATCGAATTGTATGAATCCGGGATCAGAGCGTCAAGCCGTGATATACAGCGCCTTGAAAAAGTATTCATACCCCTTGAAATGTTCCACATTTGTCATGTTACAACCAAAAAAACGTAAATGTATCTTATTGGGATTTTATGTGATAGACCAACACAAAGTGGCACAGAATTGTGAAGTGGAAGGAAAATGATAAATGTTTTTCAAAATTCTTTGCAAATAAGGACAACTATTAGATTTGCTCTCCACAAATCTGACCTTTATGGAGGAGTAGCAACAAGAAAGCTATTGTCGAAAGAAAGTTAAACGAAGTCCCGTTTGCAGTTTGCGAAAAGCCAGGTGGGACAGATAAGACCCAAACTGAACATTTTTAGCCTAAAAGCAAAATGCTATGTGTAGCAGAAAACCAACACTGCACATCACCCTGAACACACCATCCCTACTGTGAAACATGGTGGTGGCAGCATCATTTTGTGGGGATTCTTTTCTTCAGCAGGGACAGGGAAGATGGTCAGAGTTGATGGGAAGATGGATGGAGCCAAATACAGGACAATCTTAGAAGAAAACCTGTTACAGTCTACAAAAGACTTGAGACTGGGGCGGAGGTTCACCTTCCAGTAGGACAATGACCCTAAACATACAGCCAGAGATACAATGGAATGGTTTAGATCAAAGCATATTCATGTGTTAGAATGGCCCAGTCCAGACATAAATCCAATTGATAATCTGTGGCAATACTTGAAAATTGCTGTTCACAGACACTCTCCATCCAATCTGACAGAGCTTGAGCTATTTTGCAAAGAATGGGCAAAAATGTCACTCTCTAGATGTGCAAACCTGGTAGAGACATCCCCAAAAAGACTTGCAGCTGTAATTTGAGTGAAAGGCGGTTCTACAAAGTATTGACTCAGGGGGGCGCCATACAAACATACCCCACACTTTTCACATATTTGTAAAAAAAATTGAAAAACCATTTATCATTTTCCTTCCACTTCTCAATTATGTGCCATTTTGTGTCGGTCTATCACATAAAATCCCAATAAAATACGTTTTTGGTTGTAACATGACAAAAGTAATAAAGGGGTATGAATACTTTTTCAATGCATTAATAGTCCAGATACAAGTTTATTCCAATGTAGGATCAAATCGAAGGCGTTAAACTAGCCAATGCGTTTCAGGGGCCGGAAATCATCCCCTTCATCGGGTTTTGAGGATGGGCAACAATGTATACAGACCTGACTGAAGAATACAATGTATATGCTATTTTCAGCCAATGATTAACCCCTTATCGCCCACATAAGACATATGTGCGGTGTCAAAGGGTGGGCTTTACTGCAAATGTACGCGTTCATGGGTGACTAAGGCTTCTGTGCTGAGAGCGCACTCACTACTCACTTCTAGTCCAACGACCGAGTAATGATGATCAGGAGCCAGTGGGACCAGCAGGGCCGGGTTCCAACCATACAAGCACTGTGACAACCAATCCCAGTGGTCGTCAGTCCTGTCCTGCCCCCTGAGCTTAATAACCCAGTTAAAGCGATGCCATGGCACGGCAGGAGCAGGACATTGTTCGTCAATCTAGACCAGCTGTTCACGAACACTGAAGGTGACTCAATAAAACATTTACGACACTTTTCTGGCGGTATGGTCCCCGTACAGCACCTAATTCAACAGTTTCTAATAGCCCCTGTACACATGGTCGGAAATTCTGACGGAAAAGGTCCAATCGGACCATTTTGTCGGATAATCCGACCGTTTGTAGGCTACATCGGACTTTTTCCGTCGGAATGTCCGACCAACAAAGTTTGAGAGCTAGATATAAAAATTTTCCGACAACATGATCCGATCGTTTGGAGAGAATTCCGATCGGACAAAGTACCACGCACGCTCAGATCAAATTTCGAGACCAAAGCTATTGGCTACTAGCCGCACCGTAGTCCCGTCACAACAAACGAACGTCATCACGTTCCGAACGATCGGATTTTCCAACAACTTTGTCCGACTGTGTGTATGCAACACCAGTTTCGGACAAAATCCGTCAGAAAAAATCCGACGGATTTTGTTGTCGGAATGTCCGACCGTGTGTACAAGGCCTAAGAGTTCCGCAACGTGCATCAGATTCACGTAGCTTTAAATTGGGCCATTTTAAAGTGGAACTACACTGCATCTGAGCACCACAAATCAAAAACGTTATTTAATTTTTAATATGCAAAGCAAACCCTCCCATCCATCCATGTCTACGTGGCTTATTTTGCCCAAGAAATCACTTTGAAAACCATTTTCCTAGCATTTCTGGCCATCTTAAGTAAGAGCAGATGATTCATTCATTTCCTGGAATCCATCTGCCCTTAACTTAGGCAGAAGGTTGTGCTTAGCTAAGAAAGCCCCTCCTCCCCTGCTGAAGACAACCTTCTGGGATGTAGAACATCATTTGCCTAGGCAAGGAAACCAGGAAGTGAGTGAAGAAATGTAAAAACAAAAAAAGTTTCAAGCAACTAAATATAATATACTTTCCTATCCACTTACTAATGCTAGAATTATGAGGATTAAAATAGCCATTGTTGACAGAGCGTGAAGTTCCAATTTAAGAATCTGTTGCTATGACTGCAACAAATTCCAATAAAAAAATCCCACCAGTTCTCAGATTAGGAAACTGGTGGTATATAAGACCAGCTCTGAGTTGGGTTGGCATGCTGAGGAACCTCGGTGTGCAGGGTTGGGTACATCATGTCATGAACGCACCATCTTACCGCCTAGGGATCATGGATTGCAAGAACGCTTAGCAGCCGCTGTGTCCTAGTGACCAGTAAATCATCCTTGGTTCTATTCAGCTGCCTGACAGGAGATTCCCCACCCAGTGGCAAATGGGCGAACAAGGGCTTACGTCAATCTCCAAATAAGGCAATGGCCGTATTTGGTCAATGATGGGAGTCTCCCAGCCGGCAGCTGGATAGGGACAAAGATGCCACATTGGTAATTAGGACAGTGTTTTAGCATCCCCATTCATGCGCCACCCATGAGATTCCCAAGCTGACAGCTGAATCTAAAAAATAGGGGCCAGAAGGCTGACTAACATCATTACCCAAATAGGCCAGATTTGGTCAATGACGGGCAGCCGAATGGAGCCAGAGACGTGTCATTGGTTGCTAGGATGCTGTCGGCTACACAGCCGACAGGGTCTTAGCAACCAATGATGTTGTGCAGCCGAGAGCATCACAGCAACCAGGGATGCTGTACACTATGAAAGAAGTGCCACCCTCCATGCAAAAACCAATGTACCCGTTTCCAAAGATCTCATGTATTTTTCATAGACATTTACACTTGTGCTGAGTACAATGTGACTCTAAATAGGGTCTCTGACACCGGGGGCTTGATTTACTGAAGGTAAATAGACTGTGCACTTTGCAAAGTGCAGTTGTTCCAGAGCTTAGTAAATGAGGTAAAAGGTTCACTTTGCAAAGAATACCCAATCGTGTGCAAGGAAAAAAAAACACATTTTTGCTTGCACGTGATTGGATGATGGAAGTCAGCAGAGCTTCTGCTCTGGAGCAACTGCATTTGCAAAGTGCACAGATGATTTGCCTTTCGTAAATCAATCCCTATAAATTCCAGGGATTGCCTTTCAATATGAAACTGATCAAAGTACCATAGACATTGCATTCGTTACTTAGTCCACTTGGTATATATGGTTTCCAATCCTTAACCTCCCTGGCGGTATGATTATTTAGGTGCTGAAAGCGGTAAAATTATTTTGCATGGAAATTTGGCGTTTTATATTGTAGGCCTGCAATTCTTAGAAATAATTCACTCTAATCTGTCCAAACCAGAGTCTAATAGACATCCCAGGTATGATACAATTTGAAATATGAAATCATAAATTATTATGAATATATATTTTTGTTATATTTTTTTTTAAATAACTATAAATAAATTATAACAAATAGTAATATAATAAAAATTATTCAATAATGTAATCAAATCAAAAACACTGAAATATGCTGAGTTGCAGGATTGTTGCTGTCATTACTTTTGTTGATGAATTTCCCCACGTATTACTATCGATCAATTCTGCGACTGATTCCAATTTATTATCGCTGTTTTCTAGCTGGCCTATAACCACTTTTGGTTGCTATGGACAATCTCCAGTTTCCTGGCATAAAGAACAGTATTTATAATCTAAAACTGTATGAAGGACACTGGACAAACCACTAGGGACAAAGGGGATGTGTGATTATTTGATACAGTACTGTAATCTATAAGATTATAGTATACGGTATCTATACTGTGTATTTTACTTTTTGAATTTGGCGCCGAACTCTGTCCCCATGCGTCGCAGCGCTCGCAGGGAACGGAGCCCGGCACTGTGACAGATCGAGCGGAGGACGGCTCGCAGATCACAGCGGGGGGACATCGCTGGATCCAGGGGACAAAGTAAGTAAACCTCTCCATGGATCCAGCGATGCGGTCCCTAGTCTGGCTCGGGAATACCGCTTATGGTATTTAAATCTTACCCCGAGCCAGACTCAGGAATACCGCCAGGGAGGCTACATGAGTTGTAAAGGCAGAAGGTGCATTCTATGCATTAAAAAGCCTGTTGTGTGTAGCAGCCCCTTCAGCCCTCCTAAAACTTACCAGAGCCCCCTCTCTATCCAGCGATGTCCACGAGTGCCTCAGCAGTCCGGGACTCTCCTGATTGGCTGAGACACAGCAGTGGCGCTATTGGCTCCTGCAGCTATCAAAGTCAGATAGCTAAATCAGGAGAGAGGGGGGCAGGGCCGACCGGCAGCTCCGTGTCTGAATGGACAAATGGAGCTACAGCTCAGCTCAGGTGCCCCCATAGCAAGCTGCTTGCTGTGGGGGCACTCGACAGGAAGGAGGGGCCAGGCGAGCCAACAAGGGAACTGAGAAGAGGAGGATCTGGGCTGCTCTGTGTAAAACCAACTGCACAGAGGAGGCAAGTATAACATGTTTGTTATTTTTTTTTGTTTTGTTTTTTAAAACACAAGACTTTACGAGCTTCCATTTGAGGCTTTTCCACAGATCCCCTTTCTTTGCATATAAAAAAAAAAAAAAAAAAGGATTATTTAAATTTTTAATAAAAAAAAAGAAAGTTATAATCCCGTTTAGTAAATCTGCCGTGATGGGATTGTATTGCTGAGACAGTATTTTAATTAGCTTACAAATGGCAACAAAGTATCACCACAAATGAATTTTTATATGATGGCAACTGTGCACGTGGGGAACTTATACTGTCCGTACACAACCAGATATCCCTAGATGTCAGTGTTGGAGGAGAGCAGCCCATCCTGGGGCGGGGTGCAACCCTCATGCAGCCATTTCTTATTTATTTTTTTTACACTTATTTGAAAATTTAGGTCTTCCCAATGAAATGGTTACACAAAGGAACGGCCACATAATGATTGGGCTGTGCAATGAAAGGGTCTCACAAAAAAAAGGGCTGCTCAATCAAAAGAGTCAAACAATGAAAGCGCTACATGATAATAGGGCTGCACAATGATAGGGGGTGGAGGGTGCACAGTGAAAAGGGTGCACAGTGAAAAGGGTGCACAGTGAAAGGGGTTGTGCCGTGAAAGGGAGTTCACTAAGGGCTGGACGATGAAAGGGTTACGCAATGAAAGGGAGTTCACAATGAAAGGGTTAAACAATGAGAGAATTGCACAATGAAAAGGGTCGCACAAGGGGAGCTTAACAATAAAATGGGTCACGCAGTGATAGGGTTGCACAATGAAAAAGGAGTACACCAAGTGCTGTACAATGAAAGGGTCGCACACTGAAGGGGTCATGCAATGACAGGGAGCTCACAATGAAAGGGCTTAACAATGAGAGGGTTGCACAACGAAAAAGGGTCACACAAAGAAGGGGTTGCACTTGCACAGTGATAGGGGTGCACAGTAAAAGGGATGGACAGAGAAAGGGAGTTCACAAGGAAAAAGGCTAAACAATGAGAGGGTCGCACAAGGACAGGATTGCAGAATGAAGGGGTTGCACAGTGATTGGGGTGCATAGTGAAAGGGTTGCACAATGAAAGGGCTGGACAATGAAAGAGTCGCACACTGAAGGGGTCACGCAAGAGAGTTCACAATGAAAAAAAAAAAAAAAACAATGAGAGGGTTGCACAATGAAAAGGGTTGCACAATGAAAGGGGATACCAGTGATATGGCTACACAGAGAAAAATGTTGCACAATGAAGGAGTTGCACAGAGAAAGGGTCACACAATAAAGGGGGGCGCACAATAAAAAGGGAGTGCACTAAGGGCATGACAATCAAAGGTTCACACATGATAGGGTTCACAATGATAGGGTTAAACAATGAGGGTTGCACAATGAAAAGGGTCGCACAATTATAGGGGTGCACAGTGGAGTCGTACAATGAAATGTCAACAATGAGAAGGTAGCTCAATGAGGATTGCACAATGAAAGGGAGTTCACAATGTGAGGGCTGCACAATGAAAGGGTTCCACAATAAAGTGGCCACACCCATTTTCTATACTAAAGGAAAAATAAATCACATAAGACCCTCAGCATGCTGGACTCCGCAACCTACAGCCCCCCCCCCCCCCCCGTACATATCACTACTTTTCGTATGGCTGCACTACCTCGGATCAGTCACGAGTGCGGAAATCATACAATAAAAATAAAATCAGCAAAGCTAAATGACTGAGGAGGCGATCACGGCTCGCCAAATGTGACAATCTGAGTGCTGCAGGCAAAAACGCAGAGAACCGGATCCACCAATAGAACCCAAAATAAAATAAAAATACGCAAAAACAGCATCGCTCAGGGAAGCGCGTGTCAGCAATCACACTAAACAAGCATTTCACACTGAGAAACATCTGTGACGTCAGTGTCGGCGTTCTCCCGCGGTGCTGGAAATTACAGCGATATTCATATTCAGGACCAACAAAAGAACAGAACAGATCCGGCACCCAACAAGAGGAGGGAAGGCCAAGAAAAAACTTCCGCTGGCACAACAAGAACCGAGTTCAATATTTATCTGGACGTGGAGGAGAGGTAAAGACCATATGGAAACATGGAAGAGTGACGGCGATCCACCGAGTCTGCCAAACTTTATTCGATTTTTTTGTTGTTTGAATATATATCTGTTTGTTTCAATCATGTTTAAATTCACTTAAATATGGCCGTCTACTGTTGGAAGTCTGTTCCAAGGATCAACTACTCTTTCGGTAAATAATACTTTCTAAGGTTCGTTTTAAACTTTCCTCCAGAAGGTTCATGAGGTCGTGTTCCCATGTTCTTGATTTTCATACTGAAAATCCGACCCCCCTGAACCTTAGTCACCCCCTTCATGTATTTAAAGGATTCAGTCACGTCCCCGCTTTCTCTTCCTTCCTCCAGACTGTACATATTAAGTTCCTGAAGTTTATCCTGATATGTTTTATACATCAGAACGTTCACCATTTTTGTCTCTGGACTCGTTCTATCTCATCAATACCTTTATGTAAGAGGTCTCCAGAGCTGGACACCATTCTAAATGAGGTCTGACTAAAGATCTATATAGGGGAATCCAGACCTCCTTCCTCCTGCTGGAGATCCTTCTAGTGAGAACTAAAGACCTCTATAGAGGGATCAGGACCTCCTCCCTCCTCCTCTTGTGATATAAAGACCTATATAGAGGGATCAGGACCTCCTTCCTCCTCCTCTAGTAATATAAAGACCTATATAGAGGGATCAGGACCTCCTTCCTCCTCCTCTAGTAATATAAAGACCTATATAGAGGGATCAGGACCTCCTTCCTCCTCCTCTAGTAATATAAAGACCTATATAGAGGGATCAGGACCTCCTCCCTCCTCCTCTAGTAATATAAAGACCTATATAGAGGGATCAGGACCTCCTCCCTCCTCCTCTTGTGATATAAAGACCTATATAGAGGGATCAGGACCTCCTTCCTCCTCCTCTAGTAATATAAAGACCTATATAGAGGGATCAGAACTTCCTTCTGTTGGTAATTTCTCTAGTGATATAAAGATCTATATAGAATAATTTCCTCCACCTTCCTCCTGGTGGTGATCCCTCTAGCATTTGCGGCTTATGCGCAATTTTTTTTTTGTGGGGGGGGTGGGGTGCAAACAAACCGAAAAATTCTGAAAAAACATCAATTGCAACCACTGTGCCGTTAAATGCAGCCACTGTGCCCCACAAAATGCAGCCACTGTGCCCATCATTTGCCACTACTGTGTCCCAAACGCAGCCACTGTGCCATATCAAATACTGCCAGTGTACCCCACCGTCAGCTGCACTTACCTGTCTCGGAGGGACAGCTCCCCGAGGTCTTCTCTTCCTGTCCTCTGCTATGATTGGATGCCTGGCGTCCAATCACAGTGCCTGTTTCAGCCAATCAGGTGACGGGTAACAGATCCAAGCACCTGACTGCATTTCTAACACACAGCTGAGTGACCTGCGAGCGCCCAGAATAACGCTTGCAGGTCACCTTTTTTGACGCTTATTAAAACCGGCGGCCATAGATAAATTCATGCAATGCATGAATCTATTGGTGCTGGGGGGGGGGGGGGTGGCAGGATAGAGGGGGCGGCGCCCCTGCACCCTTATGGACGCCGCACCACCCTCTAGTGATATAAAGATCTATATAGAGGAATCAGGATCACCTTTGTATCACTAGAGGGATCTCCAGAAGGAGGAAGAGCTATATAGAAGAATCAGGACCTCCTTCCTCCTTCTAGAGATCCCTCTAGTGATATAAAGATCTATATAGAAGAATTTGGACCTCCTTCCTTCTGCTGGTGACCCCTCTAGTGATGCACCCTGGAAATCTGTTTACTTTGCCCATTGCCATTTTTCAACTGTCCGAAACAAAAAACTATTACACACCTTGTGTCAGCAGCAAAAATAAATATACCTTTACCCACTTGGTCATACCATACCCACCAAACCTTAACTTACCCAGTAAGGCAAGGTGTGTCTTAGCGGTAAGGTTTTGCGGGTACGTTATATCTTAGTGGGTGAGGTTCGGTGGGTATGGTATTTCCAAGCGAGTAAGGTAAGGTTTGGTGGGCAACGTATTTTTTAGTGGGTAAGGTAAGGTTTGGTTGGCATTGTATGTCTTAGTGGGTAAAGTAAAGTTTGGTGGGTGAAGGTATGATGGGCAAGGCATGTTTTAGTGGGTAATGTAAGGTATGATGGGTAAGGTTTGCTTTAGTGGGTAAGGTAAGATTTGGTGAGTAAGGTAAGGTTTTACGGACAAGGTATATTTGAGTGGCTATGGTAAGGTATCTCCAAGTGGGTAAGGTAGTGTTTGGTGGGTTAGATACTGTATGCCTTGGTGGATACGATTTGATAGGCAAGATATGTCTCAGCGGTAAGGTTTAGTGGGCAAGTTATGTCTATTAAATATTACCTGCCAAGACATACAGGACCTAACCCACCAAACCTCCTTACCCACTTAAGACTTACCTTGCCTACCAAACCTTAACTTACCTACTAAAACATATCTTGTCCATCAAACCTTACCGTACCCACCAAGTCATACCTTACCCACCAAACTTTGTCATATCACCTACAGATTAAATAGAAGAATCCCTAGGACAGAGCCTTGTGGTATACCCACCATTGACTGATCTAAACCCCCGTCTACAACCACCAAGGGTCTGCACAACTTAACTCTGAGCTCCTGTAAATATTGTATGTACACTGATCTTCATATCTACCTGTACGGATTGGTAGGAAACACTTTGCAATTTGTGTATTTTATAATTTTTTGTAATTAATTTCATTTTTTTTTTTATGTACAAAATAAAATCAAATGTGGATAAAGAGAACATTAAAAGGTGTCCATGTCATCTGCACATCCCTGAGTTTTGAGCTTCCTATAGCTGTGTGTGATTTAAAATGTATTTGTTATTTTAAACCAAGAAATGTGCTACAACAGCAAAAGGAATAAAGCAGCAGCTCTTGAGCCAAGTGAAATCCAACGTACTGTATACACGGTACACAAAGCAGGAAGTGTACTGCACCAATAATACACTACAATAAAGTGGGTCCAAACCTTACTACAAATAAAGTCCATAAATGTTCTCTGATATTTGGCTTTGTACATACAGTATCTGTATTTTTGTATTTGGAATGGAATCTAATATTTATGGCCATTAGTCAAAATACTATATAAAAAAAATAATTATATATATATATATATATATATATTTTTTTTTTTTTTTTTTTTTTTTTTTTATTTACTATGTATATAATATTTATATAGTACTTAAAAAAATATTTATGGCTACTAGGCAAGATCAATGGCTGCCCACCATCTTTACTTTCACAAGAATAACCAGACAGGAAGTAGCCTGTGTGTAGGGGAATGTCACCCCCCCCCCACCCCCACCCCCTCCTTTCCACTTTTGTTGGGAAAAAAACAAAACAAAAAAACATTCCCCTCTGGGTGATCAATCCACATTGCAGGGATTGTAACAATTTCTTTTTTTGCAGACTCCTACATTTTGTTATTCTGAACAAATAGCCGTTTCTCTGTATCCATGTGCAAAATGAAAGTGAAATGGAGTGATTATATAATCAGCTGCTGCACCTGCAGGGCTCTGAGGAAAGTAATATAAATATAAATCCCTCTAGTAATATAAAGATCTATATAGAGGAATCAGGACCTCCTTCCTCCAGCTGGTGATCCCTCTAGTGATATAAAGATCCAAATAGAGGAATCAGAACCTCCTTCTTCCTGGTGGTGATCCTGTAGATGTGATTTCCCTTTGGGAGTATTTCACCAAAATGGCATTTTGTTGCAGGGGATGCCCAAAATCTGACTTGCAGACTTCTGGGGAAAACCAGTAAGCCAATCACACAAGCAGGAAATTACATTTCTGGGTGCGTTCTGTACACCATCTGAATATAGAACACCTCCAGGTATGCTAGAAAATGACAGCGCTGGAGATTAAAAAAGGAAAAGTAAATTTGCAAGAACATTTTGTTTATGAACAGTCAATTATAATATTACTTGTGAACTTTTTTAAATTTGCTTTTTTTTTCCCCCCACAAAAGTAGAGTTACCCTTTAAAAATAGTGCAATGTGATGTAGAGAAGTGCAAAACGTGTCAGTAAACATTAAAATAAATACATTATTATTATTACTATTGTCCTTAAAAGACACTTAATACTATTGTTATTAATAGACACATAAAACAGATTTATTCAATAATCTTATTGCTATATTAAACAAATCATAATAAAAAATAAAAAAATAAATATTAACAAATTATTATACATAATACTATAATATTATCCATAATCATGGCTATTATTATCAATAATAAAAATAATTCATTGCATCACTGATCATTATTATTGCCAATATTCTTTTCTTTTTATTGTTACCATTTATTCACTATTTTTATTATTCTATTATTATAAATAAACAATTATAAATACTAAATAAATCCCTTGTCTTACCCTAGAATTTAGCCCAGATTATGTGATATCAATGCATCTAGTACAATTTATAAGAATTAATAAAACACCTGATCTTTTTCTGCCATTGTCCATTTACGTTTTTAATCATTTAATAATCACAAGTATGTAGTCTGAAGGACAAATAAGAACTTTGTATCTCACATTTCGCATTTTCCTTTAGATTGCAAGCTCCTACGTCACGAACCCTTTTGGCTTTACATAACAAGTTGATTCTCCTAATTATTTTTGCCAGACTGTAGGACGCGGTGGAATATACTGGCGACAGACATGTAGGGCGTGACAGTGGCATAAATAAACAGAATGCCATTTATTAATTTTTTTTTTCTATTATTTTTTTCATCACGAAAAAAATAAAATTAAAAAAAGACAAATTCCCCCCTCGTTGCGGCGTACACAGAGCCGCGTCGTCCCACCAGCCTCCGTCTATAAAGAATAGCTCTCCTCTCCCGCCAGCATTGTTCTGACTGTTTAGCATCATTATTGGTGTCAAATGAAACGACCTCTGTCACAAGCAAGCCCGGCGCACCGTACCAGGGGGGAGCTGCGAGAAAAATGGCACCAATTGGCGTCTTTAAAATAAAAAAATAAAAAAAGGAGAGTCAGGAGTAAATTACCCAGCCTGAAAGAGAGCAATAATTAGCCTTGAGTAGCTTATTAAAAAGAGGTCACAGGGCAAGGAGCCATCTGGGATGTGCGTTCACCATGATTGTTTTTACACGGGGTGCGCACAAACACACACGCGCACACACACACACACACGGGCGGGCGGGATTGGGATTTCATGTCTATGCACCTGCCCAGCTCACTTGGGAGCCCTTAACCCCTTCACTGCTGGGAGGCCTCCATTGTCGCTGTGTACCGCTATGCGTTTTCTTCCATTTATTCTTTTTCTTCTATTTTGCGCCTGCTCTGAAATATATTCTGAGGACGGAGCAGGAATAAGCGAGCCGCAGGCACGGGATGGCGTTGGACGTATCGGTCAGGAACACACTACTACTGTATAGCACCCCCTTCTCCCCCGTGTAAGGCTTTACGTTTTAGGCTTATTTTACACCTGAGCATTTCGTAAACATGCTTGAAATTGAGCGCTTTTGCATGCGTTTTAGAAACGCACACAAAACGATTGTTGCGTTTGGGCTGCCAATGATTGCTAATAGCACCCCAAATGCAGCAGATTTTTTTTTGTGTAGAAATACTTGCAAAAAAAAAGTGTCAAAAATGGGTAGTAAAAAAAAAATGAAATAAAATAAATAAGCGCAAAATTGAAAATATGAAGAAAAAATAAAAAAATAAAAAGCTGCATGAGCAACTTTGCCATGTTTGTCGCAGGTAGGGCAGCCTATTGAAATTAATGGGCTCCCCCTTGCACATAGCGTGAAAATGTGCAAAAAAATAAATAAATAAATAAATAAAAAAAACGCACAACTCAATCTGCCTTAGGTTGAATGGGTGAATGGAGCCTCATTTTAATACACATTTCTGCATGCATTGGTAGCAGACATGTTTTATCGCTCAGAAAAACTTGCAACAAAACGCGTCAAAATTTGCTGTAAAGAACACGCAAAAGCTGCGTTAGCCATTTTGCCATGTCTGTCGCATGGGAGGGCAGTCCCTTGAAATGAATGGACTGCAGAATGTGCGTAGTATGAGAGCGCTCACGACTCCCGCAAGCGCGCAGCGATTTTGCGCACATTTTCTAACCGCCTAGGCGATTTGAATCTCAGGAGGGGAAATCGCCGCGATTCTGCCCGGAATTCCAAATCGCGGCAAAATGTGGGGCACGTTTGCGATGCCATTAATGCTTCTTAATGGCATCCCAATCGCGTGTGCGGTTTTCCCGCCCGATAAATCGTGCTGAAATCATGGCAAATGACAACGTGTGAAGCTTGATGCTCAAAAAAGGACCAGGAGTTTCTTTGGGGCGACAGCGTCACATGTTGCGATTGGCTGCGACTGCAGTACAATCTATTGCGCGACAACCGCACCGCGGTATATTATAATACAGGATTTATATAGCACCAATGTATTTTTTTTTTTTTTTCGTGCAGCACTTTACAAAGTAGAGGGAGGACATAAGACCCGGTACACACCTATGCATTTTTTTAGTGTGTTCTGCAGAAATACACTACAGTCCAGTTAACATGGTTTCCTATGGGACACGTTCACATCTATGCGTTTTTCTAGATTTTTGGAAAGAATCAGGATTTTATTTGTTTTATTTTTTTGCTTACATGCAACACAGTGCGTTTCTGGTTTAATAGACTTCAATGGATGTGCTGCAGAAATGCACATGGTGTGTTTTTGATGACTTTTTTTTTTTTATCTGCTTAACAATAAAAACATCTTTAAAAAAAATAAAATAAAAAGTGTGAAAAAATAAATAAATAAATAGAAAATGCATTTAAAAAATAAATAAATAAATAAAAAGTGTGAAAAAAATAAATAGAAAATGCATTTAAAAAATAAATAAATAAAAAGTGTGAAAAAAAATAAATAAATAGAAAATGCATTTAAAAAATAAATAAATAAAAATAAAAAAAAGGAGAGGGTGGAAAAATACAATACAAAATTTATTTAAAAAAATAAAAATGAACGTAAAAACAAAAAAGTGTGAAAAAAATTAAAATAAAAAAAACTAAAAAACACACACGCCACAAAAAGCACTGCAGAAACGTATCAAAAGCAAACTGCATTAGGTGTGAATCAGCTCTAAATAAGGCCGGGATTTTTTACATTGAGCGCTGTGGCGTGTAGGGAAAGGCGCGGAAAAGTGCAACAAAGCAAATGTGAATGGGGGATAAATGTATTTATGAGGCACAATTCCACAAAACCGATCTATTTCCCAAAGAAGGGTCTGCTGGGGACATCCTCTAAATAAAAAGCAGAGTGGCATTCAAGGGACAGTCCACCCAAAAGCAGTGGTGGCCCGTAATGCAGGGCACATGGGCGCCGCCACCCCTAGCCATGCACCCGGCCCCCTAATCTACATACAGACGCATGGATTCCAAGTTTTTTTTTTTTTTTTTTTTCAAATTGGCTTTAAAAAAGGGTGGTCTCGGGGTGCAGAGCACTGTGCCCCGAGCCCACCCAGTTGTGTGACAATAGCAAATGAATATTTGCCATTGTCTTCCAGATTCTACTCCTGGAAATCCTGAAGCGGGTCAGAGACCCACTTCCAATTGGCCGAATGGAGAAGCGTTCCAATTGGCCTTGGAGGAATGAGGAGTTAAAAAAAGGTGAAATCCGATATGCTGAGTCGCCCTGCTGGCGCTTCTGTTGCAGACCGTGCCACAGTGCAGGGCCTAAAAAGCAGAGCTCAGACTGGGAGAAGGGAAAGCCAATTGCCCTTTTATGAAGAAGGAGCAAGCTGATAGGAGGAGAGAGCAGAATGAAAGATGACCCCATCAGTCTGCTGCTTCTCCTTTTACTGTCCAACCGCAGGCTGGAGGAGGGACAAAATCTGTAAGTGTTAATGTGCTGCAGCAGAGAAACATCAAAGAGTTGAAATCTTTTTGTAAAACTCTGGAAGGATTTTGTGCAATGGATGTACACTTATTAGGTACACCTTGCTAGTACTGGGTTGGACCCCCTTTTGCCTTCATTCTTTGTAGTGGAGATCCAACAAGGTGTTGGAAACGTTCCTCAGAGATTTTGCTCCAGTGACATGTTGCCATCACTCAGTTGCTGCAGATTTCTCGGCTGCACATCCATGATGGGAATCTCCCGTTCCACCACATCCCAAAGGTGCTCTATTGGATGAGATGTGGTGAGTGTGGAGGCCATTGGAGTACAGTGACCTCATTGTCCAGTGGAGAGATGATTGGAGATTTGTGACATGGTGCATTATCCTGCTGGAAGGAGCCATCAGAAGATGGGGACACTGTAGTCATAAAGGGATGGACATGGTCAGCAACAATGCTCAGGTAGGTCGTGGGGTTTAAACGATGATCAATTGGTACTAAGGGGCCCAAAGTGTGCCAAGAAAATACCCCCCATACCATTACACCACCAGCCTGGTGATACAAGGCAGGATGGATCCATGCTTTCATGTTTACACCAAATTCTGACCCGACCATCTGAAGGTCGCAGCTGAAATCCAGACAACAGACCAGGCAATGTTTTTCCAATCTTCTATTGTCCCATTTTGGTGATCCTGTGCCAATTGTAGCCTCAGTTTCCTGTTCTTAGCTGACAGGAGTGGCCCCCGATGTAGTGTTCTGCTGCTGTAGCCCATCTGCTCCACGGTTTGATTTGTTGTGTGTTCAGAGATGGTATTCTGCATACCTTGGATATAACGAGTGGTTATTTGAGTTAGGCTACTTTCACACTGAGGCGTTGTTCAGGCGATTTAGCGCTAAAAATAGTGCCGGTAGAGCACCCGAAAACTGCCTCACCTGCAGCCCCAGTGTGAAAGCCCGAGTGCTTTGACAGTAGGGTGGTGCGATTGCAGGATGAGAAATAAAAAGTCCTGCAAGCAGCATCTTTGGGGCGGTGGGGGAGCGGCGTGTATACATCACTCCTAAACCACCCCTGCCCATTGAAATCAATAGGCAGCGTTGCCGAAGCACCTGCAAAGCGCTTCACCAGTGACGCTTTGTGGGCGCTTTTAACCCATTTTTAACCACTTCGGGGGGGGGGGGGTTACAAATGCACCGCTAGTGAAGGCAAAGCCTTGCTTAAATAGCGGTAAATCACTGCTAAGAATCGCGGCAATTTATGGCTACCGCCGCCACTGCTTCACTGTGAAAGTGCCCTTACTGTTGCCTATCATCTGTAACCAGTCTGCCCATTCTCAGGGCATTTTGGTACGCACAACTGCCGATCACTGGATATTTTTTCTTTTTTGGACCAGTCTCCATAAACCTGAGAGATGGTTGTGTGTGAAAATCCCAGCAGATCAGCAGTTTAAATACTCAGACCAGCCCGTCTGGCACCAACCACCATGCCACGTTCAAAGCCACCTAAATCCCCTTTCTTCCCCATTCCGATGCTCGGTTTGAACTTCAGCAAGTGGTCTTCGCCACGCCTAAAATGCATTGAGTCGCTGCCATGCAATTGGCCAATTAGCAGTTTGAGTTACCGAGCAATTGAACAGACGTACCTAATAAGTGGCCGGGGAGTAGTTCTCAATCCTATTCACACAATCATTTATCAATGGCGGTAAGTGTCGTGATTCTGTTAATGGTGGAGAAACTTACCACTGGAAATCAGTTTCACTTAAACAATGAGAACAATTGCAATAGACTGCTCCCTTATATTGTCAATATCCTGTCAATATCCTCCGGAGATACCAAATCGGTCACCCCCTGTATTAGCGACCCCAGTGCGACTGTGCATCTTGGTGCAGACTGGGCGACAGAACTTCTTATGATTTTTCGGCTCCAGAAAGCTGGCAGAGGCGCGGCGACCGTCCTGCGGTATAACTTGCGGTTTTATGAAAGGATCACATGACCACCAAAAAGGAAAGAGTTAACTCTGCGCACCCCTGTGATGTTTTATATCAAACACACAAATAAAGCGGAGCGCACTGAAATCCTAATTATTATCCGAACGTCTTATTTATCAGATTAAACGCGTGGGGGAGGGGGAGAAAAAGCGCATTCTGTAATTTCCATTTAGTAGGATTAGCGGCTATAGAGATTGGGCGATGAGCCCCCTCCCCCAGACAGGGTTGGAACAGTTATTGTACTGCGGTCTGGTCGGCGCCTTTTATCAGAACGCCGCTGCTGCAGCGCACACACACACAACGGACGCAGCAGGTGACAAGGTTACAAGACGAAAAACCAAGGCCCTCCATGCACAGAGGACGGAGATGACAGTGTCAGGATTAATCGCGTTCTGACGATTTAACGCCGCCTTCCGCAACAAATATTGACCATAAGAAGAATCTTAATATTTGTTTCTATGAGACACAACCAGACCAAAGATATTTAGCATTGATTTGGTATTGTAGGGGACTGCTTTTAATGACGGAGTGTTGGTTGTAAAGATTTTCCAGCACAATGGATGTTACCTGCAGTCGAGATTGTTCACAGGAGACTAATAAAATAAAATGTTTGACATGATGGGTGGAAGAGGGTTGGGTTATGAGCGTCTGTTAGGATTCATACAGACTTTACCATCTCCACCAAGATTTAGCTGCACAGAGCTTTTTGCCTCACATTGATTGACTATTGGCGGCAGGGCTGAGGCAGAAGGGAGCTTCAGCAGGAGGGAGCGCACAAAAAGGGTAATCTATAGATTTGCAATCTATGCTGTTGCCATACTGTGCAGCTCATGGGGGCATTGATGGGCCAAATATGTCATGACTGGATCTTGACCCAGCATTAATTGGCCAGAGACATCATGATTAAACCCGGACCTGTCACTCACTGGCCAGAGCATGGAGTGGCCAGATATGTAATGATTGGACCTTGAACCAGCACCGATTGGCCAGAGATGTCCTGATTGGACCTTGACCTGGTACTGATTAGCCAGAGATGTCACAATTAGACCTTGGCCCCTGCATAGATTGACCAGAGATGTCACGATTGGACCTTGATCCAGCATGGACTGCCCAGATATTTCCTGATTTGACCTTAAACCAGTACTGATTGGCCAGAGATGTCATGATTGGACCTTGACCTGGCACGGATTGGCTAGAGATGTCACAACTGGACCTTGACCCAACATGAATTGACTAGCTATAGGTCATGATTGAACCTTGACCTGGCACCGATTGGCCAGAGACATCATGATTGGACCTTGACCCAGCACGGATTAGCCAGAGATGTTGCGATTGGACCTTGACCCAACATGAATTGGCCAGATATGTCACAATTGGACCTGGTCCAGATTGGCCAGAGATGTCATGATTGGACCTTGATCCAGCATGGAATTGCTAGAGTAGATATGTCAATATTGGACCTTGATCCGGCACGGATTAGATAGAGATGTCACAACTGGACTTTAACCCAGCACAGATTGACCAGAGATGTCACGACTGGATCTTGACCCAGCACAGACTGGCCAGAGATGTCACGATTGGGTCTTGACCCAGCACAGATTGGCCGGAAACATCACGAATGGACCTTAATCCAGCATTGATGATTGGTCAGAGATGTCGCTCAACATGAATTGGCCAGAGATGTCACAATTGGAACTTGACCCAGCATGGATTGGCTAGTGATGTCATGATAGGACCTTGACCCATCACTGATTGGCCAGAGATGTCCAGACTGGACCTTGACCTGGTACAGATTGGTCAGAGATATCATGACTTGGCATGGATTGGCCAGAGATGTCACGATTGGACCACAGATGTCCCAACTTGACCTTGATCTGGCACAGATTGACCAGAGATGTCATGAATGGACCGTGACTCAGCATAGTTTGCTGGGATGATGCATAGAGATGTCACAATTGGACCTTGTTCCAGCAATGATGGGCCAGAGATGTCATGATGTCTTGGCTTTTTTTCCTGACTTCTTGTCACATGTAATTGGACTTTAACCACACGAGTGGTACTCCCTTCCTTATTAACCATTATTAGAGATCACCGCCATCACTGGCCTTCTTCTGAAAATGCTGCTTGCCTGGCTGTGGCTTAAATTTTTGGGTTCAGAACAAACCGGCGGACCGGGAAGTCTTCCAGATCAAAAACTTGCTGAGCTTGCTGAATCAGTATGACTGCCAGGGCACTAGTATCTTCAGAAGAGGTCAGTCTCTATATTCTCTTTAAAGGTTTCCTTAGAGGCCCCTTTAGACTAATGCATCACGGTAATGTGCATGTTGCAGTAGCAGGCAATAAAGCATGCAACATGCATTACTGCATAGCGTTGGCATTCATTTCATTGCACACTTATGCCCTGTACACACGGTCGGACATTCCGACCACAAAATCGGTCACGATTTTTTCTGACGGATTTTGGCCAAAACATGTCTTGCATACACATGGTCAGACAAAGTTGTCGGATAATCCGATTGTTCAGAATGAGGTGACGTTCGTTGCTTATGACGGGACTACGTAGAGGCCAATAGCTTTGGTCTCGTAAATTTAATCTGAGCATGCGTGGCACTTTGTCCGTCGGAATTCTCTACAAACGATCAAAAAAGTCCCATCGGATTCTGTTGTCGGAAAATTTTAGATCCTGCTCTCAAACTTTTTCCGTAGGAATTTCCAACGGAAAAAGTCCGATAGAGCCCACACACGATCGGACCTTTTCCGGCTGAATTTCCGACCGTGTGTACAGGGCATAAGGCAACACACCAGCACGTCAAAGAACTAAATGGGCCATAACTATCGGCGCCCTCACTGCACAGGGATGCTTATAAGTATTGGCACCCCCTCCGCTAGTATGGTGCTGTCAGTAAGTACTGGTACCCTTTTGGTTCTTGGCTGGTGAAGGGCATGCTGGATATAATTCCAGGCACCCCCGCCCCCCAGGAGATGTCAGTTCAGCTATTAGTCGCAGTGTCAGGTTTAATATAGCCACTCAGGTCATTGGCGAGAAGTGACAAAGCGGAGTTAGTGTGACAGATTCTGGTGACAGGAGAGGGACAGTGACGGACGGGGATCTTCATTGCCTGAGACACGGCGAAGACAATGACTCATCATGAAGAATGCGTCTCGCTAAATGAAAAGTTTACACAAGATGGACGTCTGACATACATCACACGTTAAATCTCCTCCGAAAGGAAACAAAGTCCAGGTGATCACCAAAATTGACCAATTATTGCCATTACCGCCTTATTGGTGTATCCGACACCCTCGCACACTATGTATTTAGGTCCATAGGACGTGTGTTAACCTGCTGAGCAATCAATCTGTCCACACACATCAGTCACATACATATGCTTTCATTAGGTAGACCCCATCAGACAATGCAAGTTGGGATATGCCATACCTGTGGGTTCACCATGGAAGAGGAGGAGAGCCACCTGCTGTCTTCTGTGTCATGGAATGGCCAGAGATGTCCTGATTGGACCTTGACCTGGTACCGATTGGCAGAACAACAAATTGCCCCGATTGGACCTTGACAGATTTGCCAAAGATGTCACAATTGGACCTTGGCACCAGCAGAGATGTCAAGGTTGGACTGTGACCTGGTGCGGATTGGCCAGAGATGTCATGATTGGACCTTGAGCTGGTACTGATAAGCCTAAGATGTCATGATTGGACCTTGACATAGCACAGACTGGCCAGACATGTCATGATTGGACCTTGGCCCCAGCATGGATTGTCTGGAAATGTCATGATTGGACCTTGACCTGGTATGGATTGGCAAGAGATGTCATGATTGGACCTTGACCCAGCATGGAATGGCCAACCTTGGCCACACAACAATCACACTCAACTCTGCATTAGGTAGACTCCATTAGACAATGTAAGTTGGGATATGCCATACCTGTGGGTTCACCAAGTAAAAGGAGAGGTGCCCGCTGTCTTCCGGGTCCAATGCCAAGCGGCTGCCCTGCTGCATTGCAACCACAGAGCACCCTGCATTTTCTTTTCAGTAAATGCAAAGCAGTCCTGCCTCTCCCCTTTGTCCAATCAGAGAATCTTTGCGTTCATTGAAGAAAAATGCAAGGTTCTTGAATGTACCGTAGTTAAAAGCTATACTTGGAGTTCAGTTTTTTTTTTTTTTTAAGCTCCAAGCAGTGCAAGTTACTGACTTGGTATAAGCCTCTTGCAGTCCCTGTACAGCATAGCTCAGACTAGGGGAGGGAGAAGCAGCACAAGCAGCTAATTAAAGTGGTTGTATACCTGCTGAATTTTTTTTTACTCACCTGCAAAGGAAAAGGCATAATAAGCTAGTATGCACCGCATACTAGCTCATTATGAAATGCTTACCTTAGAACGAGGCCCCCGACATCTGGCCCGATCCACGCCGATGGAGCTGAAATGTTCCCTCTGTGTTTCTTCCAGGTATCGCGGCTCTGGCGCTGTGAATGGCCGGAGCCGCAATATCGTCACTCCCACACATGCACGTGGGAGATTTCTCTCCGGCAGGGTCCGGCGTCTGCCCGACTCTCAGCCGAGAATCACCTGTGCGCATGCGCCGCTGCAGTCAGCGGCGCATTGCGAAGGGAATATCTCCAAAACCGTACAGATATATATATATTTATTTTTTCAGGTGCCCTGCTAGACAGGACAAGAATTCAAATCCTTTTTCAGGCAAAATGGCCCCCCATATAAACTGAATAGCCATAAATAGTATAGATTTTAACTATATTCAATAGCCATACATTTATGATCACCCACCCATTATATAGGTCCCCTTTTGCCACCAAAACAGTCCTTGACCCATCACGGCATGGACTCCACTAGACCTCTGAAGGTATGCTGGGGTATGCGGCATCAAGCCGTCAGTAGCAGATGCTTTAAATCCTGTAAGTTGCGAGGTGGGGCCTCCATGGTTTGGACATATTTTTCCAGCACATCCCACAGATACGTGATTGGATTGAAATCCGGAGAATTCAGGGGCCGAGTCAACACCTCATATGTTGTGTTCCTCAAACCATTCTTGCAGTGTGTCAGGGCCTGCCATTGGGGAATACGTTTCCATGAAGGGGTGTACTTGATCACCAGCAATGTTTAGGTAGGTGGTACGTGGCAAGCAACATTCACATGAATGGCAGAATCGCACACACGGGATCTTCAAAAAGTTTGCAATTTTTTTAACTTTTTATTAAAGAATTTCAAAAACAATTACATCACTTTTCTATATAGTCACCTTCGTTTGGGATGCATTTTTTCCAGCGTTATACCAACTTTTTAACACCACCAGCAAAACTCCTTCCGCCTTCACCGTTTCCACCGAAAATATAAAAGTGCGGAAACTTGAAGACCCCTCATCATGGCTTTTTTACAGCAGTAACATGGGGGGGGGGGCAATTTTGGCACCTCCAGAACTGAATGTATATAATGGCAAGGGGTGCTGGAGGGTCTATTGATGCTGGCTGATGGGGAATCTATTGTTGCTGGGGAGGTCTTCTGTTGCTTGTGAGACATTTGTTGTTGCTGGGGGGGGTGATTGTTGCTGGAAGGGATCTATTAAGGGAGGGGTACGGTATTTGTGGCTGCTGGCTGTTAGGAGTCCATTGTTTCTAGATCTATTTTATTGTCTTTGTTATCATTAACGCATTCCATACAAAATACTTGGTTCTGTACTCTATGAGGGGTGGAGCCAAGGAATGATGCTCGGAGGTGGGTAAGGGGCATAGTCAATGGGCGACACGGAAAGGGAAGAGTTCCTGCACCTATTCTCTGAGAAAATAAGCCCTGCATCTCATTTAGTATGTATGTATGTATGTATGTATGCACACACACATACATAGTATCACACAAAAGTGAGTACACCCCTCACATGTTTGTAAATATTTTATTCTATCCTTTCATATGATAACATTGAAGAAATGACACTGTGCTACAATGTAAAGTAGTGCGTGTACAGCTTCAGTGTAGATTTTCTGTCCCTTAAAAATAACTCAACACACAGCCATTAATGTCTAAACTGCTGGCAACAAAAGTGAGTATACCCCAACGGAAAATGTCCAAATTGGGCACAATTAGTCATTTTCCCTCCCCAGTGTCATGTGATTCATTTGTGTTACAAGGTCTCAGGTGTGTTCAATTTGCGGTTATCGCTCTCACTCTCATACTGGTCACTGGAAGTTCAAGGCAAATAACGGAGGATCTGAAAAAAATAAAATAAAAATTGTTGCTCTACATAAAGATGGCCTAGGCCATAAGATTGCCAAGACCCTGAAACTGGGCTGCCGCACTGTGGCCAAGACCATACAGTGGTTTAACAGGACAGGTTCCACTCAGAACAGGCCTCGGCATGGTCGACCAAAGGAGTTGAGTGCACGTGCTCAGCATCATATCCAGAGGTTTTCTTTGGGAAATAGACGTATGAGTGCTGCCAGTATTGCTGCAGAGGTTGAAGGGGTGGGGGGGGGTCAGCCTGTCAGTGCTCAGACCATACGCCGCACACTGCATCAAATTGTTCTGCAAGACTGTCGTCCCAAAAGGAAGCCTCTTCTGAAGATGATGCACAAGAAAGCCAGCAAACAGTATGCTGAAGACAAGCAGACTAAGGGCATGGATTACTGGAACCATGTCCTGTGGTCTGATGAGACCAAGATAAAATTATTTGGTTCAGATGGTGTCAAGTGTGTGTGGCAGCAACCAGTTGAGGAGTACAAAGACAAGTGTGTCTTGTCTACAGTCAGGCATGATGGTGGGAGTGTCATGGTCTGGGGCTGCATGAGTGCTGCCAGCACTGGGGAGCTACAGTTCATTGAGGGAACCATGAATGCCAACATGTACTGTGACATACTGAAGCAAAGCGTCATCCCCTCCCTTCGGAGACTGGGCCGCAGGGCAGTATTCCAACATGATAAAGACCCCAAACACACCTCCAAGACCACCACTGCCTTGCTAAAGAAGCTGAGGGTAAAGGTGATGACTGGCCAAACATGTCTCCAGACCTAAACCCTACTGAGCATCTGTGGGGCATCCTCAAATGGAAGGTGGAGGTGTGCAAGGTCTCTAACATCCACCAGCTCTGTGATGTCATCATGGAGGAGGAGAAGAGGACTCCAGTGGCAACCTGTGAAGCTCTGGTGAACTCCATGACCACGAGGGTGAAGGCAGTGCTGGAAAATAATGGTGTCCACACAAAATATTGACACTTTGGGCCCAATTTAGACATTTTCACTTAGCGGTGTACTCACAGCATTAGACATTAATGACTGTGTGTTGAGTTATTTTGTCTCATTAGAACCCAGTGGAGGATGCCCCGTAGATGCAGTTTTTTTTTTAGACCGGTAACCCTTTCATGACTAAGCCTATTTTTGGAATTTGGTGTTTACAAGTTAAAATCCATATTTTTTGCCAGAAAATTACTTGGAACCCCTAAACATTATATATATTTTTTTAGCAGAGACTCTAGAGAATAAAACGGCGATTGTTGCAATATTTTATGTCACACGGTATTTGCGCAGTGGTGTTTTAAACGCAACTTTTTGGGAAAAGGGTCACTTTCATGAATAAAAAAAAAAAACAGTAAAATTAGCCCAATTTTTTTGCGTAATGTGAAAGATAATGTTACGCCAAGTAAATAGATACCATACATGTCACACTTTATAATTGCGCGCACTTGTAGATTGACGACAAAGTACGGTACCTAAAAATCTCAATAGGCGACGCTTTAAACATTTTTTACGGTTACCAGGTTAGCGTTACAGAGGAGGTCTAGTGCTAGAATTATTGCTCTCGCTCTGACGATCACGGCAATACCTCCCATGTGTGATTTGAACACCGTTTACATACGCGGGTGCGACTTCCGTATGCGTTTTCTTTGCTTCGCGAGCTCGCGGGGACGGCGGGCGCTTTAAAAAAAATTTTTTATTTTTTTATTTATTTTATTTATTTTAAAATAACTAAATTGTTTAAAAAAAAAAAAAAAATTGATCACTTTTATTGCTGTCACAAGGAATGTAAACATCCCTTGTGACAGTAATAGGTGGTGACAGGTCCTCTTTATGGAGGGATCGGGGGTCTAAAAGACCCCCCACCCCTCCTTTACACTTCAATGTATTCAGATCGCCGAAAACGGCGATTCTGAATACCGGATATTTTTTTTAAACCGGCACCATTGGCAGCCGAGTAAACGGGAAGTGACGTCATGACGTCGCTTCCGTGTTTACGATGAGGAGACTGGAACGAAGCCGATTACGGCTTCGTTCCAGTTCCTCCGCAGCAGCCGGAGGCATCGGACACGGAATCGGTGCTCCCGATCGAACGGGAGCACCGGTAGCAGCGGCGAGAGGCGGCGGGAGGGGGGGGACGTCCCCTCCCGCTCCTCCGGCATAACAGCCGAGCGGCTTTTAGCCGCATCGGTTGTTATACCTGGATAGCCAATCGCCTGCTGAAAAGAACGATACCGGGATGATGCCTGCAGGTGCGGGCATCATCCCGGTATAACCCCCGGAAGCCGAGTACGCATATCTGCGTACGCTCGGCGGGAAAGGGTTAAACTGTCTGTCGGGTTTCCCAAGTGAGAAGAAACTGAATCTAGCCATACACTAGTAGATTTCTGGACACACCTTTGTATGAACATTAATATGAATGGGGGTCCCGAGTCACCAAAGTCTGCTGCTTTGTTCTTCTGTTATCAGCATGATTCACCTCTGACAAGTTTTCCTGACACCAAGGAAAAAAAAAAAAACACAACTCATCGGAGGAACCTCCAGCACACAGCCCGTGTTTGAGAGCCTCAGCTCGGTTCCTGTGTGAATTTATTCTCTCTAATCAGTTGTCAGAATTCTTCCCACTGAGCTCTGCAGAGTGCAACTTCAGCCCTCTGCTCCCTCAGACAGAAGCTTTAGAAGTTCTGGACTTTAAACGCATGTAGAGGATAGCGAATAAACAGGTACAACTTAGAGAGGAAGATTTGTTTCCTCTGTGTATCACTTGAGGATAGTCACTTCACTGGGTATATGGAAGGGTTCACAACTACTTTAACCCAACTACAATAGATGGAACAGATGGCACCTTGACAGTCCACTGGTTATATCTACCTATTCCCCTTCTGATCGCCTGATATGAAGAGAGCCACAGCTCAAACCATGTTCAGCAACCCTCCTATTACAAAACATTCCATTGGCTCTTGTTTTTTTACTCTTAATTACATGTTTAAATGTTGAACCTAGCATCTTCTTACATAGTTACATAGTTGGTGAGGTCGAAAAAAAAAAAGAAACAAGTCCAACCTATGTGTGTGTGATTATATGTCAGTATTACATTGTATATCGCTGTATGTTGTGGTCGCTCAGGTGCTTATCTAATAGTTTTTTGAAACTATCGATGCTCCTCACTGAGACCACCGCCTGTGGAAGGGAATTACACATCCTTGTCACTCTTACAGTAAAGAGCCCTCTACGTAGTTTAAGGTTAAACTGCTTCTCTTCTAACTTTAGTAAATGCCTGCATGTCTTTTTGAATTCCCTTTCGCGGAAGAGTTTTATGCCTATTGTGGGGTCACCAGTACGGTATTTGTACATTGAAATTACATCCCCTCTCAAGCGTCTCTTCTCCAGAGAGAATAAGTTCAGTGTGGTTGCAGTCTTTCAGGTAGCCGAGTTCCTCCAGTCCCTTACTTCGCTTTGTTGCCCTTCTCTTCTCCAAGGGGTCTTGACAGAATCCCAGCCGCCATCAACCTAGATGCTACCATGTCTTTTATTGTAGACCTATTATCTTTATGTAAAAAAAAGCAAAGGAAGAGGCGCCTCTGGGTGTAGAGATAACATACACTTTAATTATAAAAACATATTTAAAGTGGGGTTCCACCCTAAAGTGGAACTTCCGCTGATCGGAACCCTCCCCCCTCTGGTGTCACAATTGGCACCTTACAGGGGGGAGGGGGGTGGAGATACCTGTCAAAGACAGGCATTTTACACCCACTTTCGGGCATAGACTCCCATGGGAGTCTATGTCATTTCCTGTCCTGCCGCGCTGTCTGTTGGGACCCACACGGGTCCCAGTGACCGCGCGGACGATTCCTATTGCGCTGGGAAACTCGCGCATGCGCAGTAGGGAACCGGGAAGTGAAGCCGATTCGCTTCACTTCCTGATTCCCTCACCTAGAATGGTGGCGGCAGCAGCCAAGAGCCGAGCGATCGATCGGCTTCGGCATCGCTGGAACCCGGGACAGGTGAGTGTCCATTTATTAAAAGTCAGCAGCTGTAGTATTTATAGCTGCTGGCTTTTAATATTTTTTTTGTAGGTGGAATCCCTCTTTAATACAGGCAACTCACATTTTGGATGTGGTCTATGAGCATTCAGTCACTTTAAGGCTGGGTTCACACTGCTGCGGGGGGAGATCCGGATGTGATTCGCACCGCAAATCACATCCGATCTCCGTAGCGATGCGAGTACAGCCATACAGATAGTATGGCTGAATTCGCATCGCTCCCGCAGCAAACTCGCACGGGACCCTTTTTTTGGTCCGCAACAGAATCGGATCGCATGGGGGTTCACACCATGCGATCTGATTCCTGTGCGAGTCGGCAGATCGCACTGCGATATGCGGACGGATCTGGGGGTGTCATTAACATATCATTGACACTCCCAGCCGTCCGCATAGGGCAGTGTTAACTGCCGGCGGGAGTAATGCGATGCGGGAAAACGCCGCGGATTCGCGGCGTTCCCGCATCGCAGCGGTGTGAACCCGGCCTAAAAGCTGAACATGGATGTGGTCATCTGATAGTCCGTTTTTTTTTTCACAGACTTTGGAACATGGTTTCTGTCCTTCACTGATGGCAGCCCTGGACATGGAGCTTCTGGTTTTAAATGCTTTCCTTTGTTCTACTGGACAGTAGCTTTTATATTTATAATCATACGGATCTTTACATAATATGGACTCTCATTCATATAATTGGATTTTTGGTTTCAATTGGTGAGAGACTGGTGGACATTGGGAAAAATCTTTGACCCGGTTTTTGCGCATTTACTTGTGTATTATCTTTATGTAGGCTGGGGATAGAATCTGAAATTCAGGTCTTTTTCCTTTTCCTAACTGGGGGTCTCTCTACTTGGAAGACCAGCTTTGGCAGGTTCCTAAGAAGTGAGGTCCACCTAGATCCAGACCAGAATACCCTGCTCCTGTCAAAAGCTTCGCACCCTGAAGGGTTCGGGCAACATGGCCCTTCCTAATAGGAGTTCAGTCCTATTATGTAGTCTGGTGAACTTTGTGTGTGCTGGGATTTCACCATTCACTTTCTGCGCCGCAGGAATTTGGCAAGTACTGCACCGCAGAGCTCCAAATAAAAAATAAAAAAAAAGAATAAAAATCTGAATGTGGTACTGCAACTACATGCCAATGTATTTGAGATTATGCTGTTATTTTCCTCTAAGCTTTTAGCTGTTAAATAATTATCTAATAGAATCAAAATTAAAATAAAATTATTAATTGAGCCAGGATTGGGGTGGAGTAAATAATCAGAAATTATATTTTTGCACAATTAAAAAGGCAGCAAGCCAAAAATTGGAGAAATACACCCAAACAGCAAACTTTTTTTTTTTTTTTTTTCCAAAGAACAAAGAATTGTCCAAAGCAGCTTCACATACTGACAAAGATTTGTAATTTCCAGATCAGCAGCTTCATCAGTCCTCAAAATATGGTCAGAAGTGAAGCTTCGCTGAGATGTGCGTTCCCCTCTGGCAAGGCGAGGGTTAAGGTGGAGCAGTAGGGGGGTCTCCAGTCCCCCCGCACAGTCTGTCTATAGTCGCCCTGGCCTCATTTGCAAACAAATTGCCACAGTCACATCCTTATGTAAATAGGTCTCCTGGTAATTTTGAGATGATGAACATAAGTGTTTTGCCGCCTGAGGGCGCGTGTCTGGGAGGGACGTTGAGCGCGCTCACAGTAAACACCTGCTTCAGAAGCAACGCATTCTTCCATACATCGCTCAGCTGCAGCGGTCACCTTGATGAAGGGAAGTTAGTGGATTTGTGAAATTTGGGAATGTTCCTAATGTCACCAGTTCAAAATCTTCATATCTACAGTATGCCTGAATCGGGAACCTACTGAGGCGATTCTCAACTGTCATATGTTGTTGAAACGTATCAGTGTGGACAAGTCTATATGAAGACCCAGTGTTCGTATGAATGGTGGTATCGGACTTTCCTACGCAACTGTTATACCCTGGCAATGCCAAGGGTGAAAGAACCATACCTATTGATTATCTATTTATGCCAACGTGGCTTTTCTCTTATTTTCTTCTCCACATAAACCTATGGGAAGGGTACTAATACGAGGGATGGGACAGTCTGGCCATAAGCATGTTTGGTATGATCTTCTACAGAACCAAACAAATTGCCTCCTGAATTCCAAGCTGTTCTAATCATCCCAAACTTACCCGAACCATGAGACACAGTACTATTTGTCTGTCAATAAGGAATCCAATAAAAATAGAATATAGGAAGATTGCAGATCACAGTAATGAGTACAGAAAATCAAACATTAAATATAGCAGATATACAGAAGAATTATAACCCGATTCAGTGCCACAATTGCACCAATAATTTTTATATAAGGTATAGCCTTCATAACAAATTCAGTACATTCCAGAATAAATTCTTACCAATACTTCATTGTACGCTACCCGCTACTTGTCTCAATGTCTTACTCAGCTGCTTCCCACTACTACCCTACCCTCCTATACACCCAGCATCACAATTCAATATCCCCACCAAGCTCTACTCATCTGCTTATCACCTAACATTACTAAATAAAATTCCACCATCCTATACTCTCATGCTCTACACTAAATCATCACCATCTCCAATTCCAACACACTGATCTTTTACACCCCAACATCGCCAGCTTTCAGTTCAGCATCCAGTATTATGCCCCTCTACTCCCCACCATCACCACCATCTTCTCCTCTGCACTCCATCACTACCTTCTTTCCAACAATTAACATATTCGTCAATAACCAAACATCACCACCTTCCATTGCAACATCCAAAACTTTGCTCCAATCTGCCCCAATATCACCTCCTCCCATTCCAACATCCAGCACTGTTATGTTATACCCCAACCTCACCACCTTCCATTCCAACACTATGCTCTTTACACCCAATCAAAACCACCTCCCATTCCAACACACTACAGTATTCTCATCTACACCTCATTTCAACATCTACACCCCAAAATTACCACTGCCCATGCCAACATCCAGTAATCTGCACCTCTGCACCCTAACATCATCACCCATCAATCCAGCTTTTAACAAACAATTTAACCTCAACTTCACCACCTTCTATACCAACACACAACATTTTTTCTCTATACCCTGACATCACCAACTCCCATGGCAACATCCAAAACTCTGCACTTTCATGCCCCAACATCACCTCCCCCTACTCTGCTCTTTTAGAGCCCAACATCACCCCCACCCTTCCAACACTTAACACTCTGCTTCTCTATACCCAAACACTACCACCTTCAATGCAGCATTCAAAACTCTGCTCCCCTATGCCCCATCACCTTCCCCATTCAACCACCTAACACTTTGCTTGCCTATACCCAAAACACTGACTTCCCTTGCAACAGCCAAAATTGTTTCTCTATGCCCCATCACCACCTTCCATTCCAATATTTAAAACCCTGCTCCTCTACAGCCCAAGATTACCACTGCCCATTCCAACACCCAGCAGTCTGCTCCCTTACACCCCAGCATTACTATTGCCCAAACCAACATTCAACACTCTGCTCCTCTACACCCCAACATTCAACACTCTGCTCCTCTACACCCCAACATTCAACACTCTGCTCCTCTACACCCCAACATTACCACTGACCATTTCTGCCCACACCCAGCAGTCTGCTCCTCTACGCCCCAACCTCCAACAATCTCATCAAGTGCATCTCAAATTCAACACCTCTCATTCCTACATTCAACACTATGCTACTCTACACCCCAAAATGATCAAGTCTCATTTTAATATATAACACTTTGCTTTTGCTTACATTAACATAACCCCCCCCCCCCCCCCCCCAACACTCTGCTTCTCTACACCCAACATTACCACCTCTCCTTCCAACATCCAATACCCTGATTCTCTACACCCCAACATTACCACTTCCTATTCCAACATTCAACACTCTGCTCCTACATCTCAACATCGCCACCTCTCATTCCAACATTCTGCTCCTCTACACCCCAATATCACCACCTCCCTTCCCAAAACTCCCCTCCTTTACACCACACCTCCACACATACCATTGTCCACCACCTTGGTCATCCATTGTCCAATCTACCTAATACCCTATGATACTACATTACAGCTCAGCCTCACCCTTATGTACATCACATCTTTTCTCATCCTAGCATCCAGTGCCCTTTCCATAATCCTACTCCATACTATTTAATTTAAAAGCTACACTAAATAATAAACTACCCAAACAAGAATTTAGGAAAATAAAACATATACTGTATATCATTATGACATGTCACAGCACAATGAATAAAACAGAGACCATCAGCAGAAAATACATTTTGTAATAAATGATAATCACAGTACAAAAAAAAAAAATTTCAATGAGCATGACCAATCCACAACTATTAAATAAACCATGGTGCACAATGAACACACAGAATGGGTAAAAATAAAATTGGTCTCTACCTTTGCCTCTAGCTACAACCAGCAGGGGGAGTCCAAGAGTGCAGGAAGAAATTTTTATATAGAGAAAGAGCAAGTCAGGCACACTGTAATTTACTTTTCTTTTTTGCAACATGCTACCAAAAAAACACACACTTATGTGTTAAGATGTGTAATGAAATAACACTGCAAACAGAAGTCAGGACACAGCAAAATGGCAACAGTGGGGTCTGATGCAGGATCTCCGACAATGGCTCAGCTTGGGAATTTATTCTTCATCGTTCCACTGGAACTCCCAAGTTACATTTCTGCTGTCAGGTCACCAGGAACCCATGAACATTCAACTTGGATCCCATGGTTTTGTTTAGATGCCCCATTACTCCTCCCCCCGCTAATCATCATCTCCTGCAGACCATATTAACTGTTGCCAACAGGGACATATGACAAGATGAGGGGTCTACAGGCCACCAAGGTGAGCCCATCTACTCCAAACATCTTCAAACAGCAGCACACCAAACAACTCAAAGAAGACATCTGAAAAAAATGGAGGTCAAAGGAAATATGATACACAGAAAGGTAAGGGAAAGCGATGGGACCAGATGGGTATGGTGGGGGAAGCGTACCTTGGTCTTCCATCATGATATGGGCCAGCCCTTTAAAAGAAGAGAAAGAAGAGAGGAGCAGAGAGATAAGACACACCATTACACCGCAGAGTACAATGCCCTCAGTGGGGATTGTAGAGACACATACTTTAAATGAAGTATGGCACCCTCAGCATCATCACACCCTCTATATCAGCTTTCTAGGCCATGCAGGAAAGCTGCTTCTTCAGCATAGTAAGAACAGAGTTAATAAGGGCCCAGCAGAAGCAACGTACCGCCAACTGACCTGCACCTCAAACCCAGGATGGACTCAGGAGAGAACCTGTGAATGGACTACAGACATATAAGGTGGGAACTTCTGAATACCCAGAAGGTCCAGCAGAAGCACAGAGGCCCCCAACTGTTTTAAAAATCAAACCCAGGATGGACGGAGGAGAGACCCTCTAATTGGGCTAAAGACATGCAAGGTGGGAACTTCTGAATGCCCACAAGGTCCAGCAGAAGCAAACATGCCCCCAAACTCATCTGCACCTCAAACCCAGGATGGACTCAGGAGAACCTGTGAATGGACTACAGACATCTAAAGTGGGAACTTCTGAACGCCCAGTAGGCACAGCAGAAGCAAAGAGGGCCTCCAACTGACCTGCACCTCAAACCCAGGATGGACTGAAGAGAGAACCTCTAACTGAGGCGGAAACTTCTGAACGTCTAGAATGCCTCCAGGTCTTCAGACACTTCATTGCTCTACTAGACCTTGTTCAACCAGGCATACGTGTTTGTGGGGGGCCATGTTTGCCTTCACGTGTTTGCCTGCAGGTGTTTCATGCATCCCTGTGCAGGCAGGCCTATTCGTGTCAATTGGGACACAATAGCTACACAGACACAGCCACTGCTCAATTTGAAAGCCATGCCCCTGAACGTCTAGTACAACCTCATGTGAGCAAACATGGCCCTCGAAAAGGGCATACACTCAAATACACCAGTATGAAAGAGGCCTTGAAGGTTCCTCCAACCCTACATCAGTTATTTATCTCTAAATTATGTTGATTCTGGAAAGTGGTGCAAATGATACCTAAAACAGGGAATGACTAAACACTTGAGCAGACTTATGACAATGACAGCACACCGACAGTACTCAGGAGGAAACTTACACCAGCGTCAGGTGCAATGCTAGAGTGGATGTAATCATTGCTTTTTCCAAATGATAAAAACAAGACAATGCAGTTACTCTGTAATCATTTTAAATCAGTCTTTAATCAGCTTTTAATCCTTTTCCCATTAGGGTTTTCATTCAACCTTCAATCCATCTTTCTAGACTTTTATTAGAACTAAGACATGGAGGGGAAAAAAAAAACATGAGATCACGGATGCAGCATGCTGCAGTTTGAAAAGTTATCGGTACAATCATTTTGTAAATGTCCTTTCTCCCCACTAGCATGCTTTCAGGTCCTATACCTATGGCTGGGAGCAGCACAGCCGCTTCTCTCTATTTTGTACATGTGCGTCATGGTCTCCACTAATTCCTACGAAAATGCCATCTGTTATTCATTCCAACAATTGACGGCTGTTCCATTTAAGTGAATGGAGATTGCCGGAAGAAGCATGGACAGGAGACTTTTGGAGAAGAGGCCACACAGCTAAGTCTCAGTTGTAAAGACGGGTAAATACAAGACTTGGGGAGGGATGGTTCGATAATTGTATTAAAAAATAAAGTTATTCTTTAAGGCCTCATGCACACTTGAGCTCAAAAGCTTTTTACAGGCCAATGAAATGAACGCGCAAGTTCTTGGCGTGGCTAAACGAGTTTGCAAAAACGCAGCTTTGGCACATTTTTTGATGACACTTTTCTCCTGCCTGTGTGCATGGGGCCTAAAGAAGCAAAGTATGGATATTTTGTCATAGTACATTGATCCAGCTTGGACCAATAGAACTATGCATATACCATACCTGTGGGATACTTCTAGAAAATGGAAAAAATCACTGTTGTAGATACTGCCAATCCAGTGTTATCCAATAGCTTCCAGGTCCTGTCCTGAGTGAATGCCCTGCTGCACAGTGAACACAGGAGGTGGACCACTTGGCATGCTTGTCAGAGAATGCTCTATTTTCTCAATGAAAGCAAAGCGTTCTCCGATTGGACGACGTGGAGAGCATAACTGCCCGCATTCTCCATCTCTTCCAGAGAACTCTTTGCATTCATTGAGCAAATGCAAATCCATGAATTGCATCCATGCCAAGTGGATGAACTCCTGTGCTCAACGCCTCAGGGCAGTTGATCGACATAGAACCTGGAAGCTGGTGGAGATGACTAGGATAGCTGTGTCTGCTACAGTGATTTCCAGCATCTAAAGCAGCCATTCTCAACCGTGGTTCCTTTAAACCATAGGGTTCCTCTAGAGCAGGGGTCTCCAAACTTTCTAAACAAAGGGCCGGTTTACTATCCCTAAGACTTTAGAGGGGCCGGACTGTGGCCAGTGGGAGTAAAAAATTTCCTGGCGTCAGTAACAATGCCCCAAGATTGAGGTCAGTGAGAGGAATAGTACCCCATGATTGGTGTCATTGGGAGGAATTAAGCCCCATTGTTGATGTCAGTGGGAGGAATAGTGTTTCATTGTTAGTGTTAGTGGGAGGAATAGTACCCCATCATTGATATCTGTGAGAGGAATAGTACCCCATCGTTGGTGTCAGTGAGAGGAATAGTACCCCATCATTGGTCAGTGGGAGTAATAGTGCCCACTGCCCCATTGCTGGAGTCCGTGAGAGGAATAGTACCCTATCACTGGTGTCCGTGAGAGGAATTGTACCCCATCATCGGTGTCCTAGAGAGGAATAGTACCCTATCATTGGTGTCCATGAGAGGAATAGTGCCTCATTGTTGGTGTCACTGGGAGGAATAGTGCCCCATTGTTGGTGTCAGTGGGAGGAATAGTGCCCCACCGTTGGTGTCAGTGGGAGGAATTATGCCCCATTGTTTATTTCAGTGGGGAGAAATAGTACTCCAAGGGCCAGATAAAGGCAAGCAAGGGGCCCCAGGGCCGCAGTTTGGAGACCACTGCTGTAGAGGTTGCTACTTGGCAAAACCAGCAGAATGACCCAATTATCTTTTTAGCCATCTGTAATGATTGCATTCTTCTTGACCTCCAATGTAAGGGACCCTCTCCCCACTGACACCTGATAAAATCGTTTTAGTAAGGGTTCCCGAGACCTAAAACATGTTTTTTAAAGGGTACCTTTGGTGTAATAAGATTGAGAGAGAGTCTAGAGATATACCACAGGTATGGTATATGCATAGTAACGTTGGTCCAAGCTATATCAATGTAACTATGTAAAGACAGCCATAGTTGAAAATCTAAAGCAGGAAAACCGATGCAGATTAAAGTGGTTGTAAACCCTTACAAACCACTTTGACCTACAGGTAAGCCTAGATTAAGGCTTACCTGTAGGTCCAAGCAATATCTCCTAAACCTATATGGTTTAGGAGATATTTGCCCGAAAACAGGCACCGCTGTCTACGGCGCATGCGCCGTAGACAGCAGCGCGCAGGCGCACTGAGCGCGGCATTTCCAAGAATGGAGCTGCCACGCGTGTCGACTCCCGTGCGCATGCGCGGGAGTGACGTCATCGCGGCTTCACCGAATGACAGCGGCGGAGCTGCGAGACCCCACCAACAAGATGGATGTGGCGGACTACAGGGGACAGCGGCGACTTCGCTGGCTCCTGTGTCAGGTAAGTGACACATAATGGACTACTATGCGATGCATAGTAGTCCATTATGCTTTGCCTTTGCAGGGAATGAAAGAGGAAGTAAACTCATCAGGGTTTACTTCCTCTTTAACTAGTCACCATGTAGGCAAGCAGATAAAAGATGGCAGATGGCTCTGCAAATTCCTTCCTGACTTTACACCAGAAAAAGGATTGAAGGTGAATGAAAATGAAAATGCACACCCCTCCGTCATCTCTGCCGATTAAGTCTACAATCTTAGCTGGATGAGCTGGGGACTCACCTGGCAGGTCATTGGCATCTAAGTTGGCATGAGCAGAGAGGAAGGAAAGAGAAAAAGAAAAACAAAGAGTCAAACTCTGAGCACACGTGACCAATATTGCATGGAGTCGGCTACACATGCAATCACAAATGGGCGTTTCTCGGCCCCTCACCATGCCCCTCATGCAAGTGACAGGCACTCTGCATGGCTAGTGGAGCCAATCCGAAGCATCTGTCCGCTGGGGAGCAGATCGTCACACACCTGGAAGAATATTTGTTAGAAAATATTCATGAAATTCAAGAACACACACACCGGCAGGATTCCTTGGACTTTCCTCACTGTCCATGGCCTGAATACACCCTTCCCGCCCCCCTATGAGTTATGACACATTGATATAACCAGAACACCTTCATATCACCAGACAGTTCCTCTAAGAAGAAACACAGTTGCTGAGCACCATTTTAAAATGCCAGTTGCCTGGCTATCAGGTAAACCCTCTTGCTTCGAAACTCAAAAGGAGTTTTCAGTTGTGGCCATTGGAGAAAGGAGGAATTTGGAGGCTGATGTCGCTGGCCTAGTAGTTTGGCTAACATGCTCAAAGATGAACTCCGGTCAGCAAAATAAATGGCATTAGCCCCCCCACATACACACATTAAAGCTGATCAAACTTTTATGCCATATTGTGCCAGTATGCGCCACATAATACCATACTACAGACCTACCTGTCAAACATAGTGCTCCACCACCGTGCTGTCACCATTCCCAGGTGCTTCCATCTTTCTTACCGGTCCTGATTGTTCAGTTGCTTGCATGGCCAGGCCGCAATGACATCAAGCCTGTGCACCAGAGTCACATCACATAGCAGGTACCGTAAAACTGTACGTCGAGACCAATAAGGTCTCTACTGTTATGAAAACCCAACCGGTCAGCAAGTTTTAAAAAGTTAGTTACCACTTTAACTTGGAAGTAAACCTTCCTATCGTTTCCAGCCAAGGAAGCTGCCATCTTGGCATCTGTTTAATTTTCAACTGCCATGGTGGTGCACATGTGATCAGTTATGACACCAACCATTGGATGCTTTGACAGTTTGGTTGAGAGCACAACCAATGTGGCCATTACATTTCCGGCACGTACTGGGAATGTAACTTGTTTGAGAATGTTAAATCGATGGGTTCACTTCCACTTAAAGATTCTAATGCTTCTTTAGTCTTGGGCAGGGGTAGACAGATTATCAAATTCAAACGGTCAGCATGGTTTATTTCAATTTTTTAGGAGCCATCTCCATTGACAACTAGAGAACCTGAAGCCAGCTGTAATTTTTAGGGGCATTCGTTATGTGGCCATGGTCTTGGGGAGAATTATTCCTCAGTTCTGTAGTGTTCCCCTGGCCAGTTCTAGGTCGGACAACTGTTTCTACAAGTGGACTCTCTTCTGATCCCTTTAAGAAGCAATCCAAGAATGATACTGACTGAAACATTTAGGTTGAGCTCACACTATTTCGAATTGAATGTGGGTTTCCATGTCATGAGATTGTGACCGGCTCTCTATGGAGAACACATCTCCGCAGTGGCTCTGGTGCGAATTGCACAGAAGTCCTGTGCATCTTTTGCTCCATTTCAGGTCCGCATTCAGCCCAGAATTCAGGCTGAAATTGGACCTGAAACAGTGAATGGAGACGCACCTGCCGGGAGCCACTGCGATCTCTAGTGTGAAACCAGCCTCAAAGTAGAGGGATGGATAAAAATATGATTTTTTTTTTATTTTTTTATTATTTAAATCAGATTTTTTCTATTTTTATCAAATTTTAATAAAATGCTTTTGGAGTAAAAAAAAAAAAAAAAATCAATAAAAAAAATCTATAGATGTTTTATACTTAAGATAAATAATTTGGTTAATTCAGCATGAAATGGAGCTTAGTTATGTAGCATGAGGCTGTATATTCTGCAATATTTACATTTTTGGTAAATTCGATCAATAATTCCAAGCTGAGAACATGCACTGTTAATGTTATTGTTTTAATTAAATAAAATAATTTGAGTAGTTCTCCAACTATGTGTGATTAACCTAAAATCAGTTCTGATATCGCTTGTTTTACTAACCTGACAGCTCAGTCTAAATAGGGAATCTTCATTTTGCACATATTAAAGATTCTAATTACCAGCAAGAATGAGTCCTTACATTTAAAGAGCACCTGTCATTTCAGATCCATCATGGCAGTGCCTGGTAGCGGGCAGTTGCTCTTTAAAAAATTATGATTTAAAATAGAGTTGATTTAAATCAAATCCACCCTGTAAACTAGTATGAAACCCAAAAGCAAACATACTGCAGCTTACCAATTCTAAGGCTTGATTCACAACTATGCATGTTGCTTTTGAGCTTTTTACGTTATTTTTTACCAATATTTTACCACGACTTTGCAGTAAATTACATTTTTTTATGCTTTTTTTGGGTGCGGAAAATTTGTTGTTGGGCAGATTTAAAAAAAACAATCGGATTTTCCGACAACTTTGTCCGTCCGTGTGTATGCAACACCAGTTTAGGACAAAATCCAGCGGATTTTGTTGTCAGAATGTCCGACCGTGTGTACAAGGCATTAGAGATGGGATGGCTGCATTTGTTTTTGTTTTTTAGGCTTTCTTTCTTCTATTTTCATCTGGTGATCTAGCCTGCCAGTTTTTCACAAGCCCAAGCTCTCCAGCAAAAACCCTTATCCACAAAAGGGAAAAAACGGTTTGCTGTAACTGCTTATAAAGTGTGAGCTGAAGTTTGGCTTCAATTGTTAGTATATCTAAATCTACCAATACATAACACTACCCTCCTCCCAGACTGACAACGCTGCTGTCTGCTGTGCCTCCTGTTCTCATTTATGTCTCACTAATACAGGGGTGTTACTGGCCAGTTCACCAGGTGAAAAAAAAAATGCCAAAGCAAAGAAAACAAATGCAGCCACCACATCTAATGATTGGCAAACTGTAATATATTACGTTTTGGGTTTAAAACCGCTTTAAAGCGGATCTTAACCCCCCCCCAAAAAAAAAATTAAAAGTCAGCAGCTACAAATACAGTAGCTGCTGACCTTTACTATTAGGGCACTTGCCTGTCCAGGTATCCCGCGGTGTCCTCATCCAAGGCAATTCTTGAATCGACTCTCAGGTGCTGGCACCGCCATCTTGGGTAAGGGAAACTGGAAGTGAAGTCTTGCAGCTTCACAGCCGATTTCCTACTGTGAATGCGTGAATCGTGCTGCACTTTCTCAATAGTCCGGCTGCGGGGAAGGCCAAACTTCCAGCTGAGTTCGCTACGGCAAACTCAACAGGAAATAGGAGTAGGTACCGGTCAAAAGCAGCCACCGAAAGGGGGGGGGGGCGGGGGCTGAAGGCAGATGAGCGGAGCTTCCCCTGTTGGGTGGAGGTCTGCTTTAGGCTGGCCACAGATCAATCAAATATTGGCCAGTTAAAGCGGAGCTTTAACCGGCCAAAATTTGATCGATCTGTGGCCAGCCTAAAGCAGAGCTCCACCCAAAACCCAAAAGGGGAAATTCCGCTCATCTGCCTCCAGACAACCCCCCCCCCCCACCTTGATACCTGCTTTTGACAGGTACCCGTTCCCCCTGCTGGGTCCGATTGCCGCAGTGATTGCTCTTCCCCCCACAGCCTTCTGGGACACATAGGAGAAGACTGCGGGACCATTCACAAAGCAAAGCACAACTCGCGCATGGGCAGTAGGAAACTGGCTGGCTAATTTTCTATGGTTCCCTAATGTCAATGGAGCAGTCTTATGAAAAAATCCTGCTGGCTCCTAAACATACGAGGAGGGACGGGGTGGGGCGCTATTGGCATTTTTTATACATCTGACCAGAGTTCAGCTTTAAATCCATTGGCTCCGCATATCAGCCTAACTAGCATTAAAAGTGTTACTAAACCCAGGACTCTGCATTCATTATATCTGGTTTCCCATAGTACACAGAACACAGAACATGCAAATTCAATTCTTTTAGTAAATATAAACTGTTAAATACCTTTTCTCAGCAGTATATAGCAGTCTTGTGACTCCTATCAGTGTCCTGGTTAAAGCTTGTAGGAAGAGTTGTCATTCTCTGCCAACTGTACTATCAGGATGCAGGACCCCTGACCCTCTGGACAGTGCTAATTGACCCTGTACTGATCACATGCACTCTCCCAAGAAAAAAAGAAAAAAACACCTTTGTAGCAATACACACAAAACTGAGCATGTGCAGAGAGCCTCCAAGGCTCTGTTCTATCAGGAGATATTGGGGAATCTGCAAGAAGGGGAGGATCAGAGAAGACAGGATCAAACAGCCTTTTTTTTTTTTTAAACACAATTCAGAGAATTAACCCCTTAGGTTCCACAGTGAGTATAACAAGCATGCTTTACTCCATATACAGACTGATTTTATTGTTGTGGGTTTAGTAGAACTTTAAAACCATCAGATCAGCATATCAGCCAAACTACTGGCATTTCCTTAAGAAGTCAGTGATATCAGCCTCCACATTCCTCCCTCTATAGGTTTATGGTTCTGATGGCTTCAGCAGTGCGGTAACGGGCGGGAGAGCGCACTGCGCCACTCTGTGTGTTTCCATACATAACATTCCTTCCATCCAGCAAACTTCACACCAAGACCAATCAATGACCCAGAGGACAAAACTTCACACCAAGACCAATCAATGACCCAGAGGACAAAACTTCACACCAAGACCAATCAATGACCCAGAGGACAAAACTTCACACCAAGACCAATCAATGATCAATGATAGAGGATGAACCCACCCCTGCCTCTGGTTCTCAATACATCCTATACCTATAGTGCCCCAATAATCAATTATACTGGATCAGAACCAGGAATACCACCCAGAACCCTCACCTGGGTCTGTGCACCTGGCAGTGCAGGGGTTAATCAGCTGTGTCGTATTCTTCCATCCCATTGGATGATGGTGTCAATGACACACCCAACAGATCCTGCCTATTAACCCCCTTCTTTCCCAGCCCTGGCCATCCCTTTAACTGGGTTATTACCTCCTGTAGGGTGGGGAGGCCTGCCCAATCATGTGGTCACGTGATCAGGAACCGGTCCTGGCGGCTCCTGATGGTTACTAGAGTCCGGGTGTGGTCCTTGACAGGTCAGTCAGTGAGCCGGGAGCGTGCACTGGCTATGGACACATTTGTGCGGCATGTGGGCGTTAAAGCTCACCCTATTTCAGAGTTGTGCCGAAAGCAAAAAAAAGTGCCGATAATGGCTGCCAAAAACCATCTGCGATTTCACCGCAAATTTGCCCCAAATTTGCATTCGATTTTGCATTCGATTCGCAATTTTACCAAGATTTTACCGCAATTTTGCCACGATTTAGCCCCAAATTTGCTACGATTTTGCCCCAAATTTGCTATGATTTTACCGCGATTTTGATGCTGTTTTACCTTGCTTATTGTGTGTTTTTCATAGGTCATGGGACTCAAAAAAAAAAACATCAAAATTGCAACACAGGTGCATTTTTGATGCATTCTTGCTGCGTTTTCAATGCAATGCAATAGGACGGAGTATTTTTGGTGCCAAAAAGGCACCAACAATGGAGCAAGCAGGATTTTTAACGCCGCTTTAAAAAAGGTGCCAATAATGGTCGACAATAAATTCATATTCACGTAAATTCATATTAGAACGTTAAATATAATACATTTATATATAATATATAAACTTTTTAAAAACCGTCAATTTTGGTTTCGGCCAAGTACATTCTGAATTTTCAGTTTTGGCACCAAAATTCTAATTTCGGTGCACCACTTGTGACAAGAGATTAAAATGGGTTCATTGGCGCGGCGCCAAAGTGCGTTCTGTTGTATTTGTGAACGGCGCACCTGATTTTTTACAGACATTGATGAGAGGCTCAGAGGATGAAATGTAGGCTACATTGACACTTCTGCATGAAGAGAACGTGTGCAAAATTGCGAGTTTTCCCAGTGCGCGTTCCTTTAGCATACAACCGGCGGTGTCGAAAACGCATGCTGCTTGCAGAACCGTGTCCTTTGGTTAAGCACAATTTTGCAAGTAAAAAAATAAAAAATAAAAACACACAAACAGGGTCTTCTGCATGTAAGGCAGCCCATTGAAATTAATAAGCTGCCCTATGCAGGATGGATGAGCAGGAACAACCCTAAAGCAGCATATAACCCAAAACCAAAACATGTAACATATTGCAGATTACCAATTATTAGATGTGATGGCTGCATTCGTTTTCTTTTTTAGGCTTTCTTCCATTTTCACTTGGTGATCTAGCCAGTAACCCACCTTCTGTATTAAAGTGCCTTCACACTGGATGAAGGAGCATAGGGGGCACCTTTAGAAAGCAGCATTGTCAGTCTGGGGGGGGGGGGGGATGTTAAATATATTTGCAGATTTAGATACACTAACCAACTGAAGCCAAACTCCAGCTATATCTTCTGTTTTTTTCTTTTGGGATAAAGGTTTCACATGAATAAAAGATCATTGCAAACACCCGTCAGTGGTAAATGGGTTGCCTCATTTCTGCGACTGATACGTCTGGAAGAGAGCTTGTTCTTCTGAAAAAGAACAGACTTGTTGGGTTGATCACCAGGTGAAAATAGAAGAAAGAAAGAAAATGAATGCAGCCATCACAAGTAAGGACTGGCAAACTGATAAAGGTTTGCTTTTGGGTTTAATACTGCTTTAAAGAAACATTTGTTACAGGGTGAGCGAGTGATGACCATTACACTTAAAATCCGCAGTTCTCAGATCTAGCTAACAAGAGCATGAGAGTATTGGTGGATTATGTAACATTTGGACTGGAGGGATACCCCCCCACCTGGAATTGGTGAGGGATCCCCCCCACCTGGAATTGGTGAGGAGGGCTCCCCCCCCATCTGGAATTGGTGAGGAGGGCTCCCCCCCCCCCCATCTGGAATTGGTGAGGGCTCCCCCCCCCATCTGGAATTGGTGAGGGCTCCCCCCCCCATCTGGAATTGGTGAGGGCTCCCCCCCCCATCTGGAATTGGTGAGGGCTCCCCCCCCCATCTGGAATTGGTGAGGGCTCCCCCCCCCCATCTGGAATTGGTGAGGGCTCCCCCCCCCCATCTGGAATTGGTGAGGGCTCCCCCCCCATCTGGAATTGGTGAGGGCTCCCCCCCCATCTGGAATTGGTGAGGGCTCCCCCCCCCATCTGGAATTGGTGAGGGCTCCCCCCCCCATCTGGAATTGGTGAGGGCTCCCCCCCTCCCCATCTGGAATTGGTGAGGGCTCCCCCCCTCCCCATCTGGAATTGGTGAGGGCTCCCCCCCTCCCCATCTGGAATTGGTGAGGGCTCCCCCCCTCCCCATCTGGAATTGGTGAGGGCTCCCCCCCTCCCCATCTGGAATTGGTGAGGGCTCCCCCCCTCCCCATCTGGAATTGGTGAGGGCTCCCCCCCATCTGGAATTGGTGAGGGCTCCCCCCCATCTGGAATTGGTGAGGGCTCCCCCCCATCTGGAATTGGTGAGGGCTCCCCCCCATCTGGAATTGGTGAGGGCTCCCCCCCATCTGGAATTGGTGAGGGCTCCCCCCCATCTGGAATTGGTGAGGGATCCCCCCCCCATCTGGAATTGGTGAGGGATCCCCCCCCCATCTGGAATTGGTGAGGGATCCCTCCCCCTCGCTGTCTCCATGAAGGGAAGATGGAGAAAGTGTCATGTGACCTGTAAGCACCTTGCACCGCGGCGGTCAGGTTATTGTTGGGATAATTTGCGCTCGGGATGACAGACAACACAGGGAGGGCAGAGAGTAAATATTTAATCCGTGCGCCTTTCATGGCTTTATCCTCTGTTTCCTGCGACATCCGATCCCGACCCGGCGCACGCAGACCCACCAGTGCAAACACTGCGAGAAACACGAGACAGCGTGGATGGGTTAACCTCTTCATCACCAATGGGGGGGGGGGGGGTGCTGACTCTTCCTATTTACTGAACCATGGCAAACTGCACAGGTCTTTGCATTATAGTTGTTGGTAGATCTAAAGGAGGTTGTACAATCAGATTGTTGAGTGTATAGATCTATTAAGAGCAGAGAAGAGAGGAGAGGGAGAGAAAGAAGAGCAGAGAAGAGAGGAGAGGGAGAGAAAGAGAAAGAAAAAACAAGAAAGAGAAAAGAAACAAGGAAGAGAAGGAGAAGAAGGAAAGGAAGAGAAAGAAAGAGAAAGAGAAAGAAGAAGGAGGAAAGAAAGAGAAAGAGAAAGAAGGAGGAAAGAAAGAGAAAGAGAAAGAAGGAGGAAAGGAAGAGAAAGGAAGAGAAAGAAGAAAGAAGAAAAGGAAGAAGGAAAGGAGGAGAAGGAAGGAGGAAAGGAGGAGAAGGAAGGAGGAAAGGAGGAGAAGGAAGGAGGAAAGGAGGAGAAGGAAAGGAAGAGAAGAACAAGGAAAGGAGCAAAGAAAGAAAGGAGGAAAGGAGCAAAGAAAGGAGGAAAGGAGAAAAGAAAGAAAGAGAAGAGAAGGAGCAAAGAAAGAAAGAAAGGAAGGGGAAAAAAAAAAAGAAGACCGAAAGAGAAAGAAAAAGAAGAACAAGGAAGGAAGAGAAATAGAAAGAAATGGAGAAAGAAGGAGAATGAAATGAAAAGATAAAGGAAGAGAGAAAGAGAAAAAGAAAAATTGACTGAAAAAGAAAGAACGAACGGGAGAAAGGAGAAAGTGAAAGAATAAAAAAAAGGAAGGAAGGAAGGAAGGAAGGAAGGAAGGAAGGAGAAAAGACAGAAAGAGAGACAAACAAGGAGGAGAAAGAGAAAGAAATGGAGAAAGAGGAGGAGAATGAAATGAAAAGATAAAGGAAGAGAGAAAGAAAAAGAAATGAAGCGAAAGAAAGAACGAGAGAAGGGAGAAAGTGAAAGAGAAAGAATAAAAAAAAAAAAAAAAAAAAAAAAAAAAAAGGAAAATAAGGAGAATGCGAGAAAGACAGAAAATGAGAAGGAAACAGTAAGCGAGAATGAATGAGTGAGAAAGTAGGAAAAGAGCAGAGATCAGAATACAATCAGATAGTAAGCCTTACACCGCTCTGGTTAGGAGATAATGAAGTACTTTGGGGACAGTCCAATGTTTCTGCTTTATATTACTCTAACGTAGACTGACTTTGAGTTCCTCCTGCATAATGGTGGGCAGGCAGCTTGTGTTTAGGAGATCTGATGTGTGTGGTGAGCTTAACCCACCACATCATACTGACCTCATCCAATAATAAACCCAACAGCAGTGACAAGCAGTGTCTTGGTGCCATCAGACAGCAGACACAATGAATTGCTGTGTACTGTACACAGATATTTATGATTGTATATATTTCTCACTCGGCTGTCACTGAGCGCTATGATCGGTTACATTATATCTGTTCTGCTTTTTTATTTTATTTACACAGGTCCTTTTTTTGAATTTATATTTGGTCTTCTCTGATCTCCCCCTGGGGGCCCCTAGTAGAGCGGTGTGGCCCCTGGGAGCCGTATGCGGAGCTCTTCCCGGTGTCGGGGTAGATCATGTAACACGGCTGGAAACCTGAATAAAAGGCCAGAGCGTCACCTGTGTATTAAATATTTACCTCCCCGTGTTATTAGGAGCCGAGCAAATTAACCGCCGGCCTCTCCGGATTTACCCGCCAGTCTGATCTTTTATCAAATGTAACCACTTCTAATGCGAATTCCCACAGGGCCACCCGGCTATGAAAAGGCCACGATTAACCCCAGCCTGCCCGCAACGCCGAGCGTCTCCTGAATACAGAGGGGCCCTTCCCGGAATCAGATTTCCGCTGAAATATGACAATCCAAAGGGCGATCGTTCTCGTCATCTGGGGATTGTGGATATAAAATGTATCTTTATTAATGAGCATCTTGTGTCAGGTATGGGACGGTGTTCACCAACTTGTGCATCACGGCTGTGTGTGCCAAGAAGCACACGTTGGCGCGTATTGTAAACGAGCTGCATCACATACTGCGCACTGGGCGTGCGCGGTTTAAAAAAAAAAAATTAAATAAATGGGTCATTCACATTTTTCCATCCGTTGTGATCAATAATAAACAGGCCAACCTAACAATGCACATCAATGCGTTCCATAACACGCGCTTAACGCATGCGCTGTCGCACCACAAAAGAACACAATATAAATGGGCCCGGATTAATAATGAAAAACAAATTTAGAAAATAAAATTCCAATATTTTAGGCTCCATTCACACTCGCAATTTTGTGTTGGCGATTTGGCCCCGTGTCACGCCTAGGCCAGCCCATTCACACCAAATAGGCTGCCCTATGCGGGCTTGTCACCTGCAAGAAGCTCCTGCTCCCTTTTTGGGCAACAAGCTTCATGACATTTTTACACACGTGTTTTACTGCGACTGCAGCGCCATTCTGACGCATACCAATCGCACCAAAATCAGGGTGCCATTTAGAATGAGTGGGACCTAAACACACATTTTGCACCCATTGCAAAAGGGTGGTGGCCACACACCACACATGCGTAATCAGGTGGTCGCTGTTTCTGTGCTCCTTCCCAGCTCAGAGGCCGAGCTGTCAAAGACAGCTCTAGGCCCGACTAACGATTGGTAACCAGCGGGATCGGCCCCCTGATCACGAGACTGCTGCGACAGCCGCACGTTTAGGCCCCATTCATTCCCAACTGTAGTGTCGCTTGAAGCTCGAAAAAGTACATGAGCTACATTCAAGCTTCAAGCGTTTTTGGCCCCAACAGACTTCAATGGGAACACTTGTAAAATTCGATTTTTTTTTTTTTAACACACGACTATACTTTTTCTCCAACTAGCTTTCCATTGGCTAAAAATAATTAAAGAAATGCTCAAAAAAAAAAAAAAAACACCACACGACTCGACCATTCTATTTCCCCTAGTAACTAACTCTTCATTGGCTAAAAATTAAAACAAATGCTCCAAAAAGAAATAAATAAAAAGCCTTTACAAATGCTAAAAGAAAAAACAAAAACAACATTCTGTTTTGCGTAGTAACTAGTATTAATGACCAGTCTGTTTCCCCCTAGTAACTCATTTTCTACTGGCTCAAAAAATATGAGAAACACTCAAACCAAAACCAAAAAATGCCTGTACAAATCCTAAAACATGACCATTCTGTTACCCCTAGTAACTAACTTTCCATTGGCTAAAAATAATTACAATATATATATATATATATATATATATATATATATATATATATATATATATATATATATATATATATATATTATATATTTATTTATTTATTTTTTAAACCCAAAAAACCCCACACCATTCTGTTTCCCCTAGTAACTCGTTTTCTACTGACAAAAAAAAACAAAACAAAAAAAAGAAACACTCAAAAAAAAAAAAAATTACCTGTACGAATCCTAAAACACGACCATTCTCTTGCCCCTAGTAACTAACTTTCCAGTGGCTAAAAATAAGAAGAAATGCTCAAAAAACGCAAAAAATACCTGTATAAATGCTAAAAAACAAAAAAACAAAAAAAAAAAACAAACCCCATAAAATTGACCGACGCTCAACTGTGAATGCAGCCTCAGGCCCCTTTCACAATGGTGAGACCAGAAAGTTGCAAAATTCTGTTGCCACAAATTTACTGCACTTTTGACGCGATTTCAGGGAATGCCTGTGTAAACTTGAAGTCTATGGACCTCAACTCGTATCAAAGTCGTATCAAAGTCGGACCAAAAGTAGTACAGTGATATGAATGGTTATCCTTGGGAACCATGGGGTAGGACTTGTCATGCGACTGATGTCCAAAGTTGCAGAAAAAGTCGCACAAGTGTGAAAGGGGCCTCAGGCTCCACCCACACCTATGTGGGTGTGATTGTGCATGTGCACTTTTGTGCATTTTCACGTCACATTCAGGGGAGCACATTTTTTTACATGAAGTGCTCTCTACATGTGAAAAAAAAAAAAAAAGTGAATGACCCCTTTTTTTTAAATCATGCCATGCCAAAAACACATAACCATGCGTTTTGGAAATGTTACCAAAGTTAACAATTAATGGCCTTGCAGCACACCTGTAAAAGGGACGCATTTCTATGTGTTCTGGGAACATGCGCTCTATTGTGCAAATGTGAAGCTACCCTAAGGCACAGCGATGTGTCGGTATGCATTTTGAAGAATTTTCATTCTTTTCAATAAAACACGCAATTGGGAAGGGGGGGGACGGGGGGATGTTTAGGGAATCCAGCAAGAACAGTTGGTTGGTTCAGGCCTACGCTGCGTTCCCACGTGTTGCGTAAATGGCGCCCCATTCATTTCAATGGGCTGTCCTACGCGTGAGAAATGCAGAAAAAAAAAAAAAAAAAAAAAAAAAGGAGCCCCTGACTCATTTAAAAAATGCATCACACTCAGCTACATGGCACCGCCGCACCATGCAGTTTTGTGCTCGCAACAGTGTGTGTGACACAATGCGGAGGGGGGGGGGGGGGGGGGAGTTCCATTAAGAATTTCTCTGTGTGTAACCAAAGGGTGCGATTTTGCGTGCATTCCCAACATGCAAAAGTCTGAACCTAGCCTTAACGTGCGTTCTTACTCTTTTGCAACTCAATTTGTAATGAATGTCAGCATGTGTCCTAATGTGCATCACAATGTGCTTATGTGCGTCTTGACGTGTGCGTTGAGATGTGTTTAAATTGCGTTTTTTGGATTTTTAATCTAAAACATTTTATTTCTAATGTAGGAACTCTGGTTTTTTAGTGGTTGACCTGCATTTCCACCATAACTGAAATCCGTTCAATCTAATTTGGTGCCGAGTGCAGGGACCCCCATAATTCACACCGCTTCACTGACAAAAAAAAAAGTTAATTTTTATATAGAGATATATAAATATATGCATTTTCGGGGTGCTTATTTTCCAACATGCACATGTGAAACTTGGACATGCAACTAAAAAAAAAAAAAAAAAAAAAAAAAAAAAAACTCAAACACACCGGGGGCTGCGTTTTTGGTGCGGCTTTGAAAAATACTTTAAAAAGGCATCAGGCCCCGCAGCGCAGTGGTGTGAACAGTCCCAAAAGGATTTTTTTTTTTTGCATTTTATTTAGCAAGGTAAAAAAATAAAAAATAAAAAAAAGGAAAAAAAACGCAGCAAAAACGAATCTGCGTGAAGGAGCCCTAATAACGGATTTGACCATCGCAGAGATTTGATTGGCTGCCGAGATTTGGAGTTTGCCGGTAATGGTCCTCCCAGTGACTGTGCCAGGAATACGATTGATTATTGTCTAATAGGATTCTATTTATTGAGCTATAATATGGCGCTAGTGAGGTCACATCCATGTGTTGCGTTTACAGGTAAGAATGTCGCCAGTTTATCCTGCATTGTGGTGTGTCAGCATTCAGAATGTGACGATAGATCTCCTGTGTGGGGGAACGATCAGTGTATATGTACAAGGCCCCATTTACCCTTATGCCCCATAGACACGGACGGACATTCCGACCACAAAATCCATCAGATTTTTTTTTCCCCGACGGATGTTGGCCCAAACTTGTCCAGCATATACACGGTCGCACAAAGTTGTCGGAATTTCCGATCGAGGTGACGTCAAACACGTACGTCGGGACTATAAACGCCCAATAGCTTTTATCTTCGTTTATTCTGAGCATGCGTGGCACTTTGTCCGTCGGAATGGTCTACACACGATCGGAATTTATATGATCGGATTTTTTTGTCAGAAAATTTTCGATCCAGCTCTCAAACTTGCGTTGGAAAACCTGATGGAAAAAGCCTGATGGAGCCCACACACGATTGGATTTTCCGACAACATGATACGATCGCACATTTTCCGTCTGAAAATCCGACCGTGTGTATGGGGCATTAGTGTAGCGGGAACATGCATTTTTGCGAGGGGGGGGGGCTCTTGCACTTTTTTCATATTCATGCGTATAAGGCCGACAAACGTGCAGAAGAAGCTCCTGCACTTTTTTTGCCCCCCCCCCCCCCCAAGAAACTGTGTCAACGTCAGGTACAGGAATGATAAAGTGGAAACAAAATGATTTAATGAAGGAGAATGATGACGGCCTCTGATCAGAGCGCCGCTGTCATGTCACCCGGAGGGAGGGGGGGGGGGGGTGACCTCATTACGGAATGAAAACAGATCATTGCTTAATCCTTATTATCTGCCGTCTTCCAATAATAATACATTGGACCCCCTTCATCTCTGCCCCCCCAACCTCCGCACCTACCCCTGTCCTAACACCCCCCCCCCAGCACCCAAAACTAAGAAAGAAGCCCAGCACCCCCTCTGCCCAGGCGGAGAGATTACTTCTGTGGAGTGATCATTTGGGGCAATCTGCCGTCCAGACGGGACCCTCCCAGGCCGGAGCGGGGAGGAGAGATCACTGGAGTGTGTAAAACAGATTAGAAAACGGGGAGAGGATTATTGACTGTAATGGAGGTCAATAGACACGGGACGCTGTTAACCCCCGCACTGCCAGGCCCTGCATTTCCCCCCCCCCGCCATTCACCCTGCGGATATACACCAGATGGGGCTCTCTAGGAAATGAAAAGAGGACATTTTATTACAGAAAACCAACAGAAGAGCCTCCGGTGTGACCAGGCAATAGATGTGAGCACCCAAATTCAGAGAACACACACACAAACACACCGGAGTCACAGATCAGGAGTACACACACACACACACACACACACACACACCGGAGTCACAGATCAGGAGTACACACACACACACACACACACACACACACACACCGGAGTCACAGATCAGGAGTACACACACACACACACACACACACACACACACACACACACACCGGAGTCACAGATCAGGAGTACACACACACACACACAGGAGTCACAGTTCAGGAGTACACACACACACACACAGGAGTCACAGTTCAGGAGTACACACACACACACAGGAGTCACAGTTCAGGAGTACACACACACACACACAGGAGTCACAGATCAGGAGTACACACACACACACACACACACACACACCGGAGTCACAGATCAGGAGTACACACACACACACACACACACACACACACGGGTCACAGATCAGGAGTACACACACACACGGGTCACAGATCAGGAGTACACACACACACGGGTCACAGATCAGGAGTACACACACACGGGTCACAGATCAGGAGTACACACACACACACGGGTCACAGATCAGGAGTACACACACACGGGTCACAGATCAGGAGTACACACACACACTGGTCACAGATCAGGAGTACACACACACACTGGTCACAGATCAGGAGTACACACACACACACACACACACAGGGGTTACAGATCAGAGTACACGCACAGACACACAGTCGGGTCACATTTTCTGAACACACAGCTTGAAATAAACATTGTATTTGGTAGAATGCAACTTCCATTTAATGTTCCTAAAAGGGGAAATAATAATTAGACCTCGGCATACAATCCTCTCCTAAAACATACATGACCCATAAAGAACGTTCAGCACGTGGCGGGAACAGAGTTTAGCCAATCAGGAGTCACCATAAACTGGAACACACGCAGTATTCTTCAATCCCGTCCTGCTCCGCTCAGAGGAATCATTTGTTGTAGAATTTGGGTAACAGATTTCAGACCTACGGAGAGGGACTATGGGTGGAAAATACACATTTCTTCTATTCCATCTACATAATGGCATCTCACCTTGTGCTACCACCAAGGACTACAAGTTCCAGCAGTTCTGCATGCCAACGGGGGGGGGGGTCTTGGTCACACTGATAAGTTCTTTATTTTTACTTTGAAAGAATTCAGCAGCATGAGCGAGACGCCATTCCTTGTGTTCAAAGCCTTAGCATGGGGGATTTCGCTGTTGGAGCCAGAATAGAGGAAACCAGGGATGCTCAACCATATTGACCAAACGTCAACTTTTAAACATGATATTCATTGAAGGACCATCACTGCTAGAAAGGTTTACCCCTCTATATACCCACAAGCCCCAATCATACCTTCAGAGCAGAACTTGCCCACATATCCAGTCGCCGTACAGTCGCAGGTGGGCTCGCTGTTCAACAAGAGACAAGCGCCTCCGTTCTCACAAGGGTTCTCCGTGCACAGACCCTCCTGATCCAGGCGGACGCCGTGACTTCCCAGCAGCTTCGGCTCCGAGTTTCCATATTTAAGATCAGATAAAAATCCAGAAAAGGTGGGAACGTCTTGGATGGAGCTGTAGGTCAAGGCATCGGAGCGGATATCCTCAGGAACGCCGCCCAAGAAAAGGTCGCTGACAATATTCATGTGCTGCCGCTGTGGCCGAACCTCCCCGGGTTTGACTTCCCCATCTAGAACCAGTGTGGTCCTCAATCTATTGCGGCTCACCCTCACGAAGTGCCAACCGCCGTCGTTGATCGCCTTGTCGCTCAGCACCGTGGTTTCGGCACAGTCAATGCTAAACTGCAGCTGGACCCGGCCGTCCGCCAGGGACAGGCAGAGAAAGTCGCAGATACCTCCGTCATCGAAGTAAAGGAGAAGGCCGGTGGAGACATTGGTCCTGAGCTGGAAGCTGAGTTCACTGTGGGTGCTGGCATCCCAACGCAAGTAGCGGGCCCACTGGTTGGGCAGGCCCATGAATTCAAGTCCCAGGCTGAGGCCCAAGATGGAGCCCAGGAGAAAACTTAAGCTGAAAGTGAAAGTGAGTGAGTGAAGGCCGGAGGAGGACATGGTGGTCTGCAGGAGAGAAGCGGAAACTGGAGGAGGAACTGCAGGGAAGAGAGAAGGAAGAAGAAGAGGAAAATCCAGGATCTCAGAGAAGAGAGCAGGAAGATGCTCTTGTTCGACCGCCCAGACCACGCTTCATAAGAACAGTGTTCTCTCACAGTCGTTCTAGATGTGCAGAAACCGTTCTGGGTCCTTCGAGGGTCTCTCTTACAGACTCACTTCTGAAAAAAGAAAAAGAAAACAAAAGACAAAGTATTAGTCCAACATTGGTCTACCAGGAAACCTTCACATGTATGAGGGGTGCAACCTATGGGATGCTATTTAACTCAGGTCTACAACATGAACCTCAAGAGTTTGGGGTTCCCTACATAATGTGACATGTGCTTCCAACATTTCTATCCAAAATGGGTGGAAGAAAAAGCTGCAGGTTTTATTATTGTGTGCTTCTGCCATCATCAATTTTAAAGGAGGAGAGCGCACATCTAATATGGTACGGTTTATTAACAATACTAATTAAAATTGCCCATCAATAGACTCACATTTAGCAGGACGTGTACAGGCATGTAAATGGTCTCAGCCCACCCTCCTGAAATGCCACCAAGATTTGAGTGGGAGCATTGGGTCTCCAAATAGTTGTCTGACTGCGAAGGATCCCAACTCAAGCAGAGCGCCGTGACTCAGGTCTGGCGCGCCCGATCCACTGCGCATAAGCCTGGCCAAGCCAACACCACACACCGTAGAGATGTCCCAGAACACGGAGGAGGCATAGTCCACATGGGCCGAATGTCGGACTGCTGGATCAATAGAACCTGGCTGACGTTTGGCTCGTGTGTACAGCAGCCGGTTGGACACAAGCTTTAGGAGGAGAGAGCATACGTCAAGGTGGCTATGACAACGCGCTTCACTTTCACCCTTTCAGGTGAGATGTTGACCAAAAAGTTTAGAGTCTGCTAAATTCACCACCGATTTGGCAAAACTACTTGTAAGACCCACAGATTGCTGCTGATCAAGCTTAGGCCAGGGCTTGACAAATTTGCTTTGAATCTAGGAGACAGCTAAAAAAGTTAGAAGCCAGTTCAAATCTTACACATTTAACATGTCCCAGAAGGAGAACGTATCCTTTAACCCTTTCACAGCCAGAGCCACTTTTTTGCACACGTTTTAAAATAAAGATTTTAGACCAGAAGATTATATAAAACATGATATATTTTCTGAAAGACACCGTAGAGAATAAAATAGTGGTAGTTCCAATTTTTTTAAAAACAAATTTTTAGGGCCACAAAAAACTCAATAAATTAACCAATTTTTGGTCAAATATAAAAGCTAAGGTTGCACCGAGAAAATAGAGACCCAACATGTCCATCCTTAGACAATGTCAGTACCTTATATTTTCCATAGGCTAGGTTTTAAAGCTCCCTTTAGGTCATCTGTTTAGCATTACGAAGGAGGTCTGGTGCTGAATTATTGCTCTTATTTCGGCATGCGAAATGTAACATGTGTATCGTAATCAACATTTTCAGACGTAGGTGCCCCGCCTCAGGTGTTTAGGTTTGTAAGTGCATATATATGGGGGGGGGCCTCAATCCTTTTTTGGTGGGGGGGGGATTCTTTGTGCTTAGGTGTAACAAATTTTTTACAATTAAAAACTTTTTTTTATTTTATTTTTTTACTTTGTTATTTTTATAGGAAAAAATGACTTTACAATCACAAACTTTATACTGTTATACTTACCTGCTCTGTTGCAGTGGATTTTCACAGAGCAGCCCGGAGCCTCCTCTTCTGTAATCCTGGCCCCTCCCTCCTGTTTAATACCCCCATAGCAAGCAGCTTGCTATAGGGGCACCCGAGCCAAGCTCCCCATGTCCATTCAGACACAGAGCCCTCCCCCTCTCTCTCCTGATTGGCTAGCTGACTTTAGCAGCGGCAGCCAATAGCACGGCTGTGTCTCATCCAATGAGGAGGGAGAATCTTAGACAGCTGAGACACTCTTAGACAATCGCTGGACGGAGAGGGTCCTCAGGTAAGTATTAGGGGGCTGCTGCACACAGAAGGCTTTTTATCTTAACGCACAGAATGCATCAAGATAAAAACATCCTCTGACTTACAAGCCCTTTTTTTCCCCATCACGTGGTGATTTTTTTTTTTTTTTTTTGGGACAGGTTCTCTTTAACGAGACATCCAGAATCTAAAACCAACTGCATATCTCCTCTGTGCTCCACTGAATATAATACACATCGCAGTGCATTACATTCTTTCCTGGCCTTAATGGCCGGGGAAACTCAACGGGGATCCGGAAATGACGTCACACATCACCTCTGGGTCAACAGAGGTAGAGGAGAGTGGACATGTGACTGCTCTCCTCCAAGCCCCCCCCCCCCACATCTCTACCCAGACCCCCCTGCTATGCAGGTCTCTGGTCCGCTGATGGGGAAGCAGAGCCCGGGATCAATAGCAGGGTCTGTGCAGCATTCAGGTGGCAGCCCAGGTGCCAGGTTGAACCTTCTGGTCACAATGGTGACCTGTTGCTTGGGGTTTGTCAAGCCCTTGCTATATTTCTTAGAAAGCTTCAGAGACTCCCTTGTATACCTGTTGCAAATAGTTTTAATCAATGGTAAATTTAGCAAACGCTAAACTTTTTTGGTCAACACCTCACCTCCGGAACGCGTTGTCCTAGCCACCTTGACGTATGGTCTCTCCTCCTAACCCTCTGTTGTGGGACATCTCTACGGTGCACAGCGCCAGCAGGGCGCCTCTGCAGTGGATTGGGCATGCCAGGGCTGAGTCACGACAGTCTGCTTGAGTTACTGACATGTTTAAGTTTTGACATGTTGGGCATCCATTTACTCGGTGCAACCTCAGCTTTTATATTTTAAACAAAAATTGTGTAATTCATTGCGTTTTCATGCACCTAACATTAACTTTAAAATGTGGGGTTTTGGTTTTGTTTCCTAGACCTCTGCGGTAATAATGTGTGACATAAAAAATTGGAACTATCACCATTTTATTCTCTAAGGGTGTATGCCTTCAGAAAATATATATTGTTTGTGTGTTTTATGTAATCTTCAGGCCAGGCTTTTTTAAACATGCACAAAAAAATGGCTGTGGCAGGGTTAAAGGATAAGTTCCCTTTCATGAACATGTTAATAGCCATAAGATTTAGTTAAAAAAAAAAAAATGGCTTCTAACATTTTTTAGCTAGCTTCTAGGATTCAAAGCAAATTTGTCCTGAGCTAAGCTTGATCATTGGCAGTCTGTGGGTCTTACAAGTAGTTTTGCCAAATTGGTGGTGAATTTAGCAAACATGTTTTTTGGTCAACACCTCGGCTCCGAAACACAGCGTCATAGCCACCTTACTGTGTTCTGACAGAGGGACGACCCCCCCGCCAGAACACTCCAATCGGCGCTCTCCGCCATTGGCTAAGAACACTGATTGGGAGCTGATCGGCAAACTTTTTTTGGTGATGCCCCATTGATAGAAGCTGGCCGAATGGTCAGCTTGTGTCTAACCAAATGCCGTACGCACGAGCCAAATGTTGATCGGTTTCTATGGAAGTGGCTGATGTCACCCGACATTCAGCCCGTGTGGACTACGCTTTACCCTCCATGTTGTGGGACATCTCTATGGTGTGTGGTGCTGGCTGGACCAGGCACATGTGCAGTGGATCGGGCACGCCGGTCAGGGTCAGGACGGCCTGCTTGAGTTGGGTTCCTTAGCCGTTAGCCAACTATTTGTTAGTTATGACTTTAGGTGATCCTTGAAAACAAAATTTATTCAGGGAAGCCTGGCCCACCTCCACCTGAAAATCTGTACTTCAGTCGCCTCTCGCAGCTTTTGTATCACCTCCCCCTCTCCCTTTAGATTGTAAGCTCCATGAACAAGGCCATCCTATTCCTTCTATACTGAACTGTGTTGTAATCATGCTGTCCAAGTATATTGTAAAGCGCAAACCGTTGGCGCTATACAAATCCTATATGATAATATGATTATTATTGACTGTGGTGGGGACATTAGAGTGCAAGTTCCTCTGATGCATAGGACCGATGTGAATGGCTCAGCGTTCCTGGTACAACACTGAAGATGGCATTGCCATATAAATAAATGAACAGCAAACAAAGTAATACAAGCACATTATGGGATTAAATTGTGCATATCAGAGTATGAAAACATATGTAAATGCTGCAGGTTACGAGGCCTCCATACACCGCAACACCTGGACAATAAATAAATCATACTCTGCACCATCGTCCCGGCATATGGTATCAGGTGACACTCTCTGAATACAGGAACCAAAACCAACAGAGTCTAAAACCAACAGGCTATTGTCTGCTCAGCACCAGCTAATATGTGCACAAGCCTAAAATGATTAAAAAAAAAAAAAAATAAAAAAAAAAAAAAAAGCTAATGTAGCAGATGACATTTTGGACAAAGTGTCATTCGATTGTAAATTTCGTTTTTTGTCTCAGAACAGTAATGGGGTTCTGAAGGTTAATTATGTAGGTAATAACTTTGACATCAGTTTGGCTTGGCTGTGTTAGAGTTCTGCTTGGTCATGTGTACAGTGAGGTGCACATGACAGGCCAGAACATGGCCTGGTTGGACGTTTTAGGTATCAGCTTCCTCGGAGCCAATCAGTGGGTGTGCTGGGCCTGACTGAGGAGTCTGGGAAAGGGTACTTAAGACGTTGGAGGTCACGTTTTACTGGTGGTTCGTTCGTGAGGCCCTAGCGGTCTGTTCCCATTTCCCGGACCGGGGTAGCCCAGCGAGGGGTCCTGGTCACAAAGCGTTCGACACTCCGCAACATGCTTCTGTTGGTTAACCCAATAGACCCGCCTGGTCTGGGGTGAGGATCCGTCTGTTCCCGAGTCTCGGAACCGGCTGGTCTGAGGAGCAGTAACTGAGGGAGGATTCAAGGTGTCCAGGTGTGCTCTCGGCTTGGAGGGGCACTACAGCTCGTGAAAGTGACCGGGGGAGGACTCTTCGGAGGAGGGCCAACAAGCAGGCATCCTGTGAAGTGCCTGGGTACCGAGTTGGGAAGGACATTGATGAATCCATGCCTTTTCCAGTACTCTCAAGGAGACAGAGGACATTCCAGGTACTGAGGAAAAAGGTTCCTGTTCACTTTCAGTTACAACTTGTTCAAGGTCAGAGATTTTACAAGTTCCGAATCAAAGTGCTGACTGCCATAATCTCTAGCTAGAGATTTGTTCAGCCTTGAAGTGCCCAGCTGCGAGTGACTACTCTCTGGGTGGTACTAGAGACTTTATTATGTCTGTAGTTCAAGGTGCCCGAGTTCTTCACCCGTGCCCTCTGTTCCTATACGAGATGTTATTGGATGTTACCCCTGCAAAATAAAACCTTTCAAAAAGGACTTTATTGGTGTCAGCGTCCAAAGTTGTTGGGTATCAACTCTGGGAACCCCTAGACGTGGAAGAGCAAGCCAAGCGGAGGTAACCAGTAAGCCCAAAAAAGTTAAGGTCGCCCTGCAAAGGGTTATGGCTGCTACACAAACATCTTGCATCTTAACAATTCTTAGATTTGATGGCGGCATTAGTTTTATTTTTTAGGCTTCCTTACTTTTATTTTCGACTTGAGATCCAGCTCAATTCACACTTGTACCACTTCAAAGCTGTGCCAACTTTGGAGTGCAACTTGGATTCGACTTTGGCATTGATCAGTGATAATGGACAACTGGTGCATTGTATAACATTCAAGTACGAATGTCGTGCAACTTTTGAGGGTTGAAGAAGTTGTAAACCCCGCTTGGTGACTTATACCTAAAGGTAAGCCTATACTAAGGCTTGCCTGTAAGAAAAATGAATATCTCCTAAACCTGTACAGTTTAGGAGACGCTCACCCTGCATGCAGCTACTGAGGTCAGCAGGGCATGCGCTCTGATGGACCGGCTTACAATGCCGTATCTTCAGAGTTTCTTGCCGGAATGCGCACATGTGCTGGAGTGACATCATTGCGGAAGAAAGGACAATAGAAGATGTCAGCCCTCTCAGCGTTGACCGGGCTCTGCTGGAAGGGCTTTGTTCTAAAGTAAGTATTTCAGAATGTGCTAGTATGCATTATGCCTTGGTCTTGCAGGTTTTGTTTTTTTCTTTCCCACGGTTTACAACCGCTTTAACATTGAAGTCTATGGCCCGCAAGTTGCATGAAAGTCAGACCAAAGTAGCGTGGCCACCTGACGTCAGTTTGGCGCCAGTGTTAACTGTGACGTCAAGTTTCCATTCAGTTTTAGGCTTCATTCACACCTGAGCGTAGCTTTTCAAGCGTTTTTTGCGGCTTTTTTTGTGGCGTTTTTACCGCGATTCGCTACGTTTTTTACCGCGATTTGCCACGATTTTGTGCAGGGCAAAAGGTCACCAATGTTAAAAGAAGAAAAACGCCCAAATCTGCTCAATTCGAGCGACAAAAAAGGGTCCGGAACTTGTTTGAGCTTCAGGCGTTCGGCTTCAGGTGACATGTAGTGGAGATGTGAACCATCTCCATTGAGAATAATAGAATTTTTCCCCTCTAGCGTTTTGTAGCTTCAGGCTTCAAGCTACAAAACGCTCAGGTGTGAATGGGGTCTTAGTCACATTTCAGTTGACTAAAATGGTGTTCATTTCAATGCCGAAAATAATTTTTGTCAACTAAATTAACACTGTTTGGCACATGCAAACTACAGGAAGAGCATATCAAAGTCGTCACACTTCTTTGTGACTGATGGAAAAGTGTGACAGCTTAGAAATGCATTTCTGTATTGCACATGTGCCAAATTGACCTCAGGCGGCCTCACTTCCAGGTGAGTATCGGCTTTAGAATTCCCCCACAGACGTGTGATAGCAGCTTCCTGCCCACACAACAGGAGGTCATGCCCATGCCGGTAGCCATGGCTGGGGGTTGTGGAAATCGCTCTGCCACTCTCGACTGTTGATACGTTCTATCCATGGCACGTGTGTGAGCGCAATTCCTATTCAAATAAATGTTCCACTAGTTTTTATGGTACACCATGGGTTTGCATATTGTTTCTTTATTCTTTTACAGTTTGGGGGAAGGCCCTTTTCTGTTCCAGCATGAGCGTGCCCCTGTGTACAAAGCTCTAGCTCCATAAAAGACATGGTTTGACCAGTTCGGACCAGCGCCATAACTATATGGTTTGACCATTTCGGTCCAGTGCTATAAAGACATGGTTTGACCAGTTTGGGGTGGAGGAACAAAGACCTCAACCCTACTCAACACCTCTGGATCTTCCTATACAACATCAGTACCTGACCTCAAAAAAGGGTACAAATTCCAACAGACACTCTAAAAATCTTGTGGGAAACACTTCCAGAAGAGTGGAAGCAGTTTTAACCACAAAGGGGGGTCAAACGCCATATTAATGGCCACGGTTTTAGAATGGAATATTCAACAAGATCATATTGGGTGTAGTGTCCACAGATGCTTGGCCATATAGTATATTTTGCAATGCTGTCATGTCTGGGTTTTGTACTTATATCTAGGTTTTTGTTACTCTTCTTTGAGAAACGGTTTCAGCAAGAGGTCCTCTTCTGGTTTCAAATTTAGAATAGAAGACAGACTGGTATGTTCTGGAATTGGGAGATGGGCTCCTGTAGTAACTTGGCAGTGATCACATACCATAACACAACTAGCATAACCAATATTCATCCCACACACAAAAATATGGAGGCTTAATACACAAAATGTAGGTGCCGATTTGGACACTCCAAGACCCAGTTGCAGATCCCCAGGTGGACCTGTGAATATCAATTTCCGAGCTAGATGGCAACTCTCGCCATAGGCTTGGCTGTGCTGTGAGACCCTCGTCAGTGGCAGTCAATTAAAGTTGAAAAAAAAAAAATCAATATGAATAGCAGCATACAAGCCGGAGGTCCCCAGACAGACATCATGACACGGAGCGTCGAGCTTCACAAGTCGAACAATCAACGTCAGGCAGCAAACAATTAACCCCCCCCCCAGACTTCCAATCCTGACAAGAGAATTCCAAGGGAAAGTTATTCATCTCTGAATCCAGAATTGTTCCCTCCAATGGCTTCTGACTCAACCAGCTGAGCCTCATCCACACAACCACATGCAAAGAACAGTCACCCAAACCAGCCAAAGCGATCAGATTTGTACAAGATACAATATTCCTAACCTTCCTCTGTACAGACGAAGAACAACCTGACTTTGTACCGGCAATCGCATTCTCTCATTATTTAAAAGCGATCACCAAAGTAAAATGTAAAAATTTCATAGAAGCTTTAATACAATAAAAAGTTATACATTTTTCCAGCGTTTATAAACCTACAGCTTTCATTGAACACATACCTGGTTCTGGCATGATGCGTGCTCAGATACTTCCTGTTATAAAGGTGACAACACTCTGTCCCTGTCTCCCAATTGCGTTACCGTGTGGTCACTCTAATTTGTACACCAGAAAGACACAACAACCATGCAGAAACACATAGCAAAAGGTATGGTCCACCATCACCATACAGAAGCTGATCCAGATCAACCATGTGCAACCGACACTGCATGTACAGCCATGGCCAAACGTTTTGAGAATGACACAAATATAAAATTTAAAAGGCTGCTGCTTCAGTGTTTTTAGATCTTTTTGTCAGATGTTACTGTGTTATGCTGAAGTATAATTACGAGCATTTCATAAGTGTCAAAGGCTTTTATTGACAACTACATTAATTTTGTGCAGAGTCGATATCTGCAGCGTTGACCCTTCTTTTTCCAAGACCTCTGCAATTCGCCCTGGCATGCTGTCAATCAACTTCTGGGCCACATCCTGACTGAAGGCAGCCCATTCGTGCATAATCAATGGCTAAGGTTTGTCCGAAGTTATGGGCTTTTTTGTTCAACCGCCTCGAGGATTGAACACAAGTTCAATGGAATAAAGGTCTGGGGAGTTTCCTGGCCATGGACCCAAAATGTTGATTTTTTTTTCCCCCACGCCACTTAGTTATCACTTTTGCCTTATGGCAAGGTGCTCCATCATGCTGAAAAAGGCACTGCTCACCAAACTGTTGTTGGATTGGTTGGGAGCAGTTGCTCTGAGGATTATTTTATACCATTCTTTATGGCTGTGTTCTTAAAGGGGTTGTAAAGGTAAGTGTTTTTTCACCTTAATCCATCCTATGCATTAAGGTGAAAAAAACACCTGTCAGTGACCGGCCCCACCCCCTCCCCGTTTTACTTACCTAAACCCTCGAACTTGTCCCACGGGACACGCCGTCTTTTTGCTAGGGGGTACTTAGCAGCACAGCCATTGGCTCCCGCTGCTGTCAATCAAACCAAATGCTGCAGCCGCCGGGGGGTGGGGACCGAGCCATGCATTCGGAGTCTATGGAAGGTATACGGACGGAAGGTCTACGGACGCCAAATACCTCGCGCCCACAAGGTAACCCCCCGGGAGAGCGCTTCTCTCAGGGGGTTATCAGATGTGGGGGAGGAGCCGAGAGCACCGCCAAGGGACCCCAAAAGACCAGGATTGGGGCCACTGTGTGCAAAACGAGTTGCACAGTGGAGGTATGACATGTTATTAAAAAATAAAAATTTACCTTTAGGCTGCTTTCACACTGGGGCGGTATTCAGGCGTTACAGCGCTAAAAATAGCGCCTGTGTAACGCCTGAAAAAAAACGGCCCCTTTAACTCCAGTGTGAAAGCCGGAGGGCTTTCACACTGGAGCGATGCGCTGGCAGGACGGTGAAAAAAGTCCTGCTAGCTGCATCTTTGCAGCGGTGAAGGAGCGGTGTATTCACCGCTCCTACCCATTGAAATCAATGGGACACCGCGGCAATACCGCCGGCAAAGCGCCGCTGCAGCGGCGCTTTGCGGGCGGGTTTAACCCCTTTTCGGCCGCTAGCGGGGGTTAAAACCACCCCGCTAGCGCCCGCACACCGCCGCTAAAACGACGGTAAAGCGCCGCTAAAAATAGCGGCGCTTTACCGCCGACGCTGTTCCCGCCCCAGTGTGAAAGCAGCCTTAGTGTTACAAAGCAAAATTGTGAGTGAGCCTACACCCTTGGCTGAGAAGCAACCCCAGACATGTATGGTCTCAGGATGCTTTACTCTTGGAAAGAAAATAAAAGCAAAAAAGGCACACCAGCCTTGTGCATTATTCTTTGATATGTTTATTAAAAGAATAAAAACTACTCACAAGCATATAAAAAGAACTGCAATAAGCCTTTAACTTGTGGCAATCCGTGATAGCAGTCTACAGATAACGGAAGAGAAGACGTACAAATCACTGCTGTCTGACACGTTTCAAAGGGATACCTTCTTCCTCAGAGGCATCCCTTCAAAACGCATCAGCAAGAGACTATTAACTATTGTACAAAAATTTTTTATGTACAGTAAGATTCATAAATATGCTCAAACATTCCTTGATTTTATATATGGTTTGTGTTTATATACTTTTTCAATAAATGTTTTTTGCAATTAACACATCTTAATATAATTCTTGGAAATACTATAGTGCCTTAAAAGTCCACCCAATAGGGGATTTCTCTTGTTTCTAATACTGGATGTGGCACTCCCCTTTTGCACAATAACACCGGCCCAGCAATTCTCATCTGGAGACTGCCATCACTAGATGGATTGCCACAAGTTAAGGGCTTTCATATTGCGGTTCCTTTTATATGCTTGTGAGTAGTTTTTATTTTCTCCTTTAAAAAAAAAAAAAAAAAAAAAAAAGAACAAATGATAATGCACACGGCTGGTGCGTCCACTTTTTTCTATTTTCTTTCGGACTGCTAGGATACCTTTATCCTGGAGGGCAGCAAGGCCTGAGACATCATCAACCCTGAACTTTATATCGCCAGATCAACAAACTTGTGTCCAAGAGTATTTGTTTTACTTTACTGTTGGCATGACACAGGACTGATGGTAGCGCTCCCCAGGGGTGGACTGACAACTCATGGGGCCCCCGGGCAATAGGAGATTATGGGGCGCCAAGGCAATCCGAGATTATGGGGCCACACAGTATACACACACAATATACACATACATGTACACACAGTATACACAGACATGTTTCTATTGGCTGAGAAGGTACTGGAGAGGTGGGGCAGCTATAATCTTGGGATTTTTAGAACAAAAGGATGTCAGTAAGGGACATTTCAGAGACATGTAAAAAAACAAAAAACAAAAAAAAAAAAACTGATTTTTACATACTGTTCCTGGTTTTACTGAGACTGGCAACCCTGATGGGGCACCCTAGTGGCTCAGGGCCCTCGTGGCCCAATGGTCAGTCCGCCCCTGGCGCTCACCTTTTCTTCTCTGGAAAAGGTTTGTTCCGGATGCCCCAAACAATTAGAAAGGGGATTCATCAGAGAAAATGACTTTACCCCAGTCCTCAGCAGTCCAATCCCTGGACCATACGCAGAATATCAGTCTCTCCCTGATGATTTTCCTGGAGAGAAGAGGCTTCTTTGCTGCTCTTCCTGACTCCAGGCCATCCTCCAAAAGTCTTCTCCTCACTGTGCCTGCAGATGCCCTCACACCTGCCTGCTGCCATTCCCAAGCAAGCTCTGCCCTGGTGGTTCCCCGATTCTGCAGCTGAATCAACTGTAGGAGACGGTCCTGGCGCTTGCTGGACTTTCTTGGGCGCCCTGAAACCTTCTTCACAAATTGAGTGGAAAGGTTTTTCGTGGGATTAAATTCATTTCCATGGCAAAGAGGGACTTTACAATTAATTGCAATTCATCTGATCACTCTTCATAACAACCTGGCATAAATGCAAATTGCCATCATAAAAACTGAGGCAGCAGACTTTGTGAAAGTTAATATTTGTGTCATTCTCAAAACTTTTGGCCGTGGCTGTAGACATGAAACGGCTGCAAAGAGGCTGCATTAGATCAGCAACTATTAGATGGTGAAAATATGGATTTTGTGCATCTGTAACCAGTGAACACAGTTGTACCCACACACAAACACACACACCATTATAAGTATTCCAATAATCCTTGTGTGGACATTGTATTTACTTCATCAATACTCTGGGTTTTGTCAGCTGAAGGACTTCTATACACTGCTGAACTCACAGCAATCCGATCATTGATCATTTGATCCAGTATTTATTATGGATTTTCACCACTGATTCATTATCTTTCAAATAATGTGAAGGCATTGACTCAAATGGATTGCCTAATTCTGTTTGTTTCGACAAACAATGGTTTACGAGATTTTTATTTCAGTATCATTTACATCAATTTAGACTCAAAGGAAATTGCCTCACATCTATTCATCTATACAAACAAACAAGAATTAGTGTAGCATCAAATGATCACTCTCAACATGTAACACATAATTTTATCGGTTTATATTGTATGGTTGATTGGATTAAAAAAAAAAAAAAAGGCATAATTGTAAAACCAGCATAGGGCTGCCTACACTGGTATGCAGAATATAGGACAACAGGCTGGTAGGTTCTGGAATGGGGACTACGGGCACTAATCACATCTTTATAGTAGGATGATGAAAACAGTTCACTTTCGTTAAGTAGAAGAAAGAGCCATCAACAAGCCACAAACCTTGCACATAGAGAGCTATCCCAAGAGATCGCTCTCTTCAGACCAACAAGCAAAAATTCTGACTCTTGTACATTAGAGAACTATCCCTGGCCCACGATTCTCTGCCCTACACTTTCCTTTTCTCTGGGCCTATGGGTTCGATTAACCACAAATTGCCAATTTAGATCTACCCATGCTCCCCTGGCCCCACTGTTGGAGAACTCAGAATTCACCCCTGCCCTAAACCCCAGAATTGGTCCAATAGTGGGCCAACAAGGGTCTCCTGCGTATAGCAGATTTTTATGACCATCGAGGGGTCTTGTCAATGCAACTCCTACAAGAAAAACATGACTTACCACAAATAGAACAATATAGTTATGCTCAAATAGCACACTTCATAAACTCCCTGCAGGAGGAGGTCTGACCTATCCACCACTACGCCCATGGAATATCTCTGTGGGGGCATTAACACTCGGGTTACATCTCCAAGCCCTATGGTATTTTGTCCTTTATCAAGGTGAAGTTACCCTACATGAAGAGATGGGAGCAGGACATGAGAACCCCCTGGACTTGGCAAAAATGGCACAAGGTGACTCAGTATCCAGCCAAATCAATAATCAATACATCCTTAATTGAAGCTTACAAAGTAATTCTGAGGTGGTATATGATCCCAGCTAGGCCTGGTGGGTCCCCGAAGCTTCCTCCCTTTCAGGGGTTGTGGTCAGGATATACGGCCTATCACACTTGGTAGACATGCCCAAAAGTCGGGGGATTCTAGATCCATACCTACAATTTCATTTATTTGCTTACTGATATTAATAACCTAACAAAGTCCCCACACCAAGCATTACTTGACCGTCTAGTTCAGGGAGCTCAAAGGCCTACACAATGCGCAATAGCATTTATTTTTATGGCAGCGAGAATCTATAGCTAGATCATGGAAATCCCCTACGATATCTTTGCCCTCCTGAAGGCTAAAATGTCATGGATCATGATCAATGAACGCCTTACTGCAAATTTTGGAAGACAAGATGTCAATATCTGAAAAAAATATCTGATGGGGACTGCCAGCAGTCGGGGGGCTAGCCACCCACCTCTCTTTTCTATATCTCCTTCTCTTTGTTCCTCTGACCTACCAAAAGGAGTTTTGGTTATGTGAGGACCGCCCTGGGTTTTCCACCCTGCGTGGGGGGGGGGGGGGGGGGGGGGGTAATGAACTTGTGGCCATTAGGGTATACCCTGCCCCTAGATCACTCTCCATAGATATGTTTAATGCACAACAATTGTTGCAACTGTTAATCCTTCTATATCTAAGCACCTGTCTGCATACATGTACAACTGACACCACTTTCTCATTGGGTGCCTTGTTTCCTTTTCTCTTATTGTATATTTTGAACAACAACAATTGTAAACAAACTTTCCCAAGAGATCTGGACCAACAACCCAAGATGCTAAACCATGTACAGAACATGGAGAACTATCCCAGGAAATCACTCTGGACCAAAAAGCACAAATTCTGAACCTTGTACATAGAGAGCTCTCTCAAAAATCCAGACTAACAAGCCAAGAGTCCAAAACTTGAACATAGAGCTATTCCAAGAGATCATTCTGGACCAACAAGCCAAGATATTGAACCTTGTACACAGAGAGCTAGCCCAGGAAATGGCTGGGCTAAAAAGCCAAGATTCTAAACCTTGTACATAGAGGGCTATCCCAAGAGATCACTCTGGATAAACAAACCACATTTCGAAACCTTGTACATGGTCTGGAGTCATATTTTGGGATAGCTCGCTATGGGGATTCAAGTGGTTAATAGAACTTTTCCTACATGAGCCACTTCTAAATTAAAACATTTTTTTCTTCATTTCAGCCTGTAGGGGCTCTAATTTCTAGTTTTTACAACTGTTCAATGCTACAAAAATGGTATATATATTTTTGTTGAAAAAAAATAAAAAATAAAAATGGTATATTCATAAAATGTACCCTGAAATCTCATTACCTGCTCATGTTTCTTAGGGCCCATATAGGCTATGTGCAACAATTGGTGTTTTTATGCGCCTGATCAATGCCTGACACCGCAACACATAGAAAACACTATAAGCCCTTGCACATAACGTACAATGTGACTTGGACCTTTAAGGGCCTCTTCACACCAGTATGCAAATGTTCCCTTAGAGGTAAAAGTCACATTTCTGGCATACCCTGCAACAGCAGTTTTTTAGATGATCTATAGAGATACACACACTACAGCTTTCTCAACATGACACAGACAGCTTAGGTGGTCATTAGGGATGAGCTTGGTGTTCGAGTCAAACGTATGTTCGACGCCAACACCAGCTGTTCGGCGAATCCAGAACTTTGTGGGCCGTTCGTGCCATATTCGTGTGGCGCTCACAGCCCACAATGCACTGCGCTATCACAGTGCATTGCTGGCTCATGATTGGCCAAGCATGCACTGTGACCCCGCATGCTTGGCATATCACAGCGCCGGCAGCGAGGAGAGCCATAATTAGCAACAGGCAGGATGCCTGTGGCCAATTAAAGCTCAGGGGGGTTTAGTACACACCCCACACTACATAAGGCCGCCAGCGCGGCGGGCTTGTGTAGTGTGTTGCGGCGTTCAGGGAAAGAGCACAATAGGCAGGGACAGTGTCTTTGTTGCTTGAGACCCTAGCGCTGTTGCAGTGGCATTGTGTGCCTCCTGCACAGTATACACCTGAAGCTACCCCTTATTACTGGTGTTCTGTTTCTGTTTCTGTAATACAAGCCTCTGCAGCAGTTAAAGTGGGTGTTGTGTGCCTCCTGCACAGTATACACCTGAAGGTACCCCTTATTGTTGGTGTTGTTCTGTTTCTGTAACACAGGCAGGCAGGCAGCTGCAGTAATTACAGTCAGTGTACTGGGTCATCTGCTCAGTGTGCACCTAAAGCTACCCCAATTTCTGGTTTTCCCATCTCCCTGCAGGCCATTACTATGTCTGGAAGGCCAACAAGGAGCGGCAGACATTTACGAGCCAATAAAAGATGGCAAGCAGGATGCCTGTGGCCAATTATAGCTGGGGGGGGGGGGGTTTAGTACACGCCCCACACTATATAAGTCCGCCAGCACGGCGGCCTTGTGTAGTGTGTTGCGGCGTTCAGGGAAAGAGCACGATAGGCAGGGACAGCGTCTTTGTTGCTTGGGAACCTAGCACTGTTACAGTGGGTGTTGTGTGCCTCCTGCACAGTATACACCTGAAGCTAACCCTTATTACTGGTGTTCTGTTTCTGTAATACCGGCATCTGCAGCAGTTACAGTGGGTGTTGTGTGCCTCCTGCATAGTATACACCTGAAGCTACCCCTTATTGTTGGTGTTGTTCTGCTTCTGTAACACAGGCAGGCAGCTGCAGTAATTAAAGTCGGTGTACTGTGTCATCTGCTCAGTGTGCACCTAAAGCTATCCCAATTGCTGGTTTTTCCATCTCCCTGCAGGCCATTACTATGTCTGGAAGGCCAACAAGGAGAGCCAGACATTCACGCACCAATAAAAGAGGGCAAGCAGGCTCTGTGTCTAGAGACAACAGTGCTGGTCGTGGACGTGGTGCATCGTTGTCAGCACGTGGCCATTGGACACGCTTGTCCTTATTTTCGGAAGCTGGACGTGTTGAGCCGCACCCTGCTGAAGACTTGGTAGAGTGGATGACCAAGCCCTCCTCATCCTCTCTCACTCAGGGTACTAGCAAAGCAGCTGCCAACGCGTCCCCTTCCCTTGTCTCAAGGTCATCAGTCACTCCTTCCCTAGACCCACCATGTGCTCCTGAGGAGTCCCCCGAACTGTTTGAGCACAGTGTTGGGTACATGCTCCAGGAGGATGCCCAGCGTTTTGAAGGCTCTGATGATGATACCCAGCTAGAGGAAGGCAGTAGCGTGAGCGTAGAGAGAGGGGATGCTCAAGAAGGACAGCAATCTGGCAGTCATGTTCCACCAGCTGCCGCATACTGCCAGGTTTGCTTCCGTGATGAAGAGGGAGGGGATGATGAGGTCACTGACTCCATGTGGGTGCCTGATAGGAGAGAGGAGAGAGGAGAGAGGAGAGAGGAGAGAGGAGAGAGGAGGAAGAGGAAGAGGAAGAGGAAGAGGAAGAGGAAGAGGAAGAGGAAGAGGAAGAGGAAGAGGAAGAAGAGGAACATCTCCAACGAGGCAGGATTGGGGGCTAGCTTAAGGGCAGCACACCGACAGAATCACACCGCAGAGCTCCGCCTGTGCAGGGCGCTGCCTCTGCGCGTTATTCCAAAAGTTCTCTGGTGTGGGCCTTTTCTGAGACGAGTTCATCAGATCGCACCGCTACAATTTGCAACATATGTCTCAAGCATATCTCGCGTGGCCAAAACAGCTGCTTGGGCACCACATGCTTGACCAGACATATGTTGACCTGCCATGCAGCTCGTTGGCAAGCGTACCTTAAAGACCCACACCGAAGAACAAAGCGGACCCCTCCTTGCTCTCATCAGCTGGCATCTCCAACCCCACTATACCTTCAGTCCTCTCTGAAACCTGCACGGAGAGGAATGAAGGTATAGAATTAGGTGACACAGCCAAGTACTTGCGGGCACTCTGCTAGCAGTACACAAACGTCCGATTGTACCAGGCAAATTTCCCTGCCCCAGCTGCTGGACCGTCGAAAGACGTTCACTCCCAGCCATCCACATGCCTAGTGGTTGAATGCTAGCTTGGCTAAATTGCTAGCACTTCAGCTGCTGCCTTGTCAGTTGGTAGACTCGGTCCCCTTCTGTGAGTTTGTGCAATGTGCGGATCCTCAGTGGTAGGTTCCCAAAACGCCACTTTTTCTCATGGAAGGCGATTCTGGCTGTCTACCAGCATGTGGAAGGCAATGTCCATGCCTCACTGGACAGGGCGGTCAGCGGTAAGGTGCATATTACCTCCGACTCATGGTCCAGCAGGCATGGACAGGGATGTTACCTATCTTTCACGGCGCATTGGGTCACTCTTCTAGCAGCTGGGAAGGATGCAGGACAAGGTGCAGTAATGTTGGAGGTTGTTCCGCCACCACGCCTCCAAAATGCTACTACTGGTTGTGACACACCTCTCTCCTCCACCCCTCCTTCCTCTTCTTCCTACATGGCCTCTTCCAGTGCTTTGTCCTCAGAACCAGCGGTGCTCCTTAGGCATTCAAGGGGCTACGCAAGTATGCAGGCAAAACAATGCCATGCCGTGCTTGCGCTGGTTTGTTTGGGGGACAGGAGCCACACTGGAGCAGATATTTTGTCAGCTCTGCAGGGGCAGGCCGAGAGGTGGTTGGCGCCACGCCAGCTTAAGCCAGGAATGGTGGTTTGCGACAATGGCACCAACCTCCTCTCCACAGGTCTTGACAGGGACAACTGACCCATGTGCCCTGTGTGGCTCACGTCCTTAACCTAATGGTGCAGTGGTTCTTGGGCAGGTACCCGGGCTTACAGGATGTCCTGAGGCAGGCCAGGAAAGTCTGTGTGCATTTCCGCCTGTCATAGGCCAGTGCTCAGCTGGCTGAGCTCCAAAAAAGGAGTTGAACCTGCCAAAGAACCGCCTTATATGTGACATGCCCACCAAGTGGAAAACAACGTTGGCCATGCTGCAGCGGCTGCACATGCAGCAGAGGGCCATAAATGAGTACCTGTGCGACTACGGCACCAGGACAGGGTCAGGGGAGCTCAGTTTTTTTTCACCACGCCAGTGGGGCATGATCAGGGATACATGCACTGTCCTGTCACCATTTGAGGAGGCCACGAGGATGGTGAGCAGTGACAGTGCATCAGTGAACTGTACCTCTTGTCAACCTGTTGGAGCATACGTTGTGTGGAATAATGGACAGGGCACTTGATGCATAACAGAGGCAGGAAGAGGAGGACTTCCTTGCCTCTCAAGGCCCCCTTTATCCAGACAGTGTTCCTGCTGTCCCACCCATCACACAGGAAGAGGACGATTGTGTCATCATGGAGGTGGAGCCTGGCATTCAGCAGCAGCAGTCTTTTAGGGATGATTTACAGTCCCAAGAAACCCGTGGACTTTTACGCGGCTGGGAGGAGGTGGCTGCAGATCATGTTGTCCTGAGTGACCCAGAGGACTCCAGACCAAATGCCTCAGCTAACCTACCTATTCTTCGGATCAAGGAGAGGGACGATTACTGGCTGGCAACTCTCCTTGATCCACAGTAAAAGGATAAGGTTGCCGACCTCATCTTGCCATCGCAGAGGGAGCAGAGGATGAGACATCTCCGGGAGGCCTTGCAGAAAGGTCTGTGCAACGTGTTCCCAGAGACTGGGAGGTTACAAACTGCAGGTCCTGGACAACGTGTTGCTGAGTCTTCGGTCAGTCACAGAAGGAGCGGTGGAGAAGGTGGCCGTCTGAACAATGCGTTCAGACAATTTTTTAGTCCGCAGCCCCAAAGTATGATCGGTTCCAGCAACCATCGCCAGCATCTGATTTACATGGTGCAGGAATACCTAGGGGCAAGGTCAGACTTGGACACCTTTCCCATCGAAAATCCTCTGGGTTACTGGGTCTTGAGGATGGATCACTGGCCAGAGCTTGCACAGTATGCAATGAAGCTACTGGCCTGTCCTGCATCCATCGTTCTTTTGGAACGTACCTTCAGTGCTGTTGGAGGCTTTGGAACCAATCACAGGGTGCGCCTGTCCAACTCGGTTGAGCGACTGACCTTCATAAAGATGAATCAGTCTTGGATCACCACCAACTACCAAGAACCTGAAGCTGATGTAACCAAAGAATTTTTTTTTTTTTTTTTTTAAATGTCACATCCCTTCAAGACTGCCTATGCTAATGCTGAGTGACTGTCCTGTTATGTTGACCGACTATCCTCCTCCTCAATGATCCTGCTGATAGATTGGAAGAACATTTTTGGTTCTGGGTGACGCCACCAGTGGCTAAGGCCCAATTTTTCAGCCCCTGTTTAACAGGGGCATGTAATTACAATTTTTGATGTAATGCTTTGCAGCAGGGCTCATTCCTGCACTCCAACTAGAGTATCTGGGAGAGGCTGCAGTGTTGTAGCACCAGTGCCTAAGGCCCAATTTTTCAGCACCTATTTCACAGGGGCATGTAATTACAATTCTTGATATATTTCACAGCAGGGCCCGTTCCTGTGCCCACCGAGAGTAACTGTGAGGACTTATAGTATTGTGGCACCAGCACCACCACCATCACAACCACCAAAAGACCAATTTTTCTACCACTTTTCAACAATGACATGCAATTACAATTCTTGATATAATCGTTCACAGCAGGGCGCTCCAGTGCCCACCAAAAGTCACTTTGAGGGCTTACAGTGTTGTGGCAACACCAACACCTTAGGCCCAAATTTCTGCAGAGCATATAGGTCAGGCCCTTACTTTCAAACATCCAACTTACAAATATCTACTTGCAGACGCGGAAGGGAGATTGAAAAAAGACGGACGGCAAAAAAAAACAATTATACAGGGGTGATAACCCTTCCCTATGTTTTCCAAAAAGCTTAAAAAATAGATTTTTTGACTGGAGCTACACTTTAAAAATGTACCAGTTCAAAATTACAAACAGATTCTACTTAACACAACAAAACTACACATTCCCTGCCTGTATACTGCTGTCCTGAGTATATAGGGCCTGGGGGCCCCATGCCTTTCCTTTTTTTTTATTTGGGTAGGGGTTCCCCTTAATATCCATACAAGACCCAAAGGGGCTGGTAATGGGCAGGGGGGGAGGGGGGCTACCCATGTCATTTTTCTCACCGATTTTCATCCATATTGCCGGAACCAGACATTACATTAAAACCGCTAGCAGTTTTAAAATGACTTTTTCCGTTAATTGGCATTTTGTGCAGGGACTGTTCTAAACACGGGAAACACGTGCAACTTCACAGGCATACTATAGACACCCCCCAGACACGATATTTAAAGGAATATTTCACTTTTTTTTTTCACTTTAAGCGTCATTAAAATCAGTGCTACAGTTTAAAAAAAAAATATTTGGCACTGATCCATGTCCCCTGGGGCAGGACCCAGGTCCCCAAACCCTTTTTAGAATAATATCTTGCATATTAGCCTTTAAAATTAGCACTTTTGATTTCGAACGTTTGAGTCCCATAGACTTCAATGGGGTTCTAAAGTTTGTACAAATTTTCGGTCCGTTCGAAGATTCTGGTGCGAACCAAATCGGGGGGTGTTCGGCTCATCCCTAGTGGTCATAATGAAAGCTGACCAACCATGACATTCAGAATTATGTGAAAGCACATGGAGAAACAAACAGCATTTTCGTTCAGAACACAGAAAGGTACGAGTTTAAAAACATGTTTCACCAAGATCCCTAGAATGCGCAGATTTCACATGGATTAATAGACAGGGTGTTATTTCCCTGCAGACTGATCAGACCCCCCCCCCAGAGCTTTGAAGAAAGCCGGCAATTCTTGAGTATTTCCTAAGCAATCAGAGATCTTTTTGGGAGTTCGCTCAGCCAACAAATTAAAATTTACTACAAATACCGCAGCCGGAGAAGAGTTTGTCTTCTATGTATGTTATCGCTCACAGGAAGAGCCAAGGGACAAATAAATAATACATTTAACAAACCCTCCCAAAGTCTCATGAGGATGCCAGATATCTGTTCAACAGTGTTAACACAGCTGAGGATTCCTGGAACCATGTACACTGCTCTGTGCAAGGCCTCTTAACAGAATGGACAACTGATGTCCCTCAACATCACTAAGACCAAGCACCCTCACCAGCATTGAGACAGGGTGTCCCCCACTAACACAACTAATGTCCCTTACCAGCACCGAGACAGTCCTTATCAACATTGGGACCATGAGTCCCTTGGCAGCACTGGAGATGTTACTCACCAACTGTCAGCAGAATGGACATCTGATGTCCCTCAACATTGAGACCTGGAGACCCTGACCAGCACTGAAACCTGGCATCCCTCAACAACCCTGAGGTCCAGCTCCCCTCACCAACAATGAAACGCAGCGTCGTTCAAAAAACCCCATTAAGATCCAGCATTCCCTACTAAATGTCAGAAACCATGAAATCAGACCGAGACAGAAGTACAGTTAAATCACTAATAAAAGTAAAAAGAACAAACATAGTCAAAACATAGCCAAAGTTCAGTAACCGGAATGGTTGTCAGCCAAGTCAGAAGTCAGGGATCAAAGTAGTGAAACAACAAGCAGGATCCGGAGCCAGAAGGGATGTCAGCAAAGCCAGTCTTTAAGACAGGAATGCAGGAGATGTTTCTTGTGATGTTGACCAAGGCAAAGGCAGAGCTCCTCTGGAATGGACGGCTAAAGTAGGCAGGACTGACGAGCAGGATATCAACAGCTGAGTAACTGAGTAACAGATGGGAGCTGACAATTAGCAGGCAGCCAAGTGGCCAGCTCAGAAGGAATGGCTGAGCCCAGCACTAAGAGTAACACTGAGACCCAGTGTCCCATACCAGAATTGGTACATTTAACAGACCTAACCAAGATAGGGGCTTCCGGAGAGGACTTAAAAGCAAGCCTCTTACCCACTGACTATGGCCTAGGAAGAGAGCAGACCATTCTCTAATGGACCAATACTTAATGGCACAGTGTACCTCATTAACACCGAGACCTGACATCCCTTATCAGTACTGAGATGTTCTTCACCAACAGCATACCTCCCCAGCACTGAGACCCTGCAACACCCACCAGCTCTGAGAGCGGACAACCAGCAAATTTTAGAAACAATGAGAATCAGCATCCTCCGCCAACCCTGAGAGCCAGTGTCCCACAGCATCACTGGAACCCTCACCAGCACTAAGACCTAGTGGTCATCAACACTGATAGCAGACATCCATTACCAGAGCTAAGAACTGACAACCAACATCTTGCACCAGCACTGAGAATCAACGTCATTCCAATAAGAAAATGGCATCCTTTTCCAACACTGATAAATGGCATCCTTCACCTGAACTCAGAACCATCATCCATTAACAGAACAGACAACCAGCAAATTTCACCAGCACTGAAAATCATCATCTCTCGCCAACATTGAGACCTGACATCCCTCACCAACACTGAGAACTGGTATCCCAAAAAGAACCAAGGTCCTTCACCAGAACAATCTGTGGTCTTCTTGCTCATCTGCACAAAACCCCAGACAATAATGCCCATGTGAACCACGATGTACACCGAAGAGCAACCATCTACCTGGGTGTACTTTAAGCACAATTGTCTTCCATTGCATTGGTGCTCTCAATTGAAACATTCTGCATTCCATTGTCCACCATGCACACAGGAGGCAACAAATCAGCTTCAAACTTCAGCTTGTTCAAATAAGCTTTACCAATAAAACCTGGAAGCTGACTTTTTCTATGCACAGCTGTAACAGATTGAGTTCACCAGTTTTAATAAATCCTCCCCTAAGCTGTCCAATATTTTACAATAATAACCCACTAGAGAAGAGTTTTCCATTAAGGTGGAAAAAAAAAAGTGATTTTTTTTTTCACATGCAATTGTATATACATTATATATACTTTATTGTATCACACTAATACAGTCTACCAGTAGCATTAACACAGCATTTTTTCTAAATTAATAACTAATGAATCTACTGTCAGGATTAACATTTTTCTAAAGAGAGTAACAGAGTAAATCACAAAGCAGTGTTGTCACCCTATGGACAGGCATGTGAAAAAAATAAAAAAAATTAAATAAAAAATTATATTTATATACACACACACACACACACACACACACACTATTTATTAGTACAAGTATAAACTCCACACAGGTACCAGAAAACAATACAATTCTCTTTAGTGGGCCTTTAAGATGTATAGGAGAGGTATATTTACTGATCGGCCATAACTTTATAACCACCCACCTAATTCTGTGCAGGTCCCCTTTTGGCACCAAAACAGCCCTGTGTCAGAAACCATGAAATCAGGCCGAGACAGAAGTACAGTTAAATCACACCTGTTTAATAATAAAAGTAAAAAGAACAAACAGTGAAAACATTGACAAAGTTCAGTAACCGCAACAGATAGTCAGCCAAGCCAGAAGTCAGGGATCAGCAAGCAGGATCTGGAGCCAGAAGGGATGTCAGCAAAGTAAGTTTTAAACAGGATTAGTTTCTGTGATGTTGACCAAGGTGAAGGCAGAGTTCCTCTGGACTGGACTGCTTAAAGAGGGATTCCACCAAAAAAAAAAATATATTAAAAGCCAGCAGCTATAAATACTACAACTGCTGACTTTTAATAAATGGACACTCACCTGTCCCGGGTTCCAGCGATGCCGGCAGCCGAGGCCGATCGATCGCTCGGATCTCGGCTGCTGCCGTCACCATTCTAGGTGAGGGAATCAGGAAGTGAAGCGAATCGGCTTCACTTCCCGGTTCCCTACTGCGCATGCGCGAGTCGCGCAGCGCAATAGGAATTCTCCGCGCTGTCTCCGAGACCCGTGTGTGTCCCAGCAGACAGCGCGGCAGGACAGGAAATGGCGTAGACTCCCACGGGAGTCTATGCCCGGAAGTGGGTGTAAATACCTATCTTTGACAGGTATCTCCACCCCCCTCCCCCCTGAAAGGTGCCAATTGTGACACCGGAGGGGGGGAGGGTTCCGATCAGCGGAGGTTCCACTTTAGGGTGGAACCCCGCTTTAAGTATGCAGGACTAATGAGCAGGATATCAACAACTGAGTAACAGCTGAATAACTGAAGAGATAGGAGCTGGCAATTAGCCGACAGCTGAGCGGCCAATTCAGAGAAGGAAGGGCTGAGCCCAGCCCTGACATGGATGCCACTAGACCTCTGAAGTTATGTTGCGGTATCTGACACCAAGCCATCAGTAGCAGATCCTTTAAGTCCTGTAGGTTTGCAAGGTGGTTCTTCCATGGATCGGACTTGTTTCTTCCAGCACATGCACAGATACTTGTTTGGATTGAGAAAAGAAGAGTCTGGAGGCCAAGTCAACACTTTTATCTGGTGTTCCTCAACCCATTCTTGACCCAGAGTGCATTATCCTGTTGAAATAGGCCACTGCCATCGGGGAATACAGTTTCCATGAAGGGATGCACTTGGTCACCATTAGGTAGGTGTTGCGTGTCAAAGTATCTTCCAGCTGACTGGCAGGAGCCAAGGTTTCCCAGCAGAACATTGCCCAACGTATCACATTGCCTCTGCAGGCTTGCCTTCTTCCCATACTACAGCCTAGTGCCAACCTCGCCAGGCAAGTGATGCACTCCTGGCTATCCACATGATGTAAAAGAAAATTTGAGTCATCAGATCAGGCCACCTTCTTCCATTGCTCGGGGGTCCAGTTCTGATGCTCATGTGCCCATTACAGGTAGTTTTGGCTGTGGACACGAGTCAGCATGGGTACCCTGACTGGTTTGCTGCCACACAGCCCCATACACAAACTGCAACAATTGTCATAATGTTATGGCTGATTGGTGTATTTTCCTTTAACTTTTCTGGCTTCCTGAGTAGTATTCACAAGAATTCAGACAAAAGGTCGTTGTGAGCCTCCTACAGCCTAAAATGGCAGCTAACAGAGCAATACTCTGCACAGATGTGTATACCTCTGGGAATGTCTGGAATATTCGTGAATGTTGTTATCAGTAACCGAACGTAACATTACAGGTTATGTTATACGTGTACCCAACATCCAGACCGCTGCAAACGCTGTGTGTAATGTGAGCTGCACTGGCAGCCATTGTGTAGTTGAAGATAGCACTTCACAGGGTAACCAGACACGACCCCTTCAGATCGAGTGTCTCACTTCACCAAGCCATCCATAGCACCCAGAATTCCCCTCTTTCCCATGCTACCTGAATTGACTGGTCATCCCAACTTCTAGTTTAATGGAAGACGTCTGACGGCCAAGGCCAGGTTACTGGACGGGCGACGTCTGATGGGCACAACAATATTACTGGATGGGTAACATCTGATAGACATGACCAGGTTACTGGACTGGTGACGTCTGATGGACTCGACAATATTATTAGATGGGTGACGTCTGATGGATTTGACAAATATTGATTTACTAAAATTGGAGAGTGCAAAATCTGGTACAGCTCTGTACAAAAATAATCAGCTTCCAGGTTTTATTGGCAAACCTTAAACTGAACAAGCTGAATTTATAAGCCGATTGGCTACCATGCACAGCTAGACCAGTGTCTGAGTGCTCCAGTTTTAGTAAATCTCCCCCATATTGCCAACAGTTAAACAGCAGTATTTTAATGCACAATCTTTCCTCCATCACCCCAAGTATGCACAATTCTGTGAATGATCATTTGTTGTTGGTAATCACCTTCACCGTCTAATGAGCAAACAATGTACTAAGGCTCCATGGCTCATTAGAATATACAAGTCAATGCGGATTTCAAACAAACATCAGGTTGGGGATCCGGGGTCCTAGGAGAACGCCCAACACTGCTCTCCAATCACAGCTACAAAACCTGCTGCACGCCATAGGTGGGGACCAAAGCATAGTGCCATCCAAAGGTGCACACTGCCCCAGTCCCCACCCAGGGAGGAGATTATTGTGCCTGGCACACAACCAATGACACATGGAAAGAAACAAAGAGAATGCATTGTTCGGTGTGCAGTGAATGTACAGGAGGGGCAGAGGGCACAGTGCCGGGCGTTCAGTGAATGTACAGGAAGGGCAGAGGGCACAGTGCCGGGCATTCAGTGAATGTACAGGAAGGGCAGAGGGCACAGTGCTGGGCATTCAGTGAATGTACAGGAAGGGCAGAGGGCACGGTGCTGGGCATTCAGTGAATGTACAGGAAGGGCAGAGGGCCCAGTGCTGGGCATTTAGTGAATGTACATGAAGGGCAGAGGGCCCAGTGCTGGGCATTCAGTGAATGTACAGGAAGGGCAGAGGGCCCAGTGCTGGGCATTTAGTGAATGTACATGAAGGGCAGAGGGCCCAGTGCTGGGCATTTAGTGAATGTACATGAAGGGCAGAGGGCACAGTACTGAGTTTAGTGAATGTACAGGAAGAGCAGAGGGCACAGTGCTGGATGTTCAGTGACTATATGGGAAGGGCAGAGGGCGCAATGACTATATGGGAAGGGCAGAAGGCACAGTTCTAGGCGTTCAGTGACTATATGAGAAGGGCAGAGGGTGCAGTATTTGGTGTTCAGTGACAAATAGGAAGAGTTTAGTGGGTAAAGGACAGGGTGGGTATAGCGATACTGAAGAGGTTGCAGAGCAGGCATGTTGGGTGATGCCAGGATAATGGAAGCTGTAGGACATCACTAAGGTAAGTTGCCATCATACATTGCTCAGACAGAGGAATTGTCACTTCCTATTGCCATCAGCTCTCATCATGGAGCTTGGAATAGACATCTTGGAGCCCCCCCCCCCAGCTACTGTACACCTCTTCACTGCATTAACTCTTACCTCCCTGGGCACACTATTAGATTGTAAGCTCATTAGTCCAGTTCTGGGCCTGTATGTAGAGGTAAGGACAGCATGCTGCATTTTGGTCAGTAATGGCACTGGGGCTCAGGAGTTACCACACTGGTAATGACTGGGTTAACCCCTGAAATGCCCAGAGTCTTGTTGTGTTGTAGCACACTGTGTCCGCCTTGGAAATTATGCCATTCGGCATCCCCTCTTTAATCACAGCCAGGTGATAGTGTGGCCCCCGGGGGAGAGGCTGACACATTGATTACACATCCACTGCAATTACCTGCACTCCCAACAAGTCTATAACTGCACTGCAACTGGCCGGACCGACCCCGCGCCACTAGCCGTGTCACTGCCAGGGCCAGGAGGCAACACATGTCGGGGGGGGGGGGGGGTCCAACCAGGGATCACCGAATTCTTAACCCAGATTGCCTTTGAAGAGAGGGGGAGCTGCTGGGGAGCCCATTGTCACTTTGCCTGGCTTAATTGAGGGGGGGGGGGGGAGTATAATAGTGGGGAGCAGAGGGGTGGTGGGAGCAAGGGGTTGAGGATGTCACTGGAGAATTGAGGATGGATGACACTGGGGAGAGGAGTCTGACACTGCAGGGTGGGGGATACTGATAGTGTGGTCAGCGGA